>NW_006796443.1:1532516-1573003 GCF_000442215.2 Lipotes vexillifer | reverse complement strand
AAAAAAAAAAAAAAAAAAAAAAAAGTGCCCTTTAATGTCAATCAATCCCATTTTCCGGACCTTTTAAAATAATATTAGTTACCTGCCTCTGTGAGGTCTTTATCAACCTTTCTATTTAACATGTAGTGCTCACAATAAAATACAGTGCTCTAAATTTGTAGTACAACCAGCAAGTGCTTGTGATACATCTAGTAACACAATATAAGACTCTATGACTGGGCTTCCCTGGTGGCACAGTGGTTAAGAATCTGCCTGCCAAAGCAGGAGACATGGGTTAGAGCCCTGGTCCGGGAAGATCCCACATGCCGAGGAGCAACTAAGCCCGTGAGCCACAACTACTGAGCCCACGTGCTACAACTACTGAAGCCCGTGCGCCTATAGCCTGTGCTCCACAGCAAGAGAAGCCACCGCAGTGAGAAGACTGGGCACCACAATGAAGAGTAGCCTCCACTCGCTGCAACTAGAGAGAGCCCACACACAGCAATGAAGACCCAATGCAGCCAAAAATAAATAAATAAAATTTTAAAAAAAGACTCTATGATTGACTTGGAGGAGAAAAGACAACTGAACGTGTAAAAAGCAACCACAGGAATACTATCTGAATCATACTCATTTACAACTCCACAATAAAGAGGCAGGATAGCAGAGCAGTCAAGAGTACAGATTGAGGCCATATAACCCAGATGGGTTCAGATTCTAGCTATTTATATGTATTGGATGTTGACCTCTCTGTTTCAGATTTCTCCCCTATAAAATGGGAAGCATAATAGAACCTACCTCATAAGACTGATATAAAAAAGTGAATGAGTGACCAGACATAAAGCAGTTATAAGAGGTACAGAGTAGACTAAATATTATCAAATAAAATAGGCAACTTATTTATCTAAGTGATTATATATTAACATGTTTATCTAAATGCCTGTTTTGCAATGTGCATTCACAAGTGATATAAAAAGAAAATAACTTTTCATTACTTCCATGTATCTAAAGATTGAGTTATTAATGGATAAAAGTAAATTGACACTTCCTTAGGTTCAAAGGATGTGTTATCTCAAGAGAGAAGATGAAGTGAATTATATTAACAGAGAGGAAGCTAAGAGGAAAACAGAACAAACAGAAAGTAAACATGAAAGAAACAAGTTCTTAAGAACATTTTCCCCTTCCATGAAAACACAGTCTGCTCATTTCGACTACACTATGAATGCATAATTTTCAGCACTTTATGTGCAGTAAGAGTATTCTCTGTATTGTTTTGTTTTTATGTCTACTTTTAAAAACCTCATCAGAAGAGTCATCATCTAATGCTAACCAACTTTCAGTCATGTCTACCTTGGCAAGTGACCCCTGAACTAAAATGACTCTGTTTCAGTGCTCATTTAGTTCTAAAAATAAGTGCTGCCACATAGCATCTGTTTCCATACAACTAAGCCAGCATGGATATGAAGTAACCATGGTGCTTCAAACACACTTGTAGATCACTCACTAACAATGCTAAGGGTGGTTAAATAAACAAAATAAATTACCTCTGTATTTCTTTCTAGTTCAAAAAAAAAAAGCTCTCTTTACAAATCTTCCTAAGAAGTTTTACCAATGTAAAATGGTAAATGATGACTTTAAAAATGATGACTCATTTATTTAAGGTTTAGCCCAAACTTCATTAAAATTTAAAGAAAACAGTCATTTGAACAGTACACTTTGAAAGCCTAATGTATACCACATCATTGTGATGGCTTTCAAATCATTAAAAAGCTCTTCTTTAGCAAATAACATTTACCTAACAAGGAACAACTGTATTCCATTTGTTACAAAATGGTTGCTTTTCCCAACAATACTTATTAATATTAGATAAAAGTGGAAATAAATCTTCACTACACCTCTGAGAAATAGGCAGCATGGAATGTTTTCTCAAGATAAAGTTCATCCATATTCTCTTTCAAAATTCCCAAACTTTTAAAAGTTGGCAATACTGTCACTTGTGAAGGGAATCAAGAGATAATACGTTTGTGATAACAGTTGCCACCAACATGTATCAAACTGTACGTGCTCATCACTGTGCTAGGTATTTTGGTGCATTATCACATTTCATTTAATCCTCATAACCTATGAGGCAGATACCATTCTTACCCTCAATTAAAGTTAAGGACACTGAGATTTATAGCAGTTAACTAATTTGTCTAGGGTCACCTAACTAGACACGGCCAAGCCACGACCCAATCCCCGGCTGTTTGACTTCAGTCTTAAGCTCTGCAACTGGGAAAATTAAATAAAAGCTGGGGATAGACATGCCATGATTAGTGAGAAAGAGACAAAGAGAGCTGTGGATGTGAGAAGAAAGAGAACAGAGGCAAAGTCTATACAGACGGAAAGAATACTGTGCAATAGGAAAGAGCCCTGAGTTAAACAGGAGATCTGCAATCCCTTCCCTGGGGGGCAACAGTATGACCAAAGGGAAATCAATTCTCTCTAGTTTAATATAAGAAGAGCACATTCACATACAGCACAGAGGTATGTTAAAGATAAAAAGGTTAAAGTGAAAATAAAACTCCGAAACACCATGCAAATATCAATAAAAGAAAAAAGAAAACAATTAAAAATGGACAAAAAAAATTAAGAATGTTTCACTGATTCCACAGTCATAGAAAATGTCATGGTAGAATTTTAAACTACAAATAAATTAATTGTGAACATTAACCTAAACACTCATAAAATGCCAATAAGCCTGTCTGGAACTGTTCTCTTCTGTTCCCCGATCACATCACTGACACCTAACATCACAGAAAATGCATTCAACGTTAGTAGGTTTTGTTGTTGTTGCCTACTGCAGAAGACACTTGTAAAACCAGAAATGCAAACTTAGGTCAAAATTAGCCCAATGTAGGGTAATTAAAAAGTATATATGTATGTGCACGTGCATGTGTGTGTATTTAATTTATCATATCTATTTATTTTGACATTGTGAGACCTGGAGCAGAGGAATCCAGCTATTCTGTGAAACCAACGGACACTGTGAGATAATAAACAGGCATCGTTTTATGCCACTAATCTGTTACGAAACAACAGAAAACTAATACAATACCTGAGGCAATTTAGACAACCCAAAAAACAAGACAATTATTAACTCCAGGGATGGGAGCATAGGCCTGTTTAAAAGTAATCATCGTGTAGGTATAACCATGTCTGTAGATCCTTTGACACCACCCTCAAGATGTCTGTGTCCCCTCCTCTGGAAGTTCAGTCAGTCTCAGTGCTTGCTCATAACCACAGAATGACTTCCCCAGCTAAGTCAGTTTCTGCCCTGCTCTCCAGAACACTCCCTGTAGAACCCATTTTACTAGAGTTTGACACTGGGTTTTTTGGGTAAAGCACAGCTTTTCCACTTTCCATTTACTAATTATAGATTTTCCATTTACTATTATCACTTGTCAATATATCATCCTTAGGGACTTCAAGGCAAAGAGTAGTGGCTGTAATGAGGCAGAATTCAGCTGTCGCTGGATTCCCCAGCCATAACACCACCAAACTACACCATTAACCTCTGACACGAACTGGCCAAAATAACACCACGAGCAGCAGTCACTGGAACCCAGGAAGGTGGAACATTTAAATATTTAAAGATAGGGAGGATTGTCAATTACTGGTTGAAAACATACCTCTTATTCCATTTTGTACCCTGGAAAGTTCTACCAAACTGATTTGCTATAAACCTCTAAGCAATCTGCCTAACAGCTTAGTCTCGCATTTCTCGTCCAACAAACTTCAGAAACGAAGTTTGGTTGAGTGAAACATTGGAAATTTCTTGAAAATATTTCAACGAAAAAGTCTCCTCATGCCCAAAATGAACTTTCATCTTATTAATTAAAATCAACAAATACTTATGGATAAAGTACTATGAGATACAAATGTATAACAGTGTCCCTATCCTCAAGGAGGTTATAAGAAACATAAGTACTTAGCCAAACACAAGGCGGAATATAGTAAGTTCTATGAGAAGGTACGAAAGGAGAGACTGCATGCAGGTGGAGGTCCAAGAAAGAGCTGTACGAAGGATTTGAATAACCTCTCCCAAATCTTAAATTTCGGAACCCTCACTCAGACTGAACTCTAGATCCTTGTCGGGGAGAACCCCTTATCCACAACCCCACCACGAGTCTCCACAGAGGGGAGAAAACTATTGCTCACTTCCCAGGGAAGACAAGTGGTTAATCCGATAGGTTAATCGCCTTACCTGACCTTCACCTGGGAGGAAGGAAGAATAAGCAACATTTTGCCCTCCGGCCTCCAACAACTTATCAGAAGCTCTGTACTTAGTGGTTACTGGATCCTGTTCAGCCATTAATAAAGTCATCCCGTATTCCTTATGCTCCATTCTCAAAAACTGAGAACTCAGAGGGGGAAGATGGATCAGTTACTGATCCCTCAAACATCCAACAATCCCTTTTTATCTTTCTGTCCAGTATGCCCTATAAATCATCAATCCTGGGCCAATTTAGTTGTTTTTCTTTACTCCTACCTTTAAGAAAATGCTATAGGCCCAGGAATTAAGAACATTACTTATCTCCAATCTCTGGTGGACACTATTTACTACGTAGTAATCTTCTATTGGTCCCTGTTCAGTTTCGATTCTTATTTTCTATAGAAGCTCCTCCAAACCTTCCTAAAGTCTTATTCATAGCATATGACCTAATCTGCAATTTCACTGAGAAAAGAGTAGTGTTTGGGTTTGAAATATATGAACTACCTGACCACACCTACTTCCATAAACCTTCTGTCTCCCATTCGAGGCTAACCTCTTAACCTGTGCTCTGGGTCCCACCCCCTGCAGTTTACTCAGCAATCGTGCTCCAACAATTATTCCCTTTCTCTCCTGCAGCTTCAGCTTTTGATTCTAACAATTCTTTCCTCTCTTCATATAGACAACTCAAAATTCATTTTAAAAACAAAGCAAAAGATCCTCAACAACAACAAAACCAGAATTGCCTCTTCAAACCTAAACATTCTTGTTGTATACGTCTGCTCCTTTTTTTTTTTTTTTTTTTTTTTTTTTTTTTTTTTTTTTTTGCGGTACGCGGGCCTCTCACTGTTGTGGCCTCTCCCGTTGCGGAGCACAGGCTCCGGACGCGCAGGCTCAGCAGCCATGGCTCACGGGCTCAGCCGCTCCGTGGCATCCTCCCAGACCGGGGCACGAACCCGTGTCCCCTGCATTGGCAGGCGGACTCAACCACTGCGCCACCAGGGAAGCCCTGCTCCTTCTTTTAACCGCCAAACTTGTAGGACAAGGAGTCCGTGCTGGCTCCCTCTGCCTTTCCACTTAGCATTCGCCATGAAGTCTACTGTGTGCCACCCTCCACTGCAACTACTCACATCAGTGTGACCAGATGACCTCCTGATTCACAGATTCAACAGACACTTTTCCTTTCTTCTTTGACTTGACCTCTATAGCATTTGATGTTTAACAACTTCCGTCTTGAAACTCCCTTCTACTGGCTTTTTATAAATCACTGCCTCCTGATGTTCCTCTATACTACAGAATGCTCTCTCTCAGTCTTTATTGGTCAAAACTTACATTTTAACTTTTGCCCAGGATTCTATTCTTGGCTGTCCTCTCTCTTCTCAAACTCAACTGTCCCTGGGGAGGGGGTGCGGGAGGAATATTCACAGCATGAATTATCGCACATGCCCATAAATCAATGACTAAATCTGAACTCATTTGCTGCTTCTCCATCCCCTACCCTTACCAGGGCTTACCTCCATCATGGCACTGCTCTGTATTTGTTTATCTGTCTGTCCTCCCTGCCTTGGCACGCCTAGGGGATGAACACAAAACACTGCTGTCCATAGTGGAAAGCTTCCTAGGGCAGGGGCTAGGAAGTGTGGAAGGGGTCAGCGACCTAGCAAGAACAATGCACCTGAGAGGACCTAAGGAAAATGTAGCTGTAAAAGTATCCCAGGGACCGCCCTAGTGGCACAGTGAATAAGACTCCACACTCCCAAAGCAGGGGGCCTGGGTTCGATCCCTGGTCAGGGAACTAGATCCCACATGCATGCTGCAACTAAGGAGCCCACGTGCTGCAACTAAGGAGCTGGCGAGCCACAACTAAGGAGCCCGGGAGCTGCAACTAAGGAGCCCACCTGCTGCAACGAAGACCTGGTGCAACCAAAAAAATAAATAAATATTTAAATATTCTTTTAAGAAAAAGAATCCCAGATGAACTTCACTGAACTACACCATGAATATCTTGAGGGAAGTGATATATATATATATATATATATATATATATATATATATATATGTGTGTGTGTGTGTGTATATTTTTTTTCTCTGAATCCCTTGTATTTATTAGCATGAGTGCCTAGCACATGGTGGATCCTCAATTCATATTTAACTCATATTTTTGTAATCAAAGAAGTAGAAAAAGTACAGGATATCTGAGATAAGCTTTGAAGAATTGGTAGAATTTCAACAGCTGTTGATGGAGGAGGGATCATTTAAGTCAGAGGGAATGGAAAAAGCATTAGGTTCAGACAGAACTGCTAGACTGGTGGGATGTATAAGGACGAATAATTATCAGTATGCTAGAATGCTGAGGAAGGATTTTACAGGACTTTACGGCAGAGTTACAGATGCAAGCTGACAGGCGATGGCGAGCCAGTGAGGTCTTTTAAGCAATGTGATTTGCAATTGGAAAAAAATTAACTGAAACAGAGGACACTTCTTTAAATAGCTGCCAGATGAATTACCTAAGTGAGAAGAAACGAAGGCCTGAACTACAGCAACTAGAGTAACTGTAGATTGAGAGGAGAAAATATTATTTTTAAGATTGAAGGTAAAAAACCAAACTTTTTGAATATTTAAGAACAGCGGAATTAGTTGAACATTAAAGGGAGGTGAAAATTTTAAGGCACTAAAATTAGAAGGTCTAAAAAGAAAACTATATAAATACTTAAAAAAAATACATTTAAGACATTGGTTTATTGACCCAAACAATCATGACACATTGGGTGTTAGCGTCTACAATGTACTTATCAAGTTTACTGTTCTTGGTGAGAACTCCAACACGTGTGACACACAGCTGGCAATTAAAGAGGGCGTTCAGTACAAGCTCACGAAAGATCATTCTATATCTTTTGAGGGGGGAGTTACCAGAGTATAACCATACCGTGAAGCTGTTGTTAGCATTTTTTGTGCTTGCTTCAGCTACACTGGCATCTGAGAGGTCAACTTCATCAAATATCAGAGACTGTTAATGAAAAAGAACACAAACATGTCAAGTGCAAACCTAACTGAATGCTCCTTAGTATTTTTTTTTTTTTTTTACCGTGACATCATGACCATGAAGCTATGTCAGGAATGGGAAAGAAAAACTGAAGAAAAAACTGAAATTACTGATGCTTGGTGAGTAAAACCATAAAGTTCAACAAACACATAAATTCCAAACTGTAAAGGACTTTAAAGAACTCCCCTGGCATATTGTTTCATTGAAAAATGCTCTGTGCTCTCCAGAAGCATCGTTTATGGGAAACCTACTACTCAGTGTATGACATACACACATACTCACACACTCCCCACAATGAGAACTAGTCCTGGCTCAGATCACGGACAGTTACTGAACTTTTTGAACGTGACCTTCCTCATCTGTAAATGTGTTCAAATGAGATGGTGCATGTGCTCTGCAAATATAAGATGACATTTCTTTTATACTCTTAAAAGAAGTTTTATTTATTTATTTTGCTGGCTCCAACATTTATTTTCTTTTTTATGCTTAAAAGTGATTTTAATCAAAAAAGTTTCAGTGTTAAAAACTCCACAGAAATAAAATCTTTAAAATGGACAATTGAGAAATTAGGAAATTCTAGTAAATAAATGTATCCTTCCCACTTTGAGTCAGCTGGTCCTTGTTCGCAGTCATTCGATGTTCTTCCAGTGAGGCAGGTATAACACCACTCCTCTAGGACTGCTAGAAAAAGAGGCTCCCTTATCTAATAACTTTTACCACCCCCCAAGATCTCCAGGGGGTTATGCAACTCTACTCCAACCCAACCAATCTGACCGTAAGACTTGTTCCCTGACTACAAGGAATTTATAATCTAGCATGGGAGCTGAAATAGACACAACTAGTTTTAAGTAAGGGAGACTATTAAAAGTGGAAGAGCAGACACTACAAAATGCTATGGAAGGTCACAGCAGAAAACAAATGCTTTCTCTTGTGAATAATGGAATGAAGACAATTTTAGGGGGACCTTAAAGAAAATAGGGAATTTCTTTAAGTAGAGATAGAGGAAAAATCATCCTGGGGATGGAAAACATGGGGCGAGGCGGGAGACTATCGAGTGGTCAGTGCTGTCTGGAGATAAATGTGAGAGGTCAGAATGGAGCCAGATCAGGGATAACCATGAACATAATGACTTTTAAAATAAGATTATTCTATTTTGTTATTACCTCCACAGCTGCATAAACTAAGAATTATGTTTGTTTGTTTATTTATTTATTTTTTACCTCCTGGTGTATTACTCTACTAAGTATATCACAAACACGTGTTTTTTAATATAGAAATGATCGATTATCCTACTGCCACAGTAACAATAAATCTTAATATTTTTAAACTGAAGTATAGTTGACGTACAATATTATGTTAGTTTCAAGCGTACAACATAGTAATTTGACAATCAAATACACCATCAAATGCTCACCATGATAAGTCTAGTAACCATTTGTCATCATACAAAATTATTACAATATTATTAATTATATTCCATATACTATATATTAAATCCCCAGGACATTTAACCCTCCCCTCTGGCAACCACCCATTTGTTCTCTGTATCTGTAAGTCTCTTTCTGTTTTGGTTTGTTTGTTCATTTGTTTTGTTTTCTAGATTCCACATGTAAGTGAGATTGTATGGTATTTGTCTTTCTCTGTCTGACTTATTTCACTCAGCATAATACCTTCTCTGTTCATCCATGTTGTTGCAAATGGCAAGATTTCATTCTTTATGGCTAATATTTCATTATATTCATTACTACTAATTAGTCTGTTCAGATTTTCTGTTTCCTCCTGATTCAGTTCTGGAAGATTGTATGTTTTGAGAAATTTATCCAGTTCTCCCAGGTTGTCCAATTTGTTGGTATATAGTTTTCATAGTAACCTCTTGTGATCCTTTGTATTTCTGTGATGTCAGTTGTAACTTCTCTTTCATTTCCGATTTTATTTATTTGGCTCTCTCTCTTTTTTTCTTGATGACTTTGGATAAAGGTTTATCAATTTCATTTATCTTTCCAAAGAACCTGCTTTTAGGTTTTTGTGGGGTTTTTTAGTCTCTATTTCATTTAATTTCGCTCGTAACTTTACTATTTCCTTCCTTCTACTAACTCTGGACTTGTTTATTCTTCTTTTTCTCGTCCCTCTAGGTGTAAGGTTAGATTGTTTATTTGAGATTTTTCTTGTTTCCTGAGGTAGGCCTGTATTACTATCAAATTCCCCCTTAGAACTGCCTTTGCTGAGTCCCAAAGATTTTGGAACACTGTGTTTCCATTTTAATTTGTTTGAAGGTATTTCTTGATATCCTCTTTGATTTCTTCAGTGACCCATTGGTTGTTACTGAGTTTGTTGCTCAGACTCCATGTGTTTGAGTTTTATTCCAGTTTTTCTTGCGGTTGATTTCTAGTCTCATACTGTTGTGGTCAGAAAAGATGCTTGATGTGATTTCAGTATTTTAAAATTTATTGAGATCTGTAGCCTAATATAAGATCTGTCCTGGAGTGTTCCATGTGCACTTGAAAAGAATGTATATTCTGCTGTTATGGGGTGGAATGTCCTGTATATATTATTAAGTCCCATCGAGTCTAATGTGTCATTTAAGGCCAGTGTTTCCTTATTGATTTTCTGTCTGAATCATCTAATGATTACATTACATTAATGTAATGGGGTGTTAAAGTCCCCTACTATTATTGTATTACTGTCAGTTTCTCCTTTATGTCTGTTAATATTTGGTTTACATATTCAGGTGCTCCTCTGCTGGGCATATGTATATTTAGTAGTGTTATATCTTCTTATTGGATTGATCCCTTTATCATTAGGTAATGTTCTTCTTTGTCTCTTGTTACAGTCTTTGTTTTAACGTCTATTGTTTTAACATCTATATTGTCTGATATAAGTATTGCTATCCCATATTTCTTTTCATTTCTATTTGCATGGAATATCTTTTTCATCTCTTCACTTTCAGTCTGTGTGTGTCTTTAGATCTGAAGTGAGTCTCTTGTAGGCACCATATATATGGGTCTTGTTTTTTGTATCTATTCAGTCACACTGTGTCTTTTGATTGGTGCATTTAGTCCATTTAGATTTAAAGTAATTCTTGATAAGTATGTACTTACTGCCATTTTTGTGAATTGTTTTCTGGTTATATCTTTGTTGTTCTTCTCTGTTCCCTTCTTCTTCTCTTGCTCTCTCCCCTTGATTTAAAGTTTTTTTTTTTTTTTTTTTTTTTTTTTTTTTTTTTTTGCGGTACGCGGGCCTCTCACTGCTGGTGGCCTCTCCCGCTGCGGAGCACAGGCTCAACAGCCATGGCTCACGGGCCCAGCCGCTCTGTGGCGTGTGGGATCTTCCCGGACTGGGGCACGAACCCGTGTCCCCTGCATCGGCAGGTGGACTCTCAACCACTGCGCCACCAGGGAAGCCCTCCCCTTGTGATTTGATGATTTTCTTTAGTATTATGTTTATATTCCTTTCTCTTTATTGTTTGTATACCTGTTATCAGTTTTTGGTTTGTGGTTACCATGAGGTCCTTATACAACAACCTCTGTATATAGCAGTCTATTTTATGTTGACAGTTGCTTAAGTTTGAGCATGTTCTAAAAGCACTACATTTTTACTACATCCACCATTTTATGTTTTTGATGTTATCTTACTCTGTGTATTCCTTAACTAATTATTGTAGATATATATGGTTTTACCAGTTTTGTTTTTTAACCTTCTTACTAGCTATATAGGTGGTTGATCCACTACCTTTACTATATTTTTGCCTTTACTGATGAGATATTGTCTTTCATAATTTTCATATTTCTAGTTATAATTTTTTCTTTTCTGTTTAAATTTCTTTAACATTTCTTGTAAGACTGGTTTAGTGGTGATGAACTATAAAGTAGACAAGCTATTGCTTGTCTGGGAAACTCTATCTCTCTCTCAATTCTGAATGATGGCCTTGCTGGATAGAATATTCTTGGTTATAAGTTTTCTCCTTTCAGTACTTTGAATATATTGTGCCACTCCCTTCTGTAAAGTTTTTGCTGAAAAGTCAGCTGACAGTCTTATGGGGACTCCCATGTATGTAACTAGTTGTTTTTCTCTTGTTGCTTTTAAGATTTTCTCTTTAGCTTAACATTTTGGCATTTTAATTATAATGTGTCTTGGTGTGGGTCCCTTTGGATTCACTTTGTTTGGGTCTCTCTGTACTTCCTGGGTCTGGATGTCTGTATCCTTCACCAAGTTAGGAAAGTTTTCAGCCATATTTCTTCAAATAGGTTTTCTGTCCTTTTCATTCTCTCTTCCCCTTCTGGGACCCTTATAATGTGAATGTTGGTATACTTGATGTTGCCCAAGATGTCCCTTAAACTATCCAATTTTTGGTTTCTTTTTCTTTTTACTGCTCTGATTGGGTGATTTCCACTACCTTATCTTCTAGACCACTGGTCCTCTCTTCTGCGTCATCTAATCTGCTGTTGGTTTCCTCTGGTGTATTTTTTATTTCCATTATTATTTTCTATCTCTTTGCTGAAATTCTCACTCTTCTATTCTTCTACTGAGTTCAGTGAGTATCTTTATGACCATTACTTTGAACACCTTATCTGGAAGTTTGCTTATCTCCATTTCATTCAATCTGTTTCTGAGGGTTTGTCTAGTTCTTTCATTTGGAACATATTCCTTTGTTTCTTCATTTTGCCTAACTTTCTGTGTTTGTTTCTACATATTGCGTAGATCAGCTACGTCCCCCGGTCTTGAGAGAGTGGCTTTGTGTAGAAGGTATCCTGTGGGGCCCAGGAGCATGGTCTCCCTTGGTTACCAGGGCCAGATGCTCCAGGAGTGTCCCCTTTGTGGCTTGGCTGCACTTGCTGAGGGGGTGCTTGTACGCAAGGCTGGACCCCAGTGTGGCTGGCTGCAAGGCCCAGTTGCAACTGTTGTGGGTGCTCTGGTGTGTGGGGCTGACCCCTGGGGCAGGAGCCACTTTAGTGGGACACTAGTGTTGGCCAAAGGTGTCCACCAGGTCTAACAGGGCAGGGGGCTGTTTTGGTGGGGCTCCAGTGCCAGCTGAGGGTACCCACCTTAAAGTTTATTTTTGAAGGAACAGCAAAATATCCGTTTTAAATGGAAGCTCATCATTACAACTTTTTTCTTCCAAAGCTACATCATTCTTATTTCATTCAATTAGTATATAAAAATTATTTAAGCCTTGATTCTGTTTCACTGTGATTTTTATTTCTAGATGCTAGAATAATTGAGTGATTGTTTTGTGCCAGGTATTATGTAAGCACTTCATGTATGTAATTTCATTTAAGCCTCCTCTCAACAACATGCTGTCCACAGCCACTCCACTGGAATGTGCTAGAATTGGGATACAAACTCTTGTCTGAAACCAGAGTATGAACTCTTAGCAACTACAGCAATTCTCTCTCTTATTTTCAGGAAAAGATTTATGGGGTAAAAAGTAGCAAGAAAGGGGGGAATCCAAATTTAGAGTTTATTATATATAATAAGGTTACACTTAACTGTTCATTTTACTTGGAAGGAAAAAAGAAAGAAAGAAAACTGCACTAGGACTGTCCTATAAGATTGTCCTTAGGGGACATGGCATGAAACTGACTCAAACAGAGCCCCTTGGGATTTGGTCCAAGATGAATCACATTCATATGGAATTTATATCAGAGCAGTAATGACAGTGAGCCCCAAGACAAAAACAGTTTATAGAACCAAAATTTCAATTCCATCTACAGCCTTCGAGGGCTTGCAACTAGTATTCTCTCGAATTACCTTTGAGTCCTTTGCATAATAAAGTGTACGACCTCGAAGTTTGAAATACCGCTTTTTCCATCTTTGGAAAGAACTGGTTTGCTTCAACAGCTGTCCCTCTTTAATACTGGTCTAGGGAGAAGCAGAAACACAACAACATGATTAAAATGAAACTCAAAACCAAATAAATTTCAAAATTAATGACACACTATCATTAACATTTTGAATATTATTTCTCATGCTTTGCAAATTACATGAGAGAATATTTTATTCTCCCCATTCAACAAGCGAACACATGTGCAAAGTCCCAAAGAGCAAAGGTGAATTCAACATGGTGACTCAAAGCAGTCATAAACACTATGGAAGACACATGCACAAAACTAATACTTTTCAATACAGTGTGATGAGTACATGTACATATATAAGTACATATATACTTGTATATAGTAAAATGGTGGAAGGGTGGAGGTGCAGTATAATGTAATGGTTAAGAAGGCATGGGCTCTGAAGCCAGAAACCTGTGATCAACTCCTGGTGCCACCACTTAGTAGCTGGATGATCTTAGGCAAGTCAATAAACTTCATGGCTTTATTTATTCATCTATAAAATGGAGATGACAACAGGGCATACCTTATAGGGTTGTTGTTGTGAGAAATTAATTTTAAAAACACGTAAAGGTATTTACTGCATGGCACATAGTAAGTGCTCATTAAATGTCAGTTACCATCAGCTATGTGTTACTGTAACAAACACATACTCAAAGCCTGGTGCATGGCAACCCAAAGAAGGAAGCTCTGCCTCAGAGGGAGTCAGTGATGTTGTCCTCCCAGAGGAAAGCCTTAAGTGGGTCTTGAAGGAGTCTGTCAGAATGATAAGGAGTGGGAGAAGGGTATTTTACGTATGTGAAGAAGCAGAAAGGTATAAAACAGCACAGATATCTGGGGAATCTTCACAGAGTTTCTGGTTATAAACACAGGGTAGAGCTTGCAATGGGGAGCAGCAAGAGCTGTGGCTGGAAGAGGTGGGCAGGGGCTCTGGGAATCTGGGCTAGACCCTGTGCTAAGTGCTTTATGTATACAAGTTCATTTTATTGCCACCAACAACATCCTTGGAACCCCTCTGACTTCATCTAGTATCTCTCCTTCACCTGGTCACCTCCATTCACAATGATGCTTCTCTTTTAAGTGGTCGTGCGTGCACGTCCCTTAGGACTGGACACTACCTATTCTCTCCTCCTGGACTGCTCTTCCCTCAAATATCCATCTGATCAACTCCTTCACCTCCTTCAAGTCTCTCACCTTCTGGATGAGACCCACCTCACTGACCTCCTATTACACATGCTCTCCATATTTTCCCCCATCCAGATCTTATTTACTTCCCCACACAAAGTACTTTCCATCTTCTCATGTATAATGTAATTTACATTTTACTAAATTTATTGTGCTACCCCTATTAGAATATAAGTTCCCTGAGTTTATTATATCTAATAAAGTTAAATTTAATGTTTCATTTCAACTGGAAGGAAAAAAAAAGGAAGAAGGAAGGACACTTTATTTATAGCAAACTAAACTTACAGCCTTCCTATGAGACTGTCCTTAGGAAATATGTCATGGGATTGACTCAGATAGATCCCCTTGGGATGGGGGTCCAAGATGGATCACATCTATCCTGAATTCACAGAAGATCAGTAATGCTACAGTGAATCTCCAGGGCAAAAACAGCTTACAGAACCAACATTTTATATCCATCCCGCTGGACTGCACACTGATGTGTCTCAAATACCTAGAACATTACCTGGCACATATGATATGGAGATCCATATGAATGAAAAGAAGATGCTGAGATTAAACCCATTTTTGCTTGAACTCCAGAGTTTACTTCCAGACTTTTACACTACACTGTCTTTTATTATCAACAAGACATAAAATATTGAGAAAAGTTTGTTGTCTCTAATATGGTAGTTAGGTCACACTAATGTTTACTTTCAGTTTCATTAAAAGATTCCCTCTAGAGCCTGCTCTCAGATGGTCCTCCAGGAATTGTGAGAGCATTAAAATTTAATGATAACAAAACACTTTTGAAACTTCAGTACCATAAAGCCCGACTTAGAATCCGACAGACAGACTTCAAGGCAGGCTCCGCTACACACTAGCAGTATAAATCTGAGTAAGTTACTTCAGCTCTCTGTGCCCAGTTTCCTCCCCTAAAATATGGAAATAATAATGCCAACTTCACAAGCTTGTTGCATCTAGTTTAATTATAAGATAATGCCTGGAGAGCACTTAGCACACTATCTGGATTACAGAAGATATTTAATAAATGGC
This sequence comes from Lipotes vexillifer, assembly GCF_000442215.2. Classification (NCBI taxonomy): domain Eukaryota; kingdom Metazoa; phylum Chordata; class Mammalia; order Artiodactyla; family Lipotidae; genus Lipotes; species Lipotes vexillifer. Next base: position 1,557,678 of record NW_006796443.1, on the reverse strand, counting down.
AGAAAGTGTTATTATGATATCGTTACGCTATTAAGTTCACGGAGTATTTGTCAGGCACCAAATTATAAGAGCTTCTTGGAAGAAGTGAATAAGTGTTTGCAGGCCTCTGTGAGAGCAAATAACAGCTGCAGCAGAAGGAGAGTGTCAAGAGATGAGGTGAAGGGAGACAACAGCCAGGCGATGCTGGCCACAAAGGGGAGCTCGCTTTTTATTCTAAGTGCAAAAAGCTAGTGAACTGTCTGAAGTGGGACAGTGAGAATGGGGAAATGGGTGAGATAGAGTGGAGGACCAATTAGGAGGCTGCTGCAGGAGTCCCAGGGAGAGACCAGGGAGGATAGAACTAAGGTTGTAGCATCACTGAGACCGACAGAAGTAGAGGAATTTGAGACGTTATTTTGGAGGCAGAATCTACCGGCCTCGCTGATAGACGTGAAGGGCAAGAGAGAGAAAAGAACCAAGGGAAAGTGTAAGCATTTGCCTTGGGCAACTAGATGCAAAAGACTGCGAAAGAAAAGGGTATTAATAAGGAAGAGTTAAGTGGTGAGCTGCCCTGCTGCAGCATCCAAAGTTACCCAAGGTAGAAAGTCTGTATTCTTAAACTTGATCACAAAGTCTTGAAATGCTATAAAAATATAACTCACCCAGAGAACACATCTTTTGGCAATTCAAATTATAAAAGTGGGTGTTTTAAGATTTTTGTAAAGTTCTGTTGAAGGCAATGAGGAAGAAAAGTTAATGTTTAGTCTACTTATGTTCTATCAGGCTGTTTCTAAAAAGCATAAATAATCTAATATTCCTTCACATGGTTACTAGAGTAATTTTCTAAAATGAAAACCTGATTACATTATGCCACTGCTTAAATCCTTCCTTAGTTCTCTCTTTTTTTTTTAATCGATGTATAGCTGATTTACAATGCTGTGTTAGTTTCAGGTATACAGCAAAGTGATTCACTTATACACACACACACACACACACACACACACACACACACACACACACACACATATTCTTTTTCAGGTTCCTTTCCCTTAAAGGTTATTACAAAATATTGAGTATACTTTCCTGTGCTTGGCTGTTTTGTACATAGAAGTATGTATATTTTAATTCCACACTCCTAATGTATCCTATTCCCCTCTTTCCCCTTTGGTAACATAAGTTTGTTTTCTAGGTCTGTGGTTCCTTTTCAGTCTTGTAAATGAATTCATTTGTATCTTTTTTTTTTTTTCTGCCTGCAGCGTAAAGTCCAAACTTCTATATGTATCAGAGAAGACCCCTGCATGATGCTGTCCAACCTTCTCGCTTGCCCCTCCTGCCAGAGGCTCCTCCCTCTGCCCTAAATGCCCCCTCCTCAATCGCCTGTCTTGAATGCGCCCAATCATTTCAATTCTGATCTAGCGCCACCACCTCTGGAAGACTTCCCCACCCCCTAGGAGGAAGTGAACACTCCCACTTTTGTCCCTCGAATGTGTCCTCCTACCTGTATAACAGCACCTATGACAACTGAATGGCATGTTCGTGTTCCCACCAGGCTGTGACCTTCAATGGAGCGAAGACCATGTCCTACGTATTTTAATAACATCACCAATTAACACGTTAGCTGACATTTTAAGGCCTCCATAAATGTTAAACCAAACAACTTTTAAAGTGTAAAATGGTATATAACTTTGTCTTTTAAAACGAGGATAGAATTAGGAAAGAAAACAGGAAAGAATGGCTATAAATGATTTTATGGTTTCCAGCATGCAGCAGGTCTGCTTCTTTTCACTGCATACAAAAAACAGCAAATACAATGCAAAAAAGTAAATATGGGCCCCGAGGTGCACTCCCTGTGGGAGGGTTTGGGGAGAGATAGTCAGAGGAACAGGAAAATGTCTATCTATCCTGATGCTATGGCTATTGATAATTTAAAGATGCTCCTTACATAGTCACTTTCAAGGCAAATAATTTATCTGTGTTTTACTGTATAACTTTATGTCCTTTAAATCTTGCACAAGCATGGATTTATTTGCAGTGTGTGAGGCTGAGGAGAATGCATGCATTTACAAACTTCTCTATGTTATAATATACAAACAGTCAATTTTAAATTCTTGAAGAAAGAAAAGAAAGAAAAAAACATCTGAAGCTAGCTTGCTTTCCTCTAGAGATGTGATTAAAAAGACTTAACTAGGAGGCAGTTTTTCACATGAAAGTTAATCCTTAAACGTCTGTTTATATATGGCAAGTTAAACAAACACTTCTCATAAAAGAAGGAGCATAGCAAAAATGATTAATTTGTAACAGCTCCTGGAAATATAATCATATAGGCAAAGCATGGTTCAGAGAAAAATGCTGTGGTTTGAAAAATCTCAAAATAATGAGTAAACTAAAGGAAGAAACAAGGAATCTTTCTTGAAAATCGAAATATTTATTATATTCACTATTAATGTTCAACTAGAATAACAAATTGAATTTAGTAACAGACATAAGAATTAGCTATGATCAGTTATTATTAACAATCTATGAAAAATAAGCATTAGATTTTAATTTTATTTTGTTCACAATTTCTAGGATAAAGGGATAAGCTCTCCCCTCCCTCAAAATAAGGCTTAGAAACATTTGCATTTAACGGCCATTTCATCATATAATCTGGCAGAGATTAGTTTAGTACAATCAGACCTTCATGAAAAATCAGTGCAGTTGTATAGCCCCTAACCGTAATCCAATAACCCCGTTTCCAAATATTAAACACAAAAAGTTAAATGAATTTGGCTTTGAAAAAAAAAAATTGTTTCAATAAAATAAGCTTTAAAAGTTTGAAGATCTCTTTTCTATCTGGCTTTCTGAGACTGTTTGCAGTCCAATGTCTTAAAGCTGTGCAATTGCTCATTTCAGTGCCCCTTGCTAAAAGCAAACAAAATTTCTCTTTTAAATTATACACACATGAGTGCTCTAGGATTTCACCTAACATTTCAGAAACACCTCTGTGTCACAAGTTGAAGCTGTTTTGATGGGATACTATCTCAGTGCCTTAGAAGAGTGCAACTTTACAAACAGCCCCTCAATGAGCCTTTTTGTAAAGCTAAGAATCTTTGAAAACATCAGTTACCACCTGATTTATCTGATAAACATACAGTTTCATATGTTGGCTTTTCGGGGGACATCAAATAGGTGTGGTGAAGAGCCTGATGTGGAGAACTGGAAATGTCAGTGATGACTCATCTTTTACAGATGCCTTCAAAAATTCCAGAAGAATCTCGAGCTTCTAGTCTTGCCCCGACGCGACCCCTTAATTTCTCTTCTAGGGAATGGGAATGGAATTTGTTGTGATGGCAGATGCGGGTTGTTATGGACTAAATGTTTGGGGGCAATCCTAACCCCCAATTTGATGGTACTAGGCGGTAGGGCCTTTGGGAGGAGACTGTGTCAGAAGGGTGGAGCCCACGTGAATGGAATTAATGCCCTTATAAGTGAGACCCCAGAGCACTCTCCTGCCCCTTCCACCATGTGAGAACACAGCTAGAAGATGGCTATCTCTACCAGTACATTGATCTTAGATTTCCCAGACTCCAGAACTGTGAGAAAGAAATATCTATTGTTTAAGCCACCCAGTCTTTGGCATTTTTGTTACAGCGGCCTGAACAGACTAGGACATGGGTCAAGAGAATTTTCACCACTCTATACTTTGTGTGTAATCACTTCTTTCCTATCTCTTTTAACTCTCTATCTACTCCACCCTCCCAAACAGAGAATTAGTCTTTGTCTTATACCTTTCTTTGCCGTATCCATTTTGTTATGTAAGGTCCAGGAAAGCTGTCTATGTACAGGGTACCTGTACAGAACCTATAACATCATGAGTCTAGACTTCCTTGAATGGTATGCAACTTCAGTTTTACAGACTTTAATTTCTAAAGTGGAAATATCCTTATATGCTATATATCTTTATGTGCTGTTGTGACATGTGAAACAATGGATTTGAAAGGATACATAATTTTTTAAAAGGCTGGTATGACAAGATACCATCATCATTAACATTCGACCCCGTGCTAAGCATTATTTATTACAGAACAGATCTTATCTTTCAATCCATCCCTTTCCACTCCTCCTGCCTTTGCCTTAGTTCAAGCTCCTCTCACTTCCTTGAACTCAGCAGTACCCTACATGTCCTCCAGGCGCTCAGTTTTTCCCACCACCAGTCCATTGCTCCCACCATGGACAGAATTATCCATAAGAAATATTTTTGATCCCGCCAAACTCTGGTTTAATATGTTCAGTGATTTCCTATCACCCACAGTGTAATCTCAGACTTGTGAGCTGGGCACACACTCTTCCTTCCATAAATGACCCACTTTCTGTAACAGCTTCATCTTCAGCATTCCTCCTAAATTCCTCCAACAGGAGAGGAAAAGAGAAGCACCTGAGAATCCCCAAATCCTCCATGCTTCCCTATGTCCAAGCTTTTACACGAGCTCTTCCTTCTACTCATAATAGTTTCCTCTGCTTCTTCTTAGAAAACTCCTACCCCATCCTATCATCCTCCAAGGCTCAGGTGGCCTGGGTGCATCCACAGCACTATGCCCACATATAACTTATAGCATTAATCATGTAGAATAGGAATTTTTAAAAATTCATGTCTCTCTCTCTCCTGTATCTTATTGATTTTCCCATCCTACACATATAACCATGGACTTGATACTAAGAAAATAATGACTATATGTTAATAAATTTATTCAATAATTAGGAAACAAAAGTAAGAAATTAAGAGGATTAAAACATTTTTTTTTTCTGATGAGAACTTGAGGAATTAAGTGGAGAAAAATATTTCAATTTTTCTCTCTCCAGCAAGTCAATATACTGTCAGAAAGCACAAAGGAAATAGAGCTGACTCCCCAAAAAAGCCCTAGATTGAGTTCCATTTCTGGCTCCATTTACTAGATTTGTGGCTGCAAATGAGCAATAACATTTATGAGCCTAAGTTTCCCTACCTGTAAGGTGAAGATAACTGTCACCTGCCTTGTATTCTTCAGAGTTGTTAGGACAAAACAAAACGAAATGTAAATATCTTTCATAAACTCCCAAATGCTGTATAAAGTGTCATTAATAAGCAAGGTACTATTTTAACAGGTCATACTTTTGGGAAAAGGTGTTTTTAGTGGGACTGACACAGTTCAATAAAGACATACCATTTCTGAACAAGAGCCCAATGCTTATATTTAGAGAAATTATCCCACAAAGATCAGCTTTAATTACATAAAGTATACAGTTCCAAAATGTATAGTTTTCTGAACATTTACATAAGAGAAATCAATCATGAAATTGTATTTAATAATGGAGCAGAGTTTAAAACTGCTATATAGTGTTAGTATTTTACTTTTTTAGAACATCAGTCTTATTTACCAGTAAGAATTAGAAAATGATGACAATTGCTGCCGGATAACTCCACTTGGATGCCACTGGCTCTTCAAAATTCAATTAGGCTCAAACTGATCTCCCTATTAGATTAGAGTAGGGCCAGGCCCACCTTATTCACCACTGTAGCCCCAGCACTTACCATAGTTCCTAGCACAGACAATAGCTCTTAATTGCACAAAAGAATAAATGAAGTGAAGACTGATATTCAAATAAAGCAGCCGAATGTCTTTTAGAGGAAACTTGAACTGTACACTATCTTAAGAGCTTTTAAAGGAGAGCCTGGGCAGGAAATTGACAGCATTCTGAGAACTGCACCCAGAGGTGCTTATTTTGTGGCCATCTCTTTCTCATTTGAAAATGTCCCTGCAGCAAATTTAAGCAATTAGTTGTTGACTATTCTCTTGGGTTTTTCTTTTTTTCCCAAATTGAAAGCCATTCTGCTTTTATTCACTACCATTCCATCATTGCTAAGGAAGGCCATCTATTGCATCAGCATTAATATTGTATTTGGGTGGTATCCAGACTTACATCTATAAAATGTGTAAATCAATGATTATTTGTAATAAACTTTCTATCCTTCCCTATTCTATCCAACAGCTAAACTTACATTTGCTTGAAAGGTCAAATGCAAACCACACAGATCTGAATTCTACTCTACATCTCTAAACTAAAAGTCTCTCTTCATCACCAGATTGCACTTTAACGTATGCATCTTCTATGACAATATCACTTTTTTCTTTTATTAGCTCCTCTATTTTTTGCCTGATTATAAAACAAGAACTATTTTTCTCCACACATATGCCAGAACTTATATCGGATGACTACTGCCCATCACCTTTTTTTAAAATTAATTTATTTTATTTTATTTATTTTTGGCTGCGTTGGGTCTTCATTGCTGCGCGTGGGCTTTCTCTAGCTGCAGCGAGTGGGAGCTACTCTTCGTTGATGTGCGTGGGCTTATCACTGCGGTGGCTTCTCTTGTTGCAGAGCACAGGCTCTAGGTGCGCGGGCTTCAGTAGTTGTGGCTCGCGGGCTCTAGAGCACAAGCTCAGTAGTTGTGGCTCGCGGACTTAGTTGTTCAGCAGCATGTGGGATCTTCCCGGACCAGGGTTCGAATCCGTGTCCCCTGCATTGGCAGACAGATTCTTAACCACTGTGCCACCAGGGAAGTCCTGCCCATCATCTTAAGACTTTGGAACGTAAACCATTTGGTGTCATTCTGATCCAGTCTGTCAATCTCTTTTACCATCCAAGTATTAAATTGCTTAAAGCCTGGTTTTTCTATCAGCCTCCAAATTTCCCTCAGTTCCTCTCGATTCCAGACCCTTTGGCTTTGTGCCTTGTATTCTTCTTTCCCCTTCTGAATTTTGTCCCACCATGAATTTCCTACTGTCTTAAAAACAAATTTAAGCCTCTTTGTTAAAATAAGTATACATACATTACATTAAGCTCCATCAAATACACCAGTTATTCTAAAGTTTGGCTGATCATCTGAATCACGTGGAGAACTTTATAAACATGAACAGCCTCAGTTCATCTGGGACTTTTTAAAATTGAAGTATAGTTGATCTACATTAATGTGTTAGTTTCAGGTGTACAGTAAAGTGATTCAGTTATTTTTTTTCAGATTATTCTCCATTACAGGTTATTACAAGATACTGAAATAGCTCCCTGTGCTATACCGTAAATCCTCGTTGCTTATCTATTTTATGTTTAGTAGTTTGTACCTGTTAATCCCATACTCCTAATTTGTCCCCCCGCCTTTCCCCTTTGGTAACCATAAGTTTGTTTCTTATGTCTGTGAGTCCGCTTCTGTTTTGTATACAGATTCATTTGTATTATGTTTTAGATTCCACATATAAATGATATTATACTGTATTTGTCTTTCTCTGTCTTTCTTATTTCACTTAACATAATGTGCTCTGAGTACATCCATGTTGTTGCAACTGGCAACATTTCGTTCCTTTTTGTGGCTGAGTAATATTCCACTGTATATATATATACCTCATCTTCTTAAGCCAATCATCTGTTCATGGACGTTTAGGTTGCTTCCATGTCTTGGCTATTGTAAATAGTGCTGCTGTGAACACTGGGGTGCTTGAATCTTTCCAAATTAGAGTTTTCGTCTTTTGCAGATATATACCCAGGAGTGGGATTGCTGGATCGTATGGTAGTTCTATTTTTAGTTTTTTAAGGAAGCTCCGTACTGTTTTCCATAGTGGCTGCACCAATTTACATATCTGGGATGTTTTGATTCAACAGGTCTGGAGTAGGGTATATGAACCTACACATATTAAAATCTCTTTTTGTGGGCTTCCCTGGTGGTGCAGTGGTTAAAAATCCACCTGCCAATGCAGGGGACACGGGTTCGAGCCCTGGTCCGGGAAGATCCCACATGCCGCGGAGCAACTAAGCCCGTGCGCCACAACTACTGAGTCTGCGCTCTAGAGCCTGTGAGCCACAACTACTGAAGCCACGCACCTAGAGCCCGTGCCCCGCAACAAGAGAAGCCAGCGCAGTGAGAAGCCCGTGCACCGCAACGAAGAGTAGCCCCCGCTCGCCACAAATAGAGAAAGCCCGCGCACAGCAACGAAGATCCAATGCAGCCAAAAATAAATAAATTTTTAAAAATCTCTGTTCGTCATTATCAGTCAGTTTTAACAAACTCTCATAAACATATTTAAGTATAATAATTTGAATAAAACCTTGAAAAGATATAATTTAGCACTTTAATTGATATTCAGTCTGATCATTTACTCTTATTTAGCTTTGAACATTTTACAGATTTGGTGTTAGAATCTTTCTAAAACATGGTTTTAGGAAGTACTCTATCTCTATGTTCAAAATGTTTCTTTCCTCTGTATATGGAACCCCATTAGTGTACCACTCCTGCCCTCTTTCCACCCCACTGGCTCTGCTCCAGCCAGTGGGGGGAGCCATTTGGGTTTAATAACTGAGCATGCTCACTCAAGCTCTTCCCTTTAACAGATTTGATTTGCAGAAGGAGGCTAGAATAAGACCTCTGGATGAGGAAACAAGGAGTTGGGATCTGCGCTGGACACGACCATGTGGCGGGAAATGGGGGGTGGAGGCGTGTGGACAGAAAAGAGCAGCCCTAGATGCTTAATCTTCCCCCTTCCTGAATAATGTCTCCAGCCTGCACCACCACCCAAACCCATGCTGGCACCCGCCTGACCTCACTGAGAAAGTGAATACTGGCAGAGGAACTGCAGTGGCAATGATGAGGACATGTTTCAGTCAGGAGCCAGAGGATAATGCAGTGAGCCAGGAAGATCCCAGCTTACAGAAGAATGGAGATAGCATGTGTTTCCAGAACCAGTATTTAAGGATAATGCAGTAAGGTGATGCAGGTGCTTTGTTTACATCACAAAATATTTCCCTTTCTATAAACTGCCACTTGAATCAGTTGTCCTCAAGCAGTTTTGTGTATCAGAATATATGACTGTGCACTTTGTTTTTTTATTTTATTTTTTAAAATTTATTTTATTGGAGTATAGTTGATTTACAATGTTGTGTTAATTTCTGCTGTACAGCAAAGTGACTCAGTTATACATATATATTTTTTTCATATTCTTTTCCATTATGGCTTATCACAGGATTTGAATATAGCTCCCTGTGCTATACAGTAGGACCTTGCTGTTCATCCATTCTATATGTAATAGTTTAGAATGCACTATATTTATAAATAAATGCATTCTAAAGCAAAATAATAGACATTATACCAACATATTCTAATTACCCTCTATGTCAATAGACCATCTAACGATTATGAAAGTAGTTTGTCCCCTACACTGGTTTGTAATTGTCTTGAGAAAAGCTATAGATATAATTATCTTCCTGAGACTGTGGTTATTTTGTGGTTTTATTTGTTCATTCCTAAAATTAAGCTTTCTCTCCATTTTTAATATGTTCCTTCTTTAGGAGTTTCTAAATGTTATTTGTTGGATTAATATTAAAGTGATAAAAATATATGATTTTATAAAGTGCTCTTATACTTTTATTCAAAGGAGAAGGAACAAAATGTCCATCTGTATACACATCAGATGTACTTTTTTTCATGGAACACCCTGAACTACAACACATTACCACAGGGTGGTAGTGGTGTTATGCCCGATGCCCAGCTTTTTCTTTCAGAGCCAGGAACATAGATGGACCTTTTGTAAGAGTTAGACGGATCCTTGCCTAGATCCCATGAGTGGCACATAATAACTCTGCTGTAAAGGGGTAAACAAATCTATCCTTCTAATCCTGAATTCACTTCTTCCTTTATTAAAGGAAGGATTCACTCACTTCCAAGAATAATCCCTGTGCCTACACATGACATTTTGATGTAACTACTTTCCCACTTGGCCACAATGACACAACTATTTTGATGCAGGGGCATTTTGATGTGGCTAAAATAAACCGCCGAACATTACTTTTTTCTTTTTAACTAGTAAGTAACGTGCATAACAAACGACCTCACGCCATGCCCAAGTGTCGCAATATTGCTGCCCTGTGTTCCCAGTTCAGATGGCAGTGCAGCCGAGGGGTCAGTGGTCAAAGGGTCCAGACAGTCAGGGATGGGACGGGAAATGGGGTGATGCTCCATTTCCTCCTAGAGTCCTCTGGTTAGAGGACTCTAACCAGGAGTCCTATCTTTACCACACATATTTATCTCGGAAAGGGCTATTAACCAATCTGTGTAAAATATCTGTTTATTTTCTGGAATTTCAATTGTAATCTTCAATAATCTGCTCTTCAAGTTCACTGGTTCTTCCCCAGAGATTATCTGGGTCCCAACTGCATAAGAAAATCTCAGTTACATTTCTGCCAGTTCTCTGAATTCATTGATAGATGGGTAGGTAAGTAGATGGGTAGGTCAGTAGACAGGTAGGAAGGAAGGAAGGAAGGAAGGGAAAAAGGGAGGGAGGGACAGAGGAAGGAAGAAAGAAAGAAAAAAAGAAAGGAAGGAAGAAAACAAGAAGGAAAGAAAGAGAGAGAGGGAAGGAGTGAGGGAGGCAGGGAGGGATTATTTTTAAAATCACAAACTCCACTCTAATGATGGTTTCAATTGGCAGGACTGATACCCCTAAAAGGATAACTCGGTTCTAGTAGATCTTTTAAGACCATCTTAATTGTTCCCCAAAATGAATAAAATCAAATGTGACTGTCCTCTGTGATCAGAACAGGGCAGAGTAAAGGTGAGAGACGAAGTCTGGGCAAATCACTAAGTAAGACGATAACACACACACGAATACCAACAAGGGTTCCATACTTCGGTCATGACAGTGTGCTCCTTTATCAGGATCCATTTCCTGTCCTCCATTTATTCCTCCTCTGAGATCTTCCCTGCCTTACTCTATCCCCTACCAGAAAAACTTAACTCCTCCCTTCTTTGTGCTACTTTTGTGCATTGTTCTTACTTCTCTTTGCCTTGTAGTGTATTCATCTGTTTGGCGTGATGCACAGGGGTGCAGAGCTGTACAGTCTGGGTGCAAATCTCAGCTCCACAGCTGACCAGTTGATAAAGACCTGGAGCAAATTACTTAACCTTTCTGTGCCTGAGTTTCTTGTCCTTTGAGTTGTGGATAATAACAACGATAACTAACTTGTAGGGGTGTGGTAAGGACTAAATGAGCCAATGTATTCATGTAAAGTATTTACAACACTTCCTGGCACATAGGGCTCAGCAGATATCAGTTATTCTTATGTTATTCCCGCTCCTGTCCCTTGTGAGGCAGTAACTCCCCAAAGGCAGGACAGCGTTTACTCCATCTTGGTATCCCTGGTACCCAGCACCATGCCCATCACCTCAGTGGTACTTATAATTTGCTTGTTAAAGGGAACCGAACTCTTTCCTCTGCCTTCCGTCTCTGATTGTTCCCTCTCCACCCGTTCTTTCCCCCAGCATGTCTGCTCTTAAAGAGTATAAACTTGTTTCACCGCTTGATTATGTCCCAGATTCCAATCTATGCTTGCCTCTCCTTTAAACTTCCTTTAAAGTTCTTTTTTTTTTTCCCAAAAGTAGAGTATTCTTATTGCTTCTTTTACCTTCTTCAGGCTTAATGCCTAGCTTTCACTCCTTCAAGAAAACTGCCCCTTGGCTATTTCCAAATACATCCTACCTGCCAAATCTCTCTGGGTGAACTTATCCTCCCATTATGTCCTCTAAGTAGATACAGATCTCCTAAAACAAATTTCTCCATTTATTCTCAGTTTTTTAACTCCAGCTCCATGGAGATGCTATCACCAGCTGAAACTCAACAAGTATATTTTATTTCATGTAATATATGTTTTTGCGTAATTTAAAAAAACACATTTGTCTCGTCCAGGAAACCTAGATTCTAATTCTGAAACTTCTGGGAAATAACTACACAACACTGGGTAAAAGTCACCCAATCTGGAATTCAAAACGAACTCGGCACCTTCCCACGGCAGCTCTGCTCCTCTTCCTGTGACCCCATCTGTCAGCAGTCGCAGCAGCATTTTCCTAAGCACATAATCCCCAAACTTCTGAACTATCTTTAATTCTCTCTTGCCCCTAAATTCCTTAGTTTGCCATCAAAATGATTTTGAAACTCGGTCTTCCTGTCTGTTCCTGCTGCCCACGCCCCAATTCTGGTAACTCCGTGATTTCTCACCTAGACACCTCCTATGGAGAAATCTCCATAGGAAATTTCTATGGAGAAACTAGATTTCTCCTATGGAGAAATGAAAAACAGCACTGCAGGAAGAATCTCCTGCTGGAGACAGAGCTGGACCAGCAGCCAGCCTGCCACCAGTACTCATCCTTCATTTGGAAGTGATTGCTTCCCCTTAAAGTCTGGCCCAAGTGTGGAAAACAGCTCCACTCTTAATAGCCCATAATAAAATGAGGGCAAGACAGAACACCCAAACAAGTCTTTACCAAAGACTGGCGATAACAAAAGAACAAAACACAGAGAAGACCTCGCCAGACAATATGAACAAAATACCTCTCGTCCTCCAGGCTTGTGAGCCCAAAGAGGGACCCAGGACCTGTGTGTCTTGGCTCTCCCAGCAGGTGCACACCAGATGTTCCCTGACCACCAAGGAGCACAAGCTCAAGGGGCACCACATTCAAGGTCTCCAAACAGAACCCACAATGAGGAACCTTCCTCGCAGTTTTTCTTCACTCACAGGGATGCTGGCTTACTGCAAAGACCTCAACTGAACAGCACAATCCAACAAACGTTCCCTATTGTTCATAAAAGGAAATCTAGTCCCTGCTAATTAATTCTCTAGACTCCTTTCCTCCAGAATTGTTTCCTTAAGATACAGCTCTCATCCCGTCGCTTCCCTGTTCAAAATCGTGGTTGGTTGTTCATAAACCACAGAGTAAAACAAAAACCCTGCGTCTGAGGCCCTTGACTGTCTACATCTTTACTTGGCTTCATAGCCCCCTCTCTACGTGCAGCACCCAGCCTCACTGGTCCTGCAGCTTATGCTCCCGGCTAACTGGTCTACCTGCCATTTGCTGAACAAAACACGGACCCTCCTATCTTGGGATCCACGTCTACATGTCTTTCCAGAGGCCCGGAATGCTTTTCCCCAGGATCTTTCCTCCTCACTCACTCACCTCTAACTGTTGGGCTTAAACACCCTCCTTTCCAAATGCACCACCTATGTAGAGCTCACTCATTTGCAATTCCATGTGCTCGGTCCTCATGGAGCCCAATTTCTAAAAGGTAATGGATTCGCAGAGGAGAGCCATGTGCTAAGATTATGTTTACTCTAAAAAGCTTATCTCTCATTTTCAATATTATCAGTGGTACGTGAATTCTGAAAAATATATTAATTACAGTATGAGAAAAAAATAAATCATAAAACAGATCAAGTTACCCACTCGGTCTGTAGACGATAGTTTAACCCTATCTCCCTAACCCCCAAAAGTCATTCTAGGATCCAAATTATTTTATTTCTTCCTCATCCTACTCAAACTCCAATCCACTTGAGAAAAGCAGTGTTGAGAAAAGTGAATGTTTTGTTTTTGGCCTGGAGTGGGACATTTCCTTTCCCTCTCTTCAATTCACATATCCCTACATCTTGATGCCTATGTTAGGCCATATCACATATGTGTTACCTTTATTGTACACAATTCTCCGTGTACACATAGAATTTGTCTGCTGAGGTTAAACAGAGCCAGGGAAGATTCTAAGGCTTGCAGTACTTTTCCCCTGGAAGGTGAGGCAACCAAAGACTACTTTGCTCCGATGCCTAATACAAATTCCTTAAGTTCAGAGGTGCCAATCAGGTTCTATGAGTCACACATGAATTATATCGTATTTTACATATCTTTTCATTCTTTTAACACATATTGAATGCCTACTATATGTCAAGAACTATTCTAAGCCTTGGAGATAGAGCAGTAAACAAAACAGATAAAAATGCCTGCCTTCCTGGAGCTAATAGTATATTGGAGATCATACTTAAGGTTCTAGAAAGGGTTTTCACAACATCTGATTTCATTTTAACCAGAAATGAAAGGTGTGTACAATCTACTCATTTACTTATAAACCTCACTAAACTAGTTTGTAAGTATGAACCCAAAAGTCTGAAAATAGCATGCAAAAGAATACATATAAAAGTTTAGGACAACATCCTATGACCACTCAAAGAATAATTTCCTACATGAGAAAGTAAGTTATCACCTCAGAGTAGCAGAACCTAAATCCAAATGGGCTACAGGAAGAAAATTTACCACTCACTTCCCAAAAGATGCCTGTTTACTTTTATCAAATGTATAACCTGAGGTTATAAAAGTTTAAAAATTACGCACACATACAAACACACACACACAACTATACACACTGTTTTAGAAGGCCAAGGTCATGTATATTTTTTTTATAAAAAGCACCTTTCGAAAAATTTTTTTCATAATGACTCTACTAATACTGCTTTACTACTAATATCAGTTTTTCCTATGGTGGAAAGATGGCAAGTAACTAAAGTCAGAAACGGTATGATGGGGGACTATAGGTCTTAGGCATTATATAAAAATTTGTTAATAAGTAAGCAGTCTCAGGATAGAAAGATTCTATGTAGATCAGAGAGAAACCTTTTTATGAGAGAAACAGCTAGTGGTCTACCATAGCCCATTCTTCCCTTCCCCGGTACTTGGCCTTCTAGCTACAAACTCCATTTCCTGGCCTCCCTTATATGCAGCCATGTGACTAAGTTTAGGCCAATGGGAAGTGAATAGAAGAGATGGGGGCAACTCAAGTGTCATCCCCTTAGAGACACCTGGCCTAGATTTGGACTATGTTTTTCCCCACGTTCTGCTGGCCGGCAATGGTGATGACTTGGGCAACCTTGAAATGTGCCCACTGATGCTGCATTTCCCAGGTGCTGAATGTTTGTGTCCCCCCAAAGTTCATATGTTGATGCCAAACCCCAATGTGATGGTATTAGGAAGGGAGGCCTTTGAGATGTGAACAGGTCTCTACCCTCATGAACGGGATAAGTGCTCTTATAACAGAGACCCCAGAGAGCTCCCTTGCCCCTTCTGTCATGTGAGGACACAGCTAGAAGATGGCCATCTATGAAATGGGAGGCAGGCTCCCACCAGACACTGAATCTGCTGGCACCTTGACCTTGGACTTCCTACCTCCAAAACTGTGAGAATAAATGTTTTCTGTTCATAAGCCACCCAGCCTACGGCATTTTGTTATAGCACCCCAAACAGAGTACAACGCAAACTTTTCACAGTTGGATGAACCCTGTGGCTAAGCTCTTGCACGTGGGATTTGAGCAGAGGTAATGAGTGCCCTCTGGCCTAGGCCTTGATACATGGGCCTCCCTCCTCCAAGTTTTCTTCCTCCGCTTTCTGGTTGGAACCTGGAACATATGGGACCCCCCCAGGCAAGGACAATCCCTTGGGGAAATGGCAAGGAAACAACACAGAAGGAACCAGGGTCCCTGAGTGGCCTCACGTAGCAGAAATACTCACCTTAGAAACCTTCCTTGGACTGTGATGTAAGAGACAAACTTCTTTGTTCTCTCAGTCTCTGAATTTGGGGGGTTTCTTTGTTATTACAACTTGGCAACTCTAATATTCAAGCTATGTTAGAGTCATCCCACCAGCTCTGGACCACATGCCTCTGAGCTGTTACTGGTGAGAGAGGAATACATTTCCATATTATTTAACCCACTATATTTTGGGGTTTTTGTGACAGCAAGTTAGTCAACATATACTATGTTCCTACCATCTAATCTGTAATAAGTCAGTATATATAATTCTAGGAATAGGTACAAGACTCTACCCAGCATCCAATATCTTTTTCTCCTTCCTCACAGAACCCTGATTAGATACCCACTCTTTCTCTGCAAGTCATATGCTTAGGGGATGCTGAATCTATTCCTAGCTCTAGCAAGGACATATTAATTAGTTTAATAAGTTGCTATGAGGATTCCTTTCCCTGTGCCATCTGTAATTAGTTCAGAAGTGGGATGAGACCTAATTCCAGCCAATGAGATGTGAGTGGAGGTCTGGAGGTGGGGAGGGACTGCTTTTGGTATACCGGAAAAGAGAGCCTGTTTTCTGTCTGCTGTCTGGATGTGACACCTAACTGATAAAGTATAACAAGAGTCCCCATAGAACAAACATAATAAATAAACCAATCCTAAGAATCAAATAGAAATAATATACTACCCCAGCCTAATCATGAGCTGAAAGAAACATATTTAATTACTAGCTCCCAATAGCCTTAAAGGGCACTGGAAGCACCACAAACAGAAAAGAACTCGGCTGTGTTACACAGCGTCTTCCATTTGCTTTACTCTTACTTCAAAATGGCAATCCACAAAACTGTGAGGCTTGAAAATTCCAAAGCTAGAAACCTCAGACAAATCTATAACAGTCTCCTGCTTATCCCAGCCTACAGAGTACTCACGGAAAGGGCAGCAAAACTCCCACTTGCCTGATCCATTAATCCCTGTTGTTTCTCTTCAACGGAGCACATTGCAGGTTATTATCCTTTCGCTGACTTCTGATTAATTCCCAACACAATCTCTTAAAAGCTTTTCTAAACATTCTGTACTCTCATCAAACTCCTAAATCAGTATAGCCATTACCCCAGAGAAATAAGGCTCCCTGGAGTGTGCAAGCAGCAAAAACTGTGTTCTTGATCCACTGCACCTTTAATCCAGTCAGAAGCCTATTCCTTCCCTGTCGTGGATGAAATCTATTCCAAAGCTTTGCCAGTCATTCACAAAAATTCAGAGTTCTCTGGTCACCTTTAGTCACAAAAACCATTATATTTCAGTAAGTAAAATGTCCAGCCCAAACTCCAAACTTTATTCAAAGTTCAAGATTCTCCCCTCCCCAGTCCAGGCTGTCCCAGGCATGGAAAGCCTTCTCTTGAATATGTCAGCTCCTTCCTCCAACAGTGTCTGTCTCCTCAAAGGGGCCTCTTCATGGGTTCTGCAAAGATTTTCCTTCTGGAAACATCCGTGTGCAGCTCTCCCTAGTTTGGGCTCAAGCAAAGCCTCTTCGGGTGATCACTCAGAATGCCTGCCCTCCCTCCAGCCTCTGCGTCTGATGGGCACACCTCTAGCCTGTACTGCAAAGGTCACACTGTCCCTGGTAGGAAAGGCTCTTGAGTAGGGCCACTCTTAATTTAAAAGATCACCCACCAGGCCCTCTCCTGGTCCATGGAAAACAAACCCTGCTGCCTTGTTTTTTGTTTTGTTTTGTTTGTTTGTTTTTTATTGATGTATAGTTGACTTACAATGTTGTGTTAGT
Source organism: Lipotes vexillifer (assembly GCF_000442215.2). Taxonomy (NCBI): domain Eukaryota; kingdom Metazoa; phylum Chordata; class Mammalia; order Artiodactyla; family Lipotidae; genus Lipotes; species Lipotes vexillifer. The sequence continues at coordinate 1,540,526 of NW_006796443.1, read as the reverse complement.
TTCAGGTGTACAGCAAAGTGATTCGGTTATACATACCTATATACCTATTTTTTTATTCTTTTCCCTTACAGGTTATTGTGAATACTGAGTACAGCTCCCTGTGCTATACAGCAGGTCCTTGTTGTTCATCTATTATATATATAGTAGTGTGTGTCTGTTAATCCCAGACTCCTAATTAATCCCTCCTCACCTCCTCCCTTACCACTTCCCCCTTTGGTAACGGTAAGTTGCTTTCTATGTCTGTGAGTCTATTTCTGTTTTGTATGTAAGTTCATCTGCATCATTTTTTAGACTCCACATATCAGCGATATCATATATTTGTGTTTCTCTTTCTGACTTACTTCACTCAGTATGATAATCTCTAGGTCCATCCATGTTGCTGCAAGTGGCATCATTTCATTCTTTTTTACAATATTCCATTGTATACATATACCACATGCACTTTATCCATTCATCTGTTGATGGACATGCTGCCTTGTTATTAGCGAAAGCACAGCTGGCTCCAGAGCAGCTGAGCCTCTTTGCTCTGAAGCCAGGCAGGCAGGTAAAGCTCCAGCATTTGACCTCTAAACTTGTCTAGTCCAGAGTCAGTGTCCACACAGATCATGTCAAGAGAGCCAAGTGGGGCTTCTCTGGTGGCGCAGTGGTTGAGAGTCTGCCTGCCGATGCAGGGGACACGGGTTCATGCCCTGGTCCGGGAAGGTCCCACATGCCACGGAGCGGCTGGGCCCGTGAGCCATGGCCGCTGAGCCTGCACGTCCGGAGCCTGTGCTGCGCAACGGGAGAGGCCACATCAGTGAGAGGCCCGTTCAAGCTTGACCACACCTTCAAGGTGATGAACTAAGAGGTGCAAACCTTACTTAGGAATGTGGGTATCACTGCCACCTATGGTTTGCAATCTTCTGGGGCGTCACCCAAAACTGAAACAGAGTGAAACCCATGCCAACGTCCTGTTTCTCTTGTTTATCCCAACATCCAACATGTCTACCTCTTCGTACTCTTCCTCCAATGTCTAGAACAGATCCAGTCCTTCTGTTCTCACAACTTTTTTTCCACACACCTCTTTCTACTTGGCCGTTACTTGTTCCCCTACGTCTCTCCCTCTTGCCACTGTCGAATCTCTAGGACCAACTGTCTAAACTTATCTCTTCTGTTTTTTCATCAGGCATTTCCTCTGACCATCTGTAAATATATTTTTCCTCCAGAAGTCGCTGAAACACAACTCAAAAGTCACCTGTGACCTCTTAGACCAGTGCTGTCCCATAGAACATCCTGCAACGATGGAAACGTTCTCTATCTGCACTGTCCCAGGAGCACTCGCCACCCGTGGCTATTGAGCACCTGAAATGTACTAGTGAGACTGAAAAACTGAGTTTTTGTTTTTAATTGTTAATTTTAATTGTTTAATTGTTAAAAACTGAGTTTTTAATTGTTAATTTTTAATTGTTAATTGTTAGTTTTAATAGCCACCACATGGCTGGTGGCTATTATGCTGGACAGCACAGTCTAGACAAATCAAGTGGCTTGTTCCCAGTTTGCAATCTACCTTAATGCTACATCATTTGGTACTGCCAACATTCCTCCAAGAACTTTTCTTTAACCATTAGTTCTAGGAGACATTTTTTTTTTTCTTTTGCGGTACGCGGGCCTCTCACTGTTGGGGCCTCTCCAGTTGCGGAGCACAGGCTCCGGATGCACAGGCTCAGCGGCCATGGCTCACGGGCCCAGCCGCTCCGCGGCATGTGGGATCTTCCCGGACCGGGGCACGAACCCGTGTCTTCTGCATCGGCAGGCGGATTCTCAACCACTGTGCCACCAGGGAAACCCCTAGGAGACTATTTTTAAAGAGTGTGCATAATTTAAATCAATGGCCTAAAGTAAGAGGCCAGAATGGGCTGGGGAAACAACATAAATATATGCAAAGTGTAATTAATCAGCAAGTGGTGTGTGCTTTGGGGAAGGGAGGAGACAGGAGAGAAAAGGATGAGCAGATTAGGGCACATTCTAAGGGCAGGGATTATTGGGGGTGGGGGCACTGGGTGGGTAAGCTAGACACGGACCATAAGGACCACGGACACAGCTTGGGGAAATAAAAATTTAGAGCAGAGAAGATACCTACAGATGAGAAAACAAAGATGCACTTAAGGTCTTGCTTTCCCCCACAATAGGGTTTGAGTTTCAAGCATTTAATTACAAGCTTCAGCGCTTTAAGAAAATTAACTCGGGCTTCCCCGGTGGTGCAGTGGTTAAGAATCTGCCTGCCAATGCAGGGCACATGGGTTCGAGCCCTGGTCCGGGAAGATACCATAGGCCACAGAGCAGCTAAGCCCGTGCGCCACAACTACTTAGCCTGGGCTCTAGAGCCTGCGAGCCACAGCTGCCGAGCTCACACGCCGCAACTACTGAAGCCCGCGCACCTAGAGCCCGTGCTCCGCAACAAGAGAAGCCAACGCAATGAGAAGCCCACGCACTGCAATGAAGAGCAGCGCCCTCTCGCCGCAAGTAGAAAGCCTGCGCGCAGCAATAAAGACCCAGTGCAGCCCAAAATTTAAAAAGATAATTTTAAAGAAATTTTTTAAAAAAAGAAAATTAACTCTAGCAGTGGGATGCAAGAGAGATTAGAAAGGAGAAAGTCTGAAGGTGCTGAAGGAAGCTCTGATAAGCCAAGAGGAAGGCAAACTGGATTCTACAAGGTGGTTTTCAAATAATTTTAGTAGTGGATTCTCAGTGTATATGTGAGATGTTTTAATAAAGTAAATTCACCTTTTGGCTTAAGTGGTTAAAATTGTATATTATGATATGAATAAAAATTGTATATTACAACACGACCAAACTGTTTCAAAATCCAGGGCTTTTTCCAAACATGACTATTGCATTGGCACCAGTCAACACTTTGGTGGTATCTAATGTGCAAAACTTCATACATAATATACTTTGTTTGCCCATGCTGTTTCTCATTACTGTTTTTGAAATGTTTTCAAACATATTAAAAGAAATGAAATCCAGAACAAATGCTTATTGATCCCATGAAGCACCTCTGCAGCCTCCAGCATTCTGGGGAATACGGTGTGAAAATCATTCAGCCACAGGTCAGGGCCCAAGATGCCCAGCTCCATCACTCTGCTTTACAGCTTTCCATCGCAATTATCACCTTTCGAACATGATGCACAATCTATTTATTTATTATACTTATGCTTTTCATATGATACATGATTTATATTTATATATGATTTTTATATGTCTTGTTCACTGCTGCATCCAATTGTGAAACAGTTGCCTGGCACACAGTTGATGCTCAATAAATGTCTGTTGAATGAATGAATTCAATATCTTCTGAGCCTCCACCCTTGCTTACTAGTGCTGTTTCGCCTGTAGTGAAAACAGCCTCAGACCCACCACCTTCTATTCCAGCAAACACTAAATTACACCCATTACATCCTCTGTTGTGTCAGGCCTTCTCCCCCAGTGGGTAAACACCAACCTTCCATGCTGCCGATAGGACCCTATGCAAAGCACTTTCCTAACACATCCCACATTTTTCCTGAAATTTTCAAGGTCCATATCTCTGTACCCATGAAGGCGGACAGGCTCCTTGATGGTCTTTCTTCAGCCCCAATACTTTGCACACTCCCTGGCACATATCAGTTACTTAAACAAACATGTTTAGGTGCTAGAATTGAATGGGCAAACTGGAGACACATTACAAAGGAAGAATCAGCAAGAACTGATAACATGGGATACAGAGAGTAAAGAAGACAGAGAGGAGGACGGCAAAATTGGTACTACCATTGCAGAAAGCAGAGACACTAGAGGGTGACCCAAGCGCTATGATGCAGGACAAGCTCTTAGTGGGGAGGTTGTGGGTTGGAATGAGCCAGGAAAGAGCTGGTGAACTGGGTACCCTTACAGTTACTCACAAACCTTCTACACTCTGTCAATCAGGGTGGATGAGAAGATGAAGAGCTCGATTTTAAACATGCATTTGTGACAAAAGGCTATCTGAGCCGAGATGAAGCATCTTTTCGTTATCTTGGCCCAGAAGAATTTCTCTCTACTGTGACGTTCTATAGCACTAATATAAAATTTAGCATTTAATCATGTTCCCTGTGAATTTGTAATTGTTCCAATGAGAAAAGTTTTTGCTAAATCCTTACACACTTCAGTGTACTCCTGGGATGTGCCCTTAAATATATAGAACTTACTTTTCTCAATTAACAGTAGCTCTGAAGCACAGCCTTTAGCTTAAGAATAGCTCACATAGCACTAGCACATATATGCACTCAAATATTTATTTAATTATTGGATTTTTAATATAACTCATTTTAGAAACACATACTACTTTTATTTATTTATTTATTTATTTTTGGCTGCGTCGGGCCTTCATTGTTGGGTCTTCATTGCTGTGCTGGGGCTTTCTCTAGTTGTGGCGAGCGGGGGCTACTCTTCATTGCGGTGCGTGGGCTTCTCATTGCAGTGGCTTCTCTTATTTTGGAGCTCGGGTTCTAGGCGTTTGGGCTTCAGTACTTGTGGCACATGCGCTCAGTAGTTGTGGCTTGCGGGCTCTAGAGCGCAGGCTCAGTAGTTGTGGCGCATGGGCTTAGTTGCTCCACGGCATGCGGGATCCTCCCGGACCAGGGAACGAACCCGTGTCCCCTGTGTTGGCAGGCGGATTCTTAACCACTGAGCCACCAGGGAAGTCCCAGAAACACATACTACTTTTAAAAAGTTAGGAGTAAATTATTTATACTTCTGAAGTATTCATCGCATATTTAGATCACAAAGAGAGTAGCATTACACTACGAATTTAAAGAACATGAACACATGAGGAATCATATACTTAAGAATCTTCTGATCTATTTTGGGGTTGTCACCAAAAAGAGTGGCTCTTAAAATATGGTCCAACGGCCACTACACACTAGCAAACTTTTAAGTATTAATTTTTAAATTAAGACATTCATTCCTTGAGATACTGCCAGTTACAGCAACACTGGATGGACCTAGAGAAGTGAAGTAAGTCAGACAGAGAAAGACAAATATCATATGATATCACTTACATGTGGAATCTAAAAAATGATACAAATGAACCTAGTCACAAAGCAGAAACAGACTCACACACATAGGAAACAAATTTATGGTTACCGAAGGGGAAAAGGGGTGGTGGGGAGAGATAAATTAGGAGTTTGGTATTAGCAGATCAAACTACTATATATAACATAGATAAACAACAAGGTCCTACTGTATAGCACTGGGAACTATATTCCATATCTTATAATAAACTATAATTGGAAAGAACCTGAAAAAGAATATATATGTATCACTTTGCTGTACACCAGAAACTAAGGCAACATTGTAAATAAACTGTACTTTAATAAAATGAAAGAAAGAAAGATATTCATTCTTTTACCACCGCTACGAAGTTTTAACTTCCCAAATTCCCAATTTAAAATGGCTGATTGAACACATGCTTTTAGCTCTACTCATTCTCAATACTCCAAAATCCCAGTAAAGGGATTTCTAAAAAGGCATAAAGCCACAAAGATAAATAAAATGAAAGAAGACAACAACTGCAAAATTCTGTAAATGTAAAGCAGATGGATGAGTGTGGATCTACTTAGCACAATGTAAGACAGCAATGAGGAAAAGGTGAAAATCAACCCCCTTGAACAATCCCCAAATGGCTTAAGAACTGACAGCACCTGGTGCCTCTGGATGCCAGATAAAGGTGAAGCTAAAAGGAAGTGGTTGAAAAATCTATTTTAAAATCACTCAGCACCCCCTTTCATCCCTGCATCCCCCAACACCTCCACCCTCGATCTCTTCAACTTCAGCCTAGCAACTGCCCTCCCCAAACCTGGAATAAGACAGGAGGTTTATTCCGGAGAGGATCACACAGAAGATGCTTAGAATTGAAGCCCAGGCATAACTGAAGGCAGGGATATAATATTAAAAACAGGAGAATTACACAAAAGACTCTTTCCTCAATGGATGCTGGCAGCCAGGACTACAACTTTCCAGTGGAAGAGTCTTCTTGGGGGGATCTGACAAAGTGAAGAGAAGACTTAAAGATAATGGTGTCAGAGGCCACCAACAAAATGGCCAACCTGATTATACCATGACAAGCCCCTACCCCTCTGCACACACATACACACACAGAGTCCACTCAGCTTCAAGGTTCGTTCCCTCTCTCCCTCTCTCTCTCTCAAGCTCCTTCCCCAAGCCCTCACCTCCACATACAAATACACACACACGTACATACATATATACGTGTATATGCGTCTAGCTAGCTAAAGACAGGAAAATGTAATAAAAGAGCTGGAAAATAAAGCTGAGAACATCTTCCAGAAAACAGAACAAAAAAACCGAAAAGATGGAAAAGGCGGGAGGGGAGGGGAATAGGAAAATGAGATGATGAGTGGAGAAGGTCCAACATTCACATAATAACGATCCCGAAAAGAAAGAACAGAGATAACAGAACGGAAGAGATCATTCAAGCCAGTTTCCCAGAATTGAAGACTGAAAGGGTGTAAAGAAAAGCCCACACGGTGGATGAAAATAAACCCACATGAATATTGCTATGAAGTTTCAGATTCTCTTGGAAAACAGAAGATCCTTCAAGCTTCCAGAGTGAATGGGGGAAAAGCTATACACAAAGCACCGAAAGTCCAGATTGTAAAAGAATTTCTCTATTCTGGAAACTAGAGGATAGTGGAGCAATGCCTTCAATGTTCCGAGGGAAAAAATAATTTCCAAACCAGAATTCTAAACCCAGCCAAGCCATCAACCTAGTGTGACTGAAAAACAGAATCACCTTCGGACATGGAAACCCACCTGCCTGGGACCCTCTCCTTCCACGTGCTCCGATGCATCATCAGTCTCTGTATAATCTCTACACACTCTCCTTTCTCCTGTGGTTTTCCCCACTCCACCTCAAATGATACCTCCTCCTCGAAAGAGTGCTCAGTCAGGTAACCAGAACATTCTCTCCCAGTGGACTGGCAACTTTAATCATCTTGCAAATCCCAGTAAGCATAGGAGAATGCGCAATGTATTACATTATTAAATTAGAGTTACTGAAATTCACTGGTGGGATAGAATAAGCAAGTCTGGAGTGACTGTGGAAAACTTACCACATAAATGGGATCTGAACTGAATTTGAAGTTTCTCAAAAATGACTTGTCATGACCTTAAACTACTGAATTTGCATAAGTCAAAATAAAATTATTCATAAAATAAAAAGTTTCAACTCTTAAGAAAATAACAAACAACAGGGCTTCCCTGGTGGCGCAGTGGTTGAGAGTCCGCCTGCCGATGCAGGTCAGGGGACACGGGTTCGTGCCCCAGTCTGGGAAGATCCCACATGCCACGGAGCAGCTGGGCCCGTGAGCCATGGCCGCTGAGCCTGCGCGTCCGGAGCCTGTGCTCCACAACGGGAGAGGCCACAGCAGTGAGAGGCCCGCGTACCGCAAAATAAATAAATAAATAAAAAATAACAAACAACAACATATAAATCATAAAATTTCTAAATAAATCTAATTGAATCTCCCCTTTTTAGCTTTATTTATTTATTTTTATAAAGACACTTCTTTTTTTAAATTGTAGTATAGTTGATTTACAGTGCTGTGCCAATCTCTGCTGTACAGCAAAGGGACTCAGTTATGCACATGCAGACATTCTTTTTTTAATATTCTTTTCCATTATGGCTTATCACAGGATATTGAATATAGCTCCCTGGGCTGTACAGTAGGACCTTGTTGTTTGAATCTCCTTTTTGAATAAGATTCTTAAATGGCACACTGTTGCACACTTGTCTCTTAACTCTCCCCGACGGATAACAGTCATTTCATTACACAAATCTATGTCAGTGAGAAACAGGAAAAATATAAACCCTTTATGAAGCATGAAAATTCAAACAAAGCATTACGACAGAGATACCTGGACAAATCTCTGTGAACTTTGTGGTGCTTTTCACAGACCCACACTAAATCCTGCTTTCTTTTTTTTTTTTTTTTT
>NW_006796443.1:1521932-1532479 GCF_000442215.2 Lipotes vexillifer | reverse complement strand
TTTTTTGCAGTACGCGGGCCTCTCACTGTTGTGGCCTCTCCCGTTGTGGAGCACAGGCTCTGGACGCGCAGGCTCAGCAGCCATGGCTCACGGGCCCAGCCGCTCCGCGGCATGTGGGATCCTCCCGGACCAGGGCAAGAACCTGTGTCCCCTGCATCGGCAGGCGGACTCTCAACCACTGCGCCACCAGAGAAGCCCTAAATCCTGCTTTCTAATTCATGACTGAAAAAATGTATCTTTAAAGATGAATGTCGTATTACACATCTGAGTCACAGTTTGCTTCTTAAAGCTTCTTAAAATCTAGAAGTGTAACCAAATCCGATCAATTGTTGCTGAGCGCTATTTTAACAATAACCTTTATATAGTTTCTGCAAGCTTTTCTAAAGTGTCGTAAAATACACATAACACAAAACTGACCATCTTAACCATCTTTAAGTGTAGAGTTCAGTAATGTCTGCTACACTCACATTACTGTGCAACCAGTCTGCAGAACTCTTTACATCCTGCAAAACATAAACTCTATATCCGTTAAACAACTCTCCGTTCTCCCATACCCCCAGTCCCTGGCAACCACCACTCTACTTTCTGTCTCTATGAATTTAAGAACTGTAGGTAGCTCATATAAGTGGAGTCATACAGAATTTTTCCTCTTTGTGACTGGCTTAGTTCATCTGCCATAATGTCCTCAAGGTTTATCCATGTCGTAACATGTATCAGGATTTCCTTCCTTATTATGGCTGAATAATTTTCCATTTTATATATATATAATATTTAACACATTTTGTTTATACATTCATCCCTTAGCATTTGGAATGTTTCCATCTTTTGGCTATTGTGAATAACACTGCTGTGAACATGGGTGTACATATCTTTTTGAGACACTGCTTTCGATTCTTTTGGGTGTTTACAGAAATGCCTGAAAGATCTCTATTCTTACTGCTCTTAGAAGAAAATTAAAGTCTAATAATAAGTGAGCTAAAAATACAGACATCACACAAACACATCACTATGTAGTAAATATCTTTGGAAAGGTACTTCTTAAGTGCTACAGAAATTCACAGAGGAAAGAGCGAACTCAGATTATGAACTTTAAATATACCTGCATCTTCCAAGAGTTGAAATAATTTTTAAAAACTCATATTTCAATTTAAAAACTCTGCCTACACTAGCCGCCCCCCAAAAAAAGCATAGGACTATGTTTCAGAGCCTTAAATACTAGCATTGCTTTTTTTTGTTCTACTTTATGTTTTTTCCCAAAACAATCCATTCCATCCACATAAAAGACAAGCTCTGCTGCAAAACTGCCACCTTTTAACATTTCAAGAAGTACGTCTGCTACATCATAGCAGCCCCATTGCTTCTATTTTGAGAACTATCAGAGCTTTCAAACCACGTACTGCCACAAACTCCAAATCACATACACTGTACCTTTCCCCTTACATTGATGTATCTTAAAGTGTATTCATTCCATGGAGCCATGACCATCCTGGGCAGTTTATGAAGGCAGGATTGCCATTATTTTGTGGGAGTTGGAGGGAGGGAGGGAGGGAGGGAGGGAGGGAGGGAGGGATGGGAGGGGAATCTTTGAAACTATTTTGTTTACAGACATTTTACAAATATGAAATGAAATATTATGATTTACAAAGAGTTATTATATTCTCAAAGGTTCCCTATGTCCTAACAAGATAGTGTTGGTCAGTGCACCAAAGCTATTATTTAGTTGATGATCCAGCATGCCTCAGCTAACATTTTTATAATTTTACATTAATATAACCTAAATTTGCATTTTTTCTTACGTTGCATCATATTCTCAATTCATTGAGTGGATCAGTAGCTCAAAATGGATGACTGCTAGTTATTTCAAAGCAGGGATAAAAATAGCAGCATAAAGTACCATGAGCAAGAAGAATAGTAAACAGAAATCCAGGGTGCATACACAATATCCATTTATGGGATTAAAGGTTATTTTATACTAACAGAGAATAGGCATTATGAAATTTTTCACTGGCTTACTACAGCAGGATTAATTTGACCACTACGACCTGTTTTACCAAATTTGCCATACTTCTCTGTTACATTCAGAACCTAGGCAGTTATAAAGTCCTTGTAATTTTGTCAGGAAAAATTATTATATTTTAACCCAAATTATTATAAGTATATTGCAGAAATCTAAAATCTAGCATGTTTAAGCTACTAATCTGGAAAAAGAAAAACGAATCCGTAGCTACCCCTCGATAGCCTACAAGGGTATTGTTAACTATAAAATTGTATTCTAAGCCTGTATTGGTTGCATCAAATATAACCACAGACGTTATTTTAATATTAGTTCAGGATGAAAAGAACATAGGCAGTGCTCTACTGAGCTAAAGCTTAAATATTACATTAAGGTAACCCACACTTTATTATGTTTATGTAAAGTTACCATTACTATCAATTTTTTGAAATAGTAAAGCTCTTTAAGATGAATGAGGCTATTGTGAATAACTTCCTGAAAAAAAACCTCGTAGTTTTAAATATTTACACCTAAACTAAAAACATACAAGCACTCTTATATACAACACTGAATAGCAGATGGGATCATTTCCTACAATGTAGTAGTGAAGAAAAGAAGAACAGATTGTACTATTTCTGTTTGGAAAGCAATAAGATGAACAGCAAAGAACTTCCAACAGATACCTGTGAATAAACAATTCAAAAAATTTTTGTCTTAAGTCACTTTATGGTGCAAATATTCATAAACACATAAAGTACACATATGTATATGTTCTTTATATTCAATATTTAATATATTTACATAAATATCAATGACTAGGAGTTCTTGTATCACTATGTAAAGATTGTTATTTAAGTCTGGTCACCAGTTTCTATTATTCCACTATTCCCCTTAATCTGCTCTCATATTTGATCCTCTGCTGTGGTCACCACTTCTCCTTGGAATCCCCAGCTGCCCCTCTCCATGTGCCTCCTGCACTTAAAATTGGGTATAACACCAAGTTCACTTTTATTTCTTATTTTGTATAATTCTTGAGAAAATATGTTGGCTTCTGGGGTATTTTTTTCTTTTTCAATTTTTTATTTGTTCATTTATTTGGGGGAAGGGGGGCTTGTTTCATTTTCAGTATTTCCTTTACGCTTTTAAAGACAGAGAAAGCCATCTGTCCTAGCTCGGGTGCCCAAGAAAACTGAGCCCCAGGCAGCAAGAGGAGATAAAGGATAACACGAGGAAAGCAAAAGGGGTCACCAAAGAGAAGCGGGTGGATAGGTGGGCCAGCCATGAATTCGCAACCAGTGCGTCCGGGAAGCAAAAGACACCACAGAGCATCCCATAAGGGAGAAGGCTGGGCCCTGGGTTGGGTTAACCACCTTTCCCAACCTCTGGCAAGTGTCTGGGGCCGGCAGGGCGCCCCCTGCCGGGCTGGCATCTGCAGCACCAGATGAGGAGGCAGCTGTGAATCCCAGGAGCACTGGGTACAGTCAGTCCACTGTATCCACGATGCCAATCCTGTGTATACCGAGAGCCAACTGTACTCTGCCAGTTTATATAAGGGACTTGAGTGTCCATGAATTTTGGTATGGGGGCGCTGGAACCAATTCCCTGGATACCTAGGGATGACTGTACTCCCTGCATTCTGAATGGTAAAATAACACAACCTTGCATTCTATAACTCTTTATGGTTTTTAACGTGTCTCCATTTGAATCTCACAGCTGAATAAAACAGAAAGAGAGGGTGGCACGTCACTGTTTTACAAATGGAAAAAAGAATTTCAGTGACCTCACAAGTGTCACATCACTACGTACTGGTTTCACTGCCTCCTTCAAGTCTCAAGTTCCTTGAAGCAAAAAGCAAATCTTTTCTTTTTCTTTTTTTGCTTCTCAAACATTTTAAGATGCTGACAACTGGCAGCATACTTACTAAGATCCTAATTTAAATTCATTAACTTTAAAAAAATTCCCATGATCTTATCTAGTACTAGTCTAGCTAATGCAGACATTTCTAGGCTTTTTTCCTAGACCCAAAATAGGAAGAGTCTGGGCAGCCAGAGCCTCTAGCATAAATCCTCTCAACTCTCCATTATCCCAAAGATCTAGAACTGATGGCTCATTTTCACACTCTTCAATTCATTTCAAAAGACTTGCAACAAGCCCTATGCTGGGCCCCAGAGATACTTAAACCAAACAAGCAAAGGCTGGGGATTCTAGTGGGAAAACAAATATAAATTGACAATACAATTTGTGGAGTAAAGAGGAATATGGAATATTATTGATGCCTATGGTGGGTGGGGGGGGACACTACCTCCTCCAACAGATATCAACTTGGATATCTCTTGAAAAATTAAACAAACAGCATTCTAGAACCTGGTAAAAATTATGATTTGAAAATACTAATGTGACTACTTGGAACAAGACAGAATTATTTTACACACATTAATTCTACTACAGGACAAGCAATAAGATCGAATGATGCATGACATCAAACAAAAACACTACTATAAACTAAAATATTAAACTTGAGGTTTTGCCTCTGAAAAGTATTAACACTGAGGAAAAACCCTATAATAATAAAATGGAAATTGATGGGTAAACATCATTTCAGATAATAAGGCAAACAACACAGGAAAAACATATTAAGGAATATGAAAATCCTAAGAACATAAAGGTCACTAAAAATATAGTTGGAAGGTCTAGAAAAACATTTCAAAAAGACAGCTTTACTTTTTACTATTATTTCTACCAATAAAAAAAATTTGTTTTCCTTTCCTTCTTTACTAATTCAGTTCAAAAGCCCAGCAGGTGGGGCAGAACAAGGCAGGCAAGTAGGAGCTGTTGGAGGTCAAGCAAGGTCTGTCTCTACACAGCCCTGTGGGGAGCATCAATGGCTTATAACCCACTGAGTAAAACAGAAAGTCGTAAGTCCATACTGATGTGTGCAAAAAATAAATTTCAAAATAAATGGAGAGAAGAGAAAACATTTCCTCAGTAAAATAGCAACTAATAGATATAGAAAATGATGAAGTTAGAAAATCCATTTGGCAAATACTAAATAATTGTCCCCCCAAATGCTGCAGCATTTTAAAATATGTATATAAGATGGTAAATGTGGAATGAAGAATGATCCAAGTTTTTGTTTTCCCAGTACTGCGTGAGTGAAGCAGCCTAAAAATTAGGAGTCTGGCTCTGTGACTTACTGCCAGGACTTAATTCTTATTTACTTCTCTGATTCTTGGTTTTCTCACCTGTAAAGATATATGAACTAGATTCATGGTTCTAAATTGTTAAATTCGAGAAATCTTTTGTTTTTCTCCCCGAAGCAAAATTTTATATGGAAGCTACAGTCTATAAAATTTAGATAAGCATCTTGGGGATAAAATTTTCTGAGGGGAATTTAAATAATAACTAAAATGGGTATACCTAATGAAAAATGCTCAGAAATCTCGAGCTTTCAGATGTCAAGAAAAATATGTAGGGCAAGAAAAAAAAAAAGACATGAAGGGGCTTCCCTAGTGGCGCAGTAGTTGAGAGTCCGCCTGCCGATGCAGGGGACACAGGTTCGTGCCCCGATCCGGGAAGATCCCACATGCCTCGGAGCGGCTGGGCCCGTGAGCCATGGCCACTGAGCCTGCACGTCCGGAGCCTGTGCTCCGCGGCGGCAGAGGCCACAACAGTGAGAGGCCCGCGTACCACAAAACAAACAAACAAACAAAAAGACATGAAGGATTCTGTTATAACTTAATGTTGCAGACCTGACATTTACAGTAGTCAAGTTCAGTGGCCTTCCTAGAATCTAAAACTCTTAGAGAAAGATTTCTAAAAGGTGAGTTGGTTCAGAAGCTAGTTTTCAAAAGATTATCAAGAACTGGAACTAGTTCATTCATTTTCATTACAACAAGCATAATTAGCAAAGGATTTCACCAGAATGTTGCCTAGTTACAGGCTGATACTGGAAGTCACAAAATACTAATTGAGGAATATCAGAGCTGGAAGGGTCACTGGTCACCTAGTCCGGTCTTCTATCCCAGAGGACAGAAACCCAACCCATTCAACAAGTACTCACATATCTGTATGGCAGAAAACTCAGCATCTCATAAAGTACAGACATAAGGTACAGAATAGATCTAGAACTGGAAAGTTAAATGACTTCCCTAATACTCTTACATTTGGTCTGAAAAACATGAGCTATTCTGTGGAATGCACCGTGTCAAAAAGCGTAAAGGAAAAGGACACCAATAGGTGGGGATAAAGAAATCTAAATAACAGTGTTTAAACAGAAACATAATTTTTCTATTTGGGTATAGGGAAAACTAAGACATTACATAATTTAACTTCAAGGATAAAGAAAGAATTATTCAGACATCCAGATAGAAAAAGCAATGTGAGGAAATCAGGCTGCTCTCAGATTTTTCCACAATACAAAAGTCGAAGACAATGGAACAAAATTTGAAGGGAAGGAAAATGGGAAAATTCTGCCAAGTGATTCACGTAAAAAGACAACAGGCAGACATTCCCAAACCTAAAAAGAAGTTAAAAAAAAAAAAAAAACCCGTGAGTCATTCTCAAAAGGACTCGTAGGTATAAGACAGCTGCGGCAGTGGCAGAGGTGCTTCTAGTAATAACAGCAACCTCCGGACCGCTTATGGCACCGAAACACTTACAGTCCAGTGGTCGCCTCTATTTTTTACTCATCCAGCCTCTTGAGGATTTTTGTAAGGACCCAACTTCCTGAATTAAATCCCTTTCTGTTTAAAATACCTAGAATGTTTTGTTTCCTGCACTGCAACCTCACTGGTACAGTACTTTACTGTATTTATTTTTATTCTTTACAATCACATGTATTGTATTTCTTTTTGTAAAAACAATACAGTGATTTTGTTTAAGCAAATTTAAAAAGTGGAAGCAAATATGACAAGATACTCACTCTGTTTAGTTCTGAACAGTGGAAATATGAAAGGCTAATATCTTCTTTTAACTTTTTCTATACCTTTTTCCAAAAACATTTCTCTTTGAAAGAAATAAATAGATCATTTCACCTGCAGAGAGAGGATTAGAAGAGAAGGAAGGCTGGAATTGGGAAAACCACTGAGAATGCTGATGCAATCATCTTAAACTGCCCTTGCAGGAACATGTATAGCTAGATATTCTCATCCTAATTCTATCTGGTGGAAAAAGAAGTAGGTAACATTTAAATCTTGATGGTCAGCAGTATCTTCTATTTTCTTTAGCCGGAAAAGCAGATGACTGCCTTGAACCAAAAGTCAAACAAGTTTGAGATGTTTCTAAATAGGCTGACCTTATTCACCCTAACATTTCCATTAAACGGATAAAATTTCAAGGACAGGGCCAAAGATGATAAAAATTACTTTCCAATTTCTGTTCTTATTCAGATGAACAATATTCAGAAATCTGTATCTGTCATTCCTTATTAATTCTTTTAAAATTTCCTGGGTAAATGACTTTATTATTTCTTAGTATTGCAACATTAAGCCAAGTGCCACCAGTAATAATCAACAGTAAAGTTTCATACAAGCTTTCAAAAGCTCTAAAACAGAATTTCACTAATTATGTATTTCTATTCTGAAGTTTGCAACATCATCCTTTTAAGTATTAATAAAGTGATGATCTAAACCATATCAGAAAAAAAGTTAAAAATTCATAATATGGGCAGATTAATTAAGACTAGAAACATCTTCTAGTCTTTTGATACACTATAGTTTCTCAAGGGGTATGTTAAAGATTTTATTAAATGGTCAAGTGGAGGGATTATTACAAATATAAGCAACTTAAAAGCACCAACAAGGATGTCTGAACTGCACTGCGAAAAGAGTGTGAATAAACATTACCGAGAAAGAGAAAGTGGTGCATAATTCTATATTCTATCCTTGGCAACTTTCATTTTCACAGGATACAAGTCTTAGTTACAAACCACCAAAAGAAAAACACACACATACACACATTTAAAAACACATAAAACATTCTAATAACTTCTTTCTCAATGCTATAGAAACTGGAGTTATAGCAAATTATTTTAACTAGCAGGCCTTAGGTGAGGTGCTTCCCTTGGATGAATTGTACTGGCACATCTGAATGGCACATTTTTTAAAACAATATTCTTTTCCTTATGTATTCTTGGAAAATAGCCATAAATTACTTATAAAGTAATCAAATTCACAACACTATATGTGAAAACTCCACAGTCAAAAAAAATAGAAACCAAGTTAGAATAGTCAACTGTAGGGGATACATGGTTAACCTAAATGTGAACAGCAGGAAGATTTCTAGAAAATGGGCAATAAAAACGATTATAATGTTTTCTTGCAAAACACTCTACCGATATAAATATTTTGTCTTTCGCCTTCCAGCTCTATGTTGGAGGTTAATTTTTCTCTTCTTTCTTCAGCTGGTCATTGTCCAAAAATCCAGTGCAGAAAGTTTTCCATTACAGGTAATAGAAAATAAATTACTACGTTAGCACAAATTATACATCCAAATATACCACACATTGAACTCTTTTTGTTATATAATAATTCTCTTAGTCTATATGGGCTGTTATAACAAAATGCCATAGAGTAAGTGGCTTATAAACAACATAAAGTTATTTCTCACAGTTGCAGAAGCTGGGAAGTCCAAAATCAGGGAGCCAGCAGATTCAGTGTCTGGGGAGGGCCAGTTTCCTGGTTCATGGACAGCTGTCTTTTCTCTGTGTCCTTACATGGCAGAGGGGGTAAGGGAGCTCTCTGGGGTCCCATCAGTAAAGGCACTAATTCCATTCATAAGGGCTCCACCCTCACAACCTAATCACCTCTCAAAGTCCCACCTCCAAATACCATCCGCTGAGGATTAGGTTTCAACAAAGGAATTTTATAGAGATACAAACATTCAGTCTATAGCAATAATACTTTTATTCTGTAGCCCAATAAAGAATTGAGCTGTTTCCTTTCCAACACAGCTATCTGTTACACAAGCTATAAACAACGTGAATAACAATTTTTACTAGCCAAGTAATTTTTTAAGCTTATTTTAAGGAGGCTAGAGTCTTGGTTTTGTCAAATCATAGACTGAATTTTGAGAAATTTATTTATAAAAGCCATTTGTACAATATTTACAAATTCCATCTGCAATTTCCAAAAAAAAAGGTTATAAGAGGATTATATACAGTGATCCAAAATGGAAAGTGGAATCACATTGAAAGTGGGCTCATATTAAAAGGAAAAGGCTATTATTTTTTTAATACATCTTTATTGGCGTATAACTGCTTCACAATACTGTGTTAGTTTCTGTTGTACAACGAAGTGAGTCAGCCATTTGCAGACATATATCCCCATATCCCTTCCCTCTTGCGTCTCCCTCCCACCCTCCCTATCCCACCCCTCTAGGTCATCGTAAAGCACCGAGCTGATCTCCCTGTACTATGCTGCTGCTTCCCACTAGCTATCTGTTTTGCATTTGGTAGTTTTTGAATATCACAAGATTTAAAAACAGAAATCAGTTACTTCCTTTTATGGGGTTATATTAACAATTAGTTAAAATTGAAAATGATACTTGTAATAAATTATATAAGAAGTGGTTTTCATTGGTCTTGATTGACGGATGCTTACAAAAAAGCTGGTTGAATTAGAGGTAAACACTGCCCCTACACAATCATGAGGAGGAATTCTGAGTACACCTTGGTTGTTGGTGGCATTTGTTTTCTCACTGGATCCAGCTCCATGCTTCCTTGCACCCTACAGACTATTTTATCAGGCTGCAGTCTGTGTGTTTTGAAAGTCATAAAACTTTGTACTTGAATCTGCTCTGAGTTTAGCCCACGCTTTACTAATACTAACTCCACTTTTATTCATTTTTAGTGAACACCTTTTCACATTTTCAAGAATAACTGTTCCAAAAAAATTTTCATTACTCCACAAAATTCTCACTACAACCTTTTCTTCCTTTAATGAGGAGACTGCGAAGATTATTTGGAATCTCTGTGAACTTTGCTGTCTCACCCCATCTGCTACCTCCTGAAAAGTGCTCTGTGCATCTGCTCTCTGCCTTCCCTTTTGTGTCAGAACTTGTATCCTTTCTCTTTTTTTAAGGCCAGTTCCTCCACTTGTGCTCATCTTTCCCGTGGCCTCTTCCTGTTTCATTTACCTTTCCTGAATCTTTCCTTCTCCCCATGTCTACAAACATTGAAAGTCTGTTCTTCCTTAAACTATTCTGGAAAAAGCTATTATTGAGTGAGATTTAAAGCTTAGTACATTATACATTGTTTAAAATGGTTCAGGAGATTTAGAGCCTTCAAAAATAAAAACAGGGGACTTCCCTGGTGGTGCAGTGGTTAAGAATCCGCCTGCCAACGCCTAAGACACGGGTTCAAGCCCTGGTCCGGGAAGATCCCACGTGCGCACAACAGCAAACCCCGTGCGCCACAACTACTGAGCCTGCACTCTAGAGCCCACGAGCCACAACTACTGAGCCCACACGCCGCAACTACTGAAGCCCGCGCACCTAGAGTCTGTGCTCCACAACAAGAGAAGCCACCGCAATGAGAAGCCCGCGCACCACAGCGAAG
>NW_006796443.1:1497937-1521922 GCF_000442215.2 Lipotes vexillifer | reverse complement strand
CCCCCCCCCCCCCCGCTGCAACAAGAGAAAGCCCACGCGCAACAACGAAGACCCAGCGCAGGCAAATAAATAAATAAATAAATAAATAAATAAAAACAGGAAGGTTCAATTAGGAGCATAGAAATCAAGGATGGAAATAGTTAACAGGGATG
Source organism: Lipotes vexillifer (assembly GCF_000442215.2). Classification (NCBI taxonomy): domain Eukaryota; kingdom Metazoa; phylum Chordata; class Mammalia; order Artiodactyla; family Lipotidae; genus Lipotes; species Lipotes vexillifer. The sequence continues at coordinate 1,521,770 of NW_006796443.1, read as the reverse complement.
GAACTGAAGTGCCAATGAGTCTGTAGAATGTAGATAGCAGCCTGAAAACAGGAAAGAGTAGGAAGAAGCTGCTCAAACAGGTACCAGCAAGTGCTGATGTGGAAACTATGATAATGGATGAACAGCCATCGGTGCATCAGGCCGTTACTAAGAAAGTCCCCACCTTCACCCTCCTTAAATTTCAGTTGGTGGCTCCAGCAACCCATAGACATTAGTAAGTAACATTTAAGTAGTCTAAACAAACGGGCAGAAGCTATGGGGACTAGTTGACAAATCTATTGAGGGCTAAATTTCAAAGAGGCTTCTGAAAGATTTGCAAATTAAGGGAAGAGAATGACAGCATTTTACGTACAGATTAACAACGGTACAAAAATAATGATGGCAAAAGTCAAGCCAAGTACGTATTGCACTTTTACACTTAGATGTCTTATTCATTGATGTCCTTAGTCCCAGGAGACACACTTTCATGATCAAGTAAATATTTTAAAGTTCCTTCACTTTAAACAGTGAGACACAATGTAGCAGCATAACCACCATAAACCTGCCAGCCTGAAAATTAATATCCTAAATGTATTGCCAAATTGGAAGGATTATTGCACTTTCAAACAACACTAGTACATTTTTTAAACATCTTTATTCGAGTATAACTGCTTTACAATGGTGTGTTAGTTTCTGCTTTATAACAAAGTCAATCAGCTATACGTATACATATATCCCCATATCTCCTCCCTCTTGCGTCTCCCTCCCACCTTCCCTATCCCACCCCTCTAGGTGGTCACAGAGCACCGAGCTGATCTCCCTATGCTACACGGCTGCTTCCCACTAGCTAGCTATCTTACATTTGGTAGTGTATCTATGTCCTCGCCACTCTCTCACTTCGTCCCAGCTTACCCAACACTAGTAAATTTAAACGTGCACTTATTTAGCATGTTGCAGAAATAGGACCTAAAGCAGGAGACAGTACAAAAGATACAGAAAGCAAACTGAAGCTTACTTTTCCAAATCTCATCTCATTTAATCCTCATAACAACCCCAAAAGGCGAACTGAATTATCTCAATTTTAAAGTTAGGAAACTGAGGCTAAAAGATGTTAACTATCTACTATCATACAACTAGGAAGTATACGAGGCAGAAGGGCCTTTGTATGTCCTTAAACACTCAACACTATCCATTACCATGCATTGCCTCTCGAATGCTGGGTGTGAAACAAAGCACCAGGTACTATTCATTTCAAGAATGACACATACCTTCATATATTCAATTCCATTTTTTTCCAAAATTTGTTTTGTTAAGATCAAACTATGGATTTATTAGAAGTAAGTTCTGAGGTATTATTCAACAGTAAAAAGTCACATCAGATAGTGAACAGCTAAAATGTAGTAGATGTGTTTTATTAATCTTTGTAATTCCAGAACATAAATAGTTCCTATGTTCAAGTTGTTTGGGGATGAGTGGATGGATGGATACTGGACGGTAGCCTGTTTTGAAACATTATCTGAGTCAGGAGATACACAGATACGTTATAGCGCGTAAGCCAAGGTAGGGTAAGAATGCCTTTTCTTGCCTTCCATATGCAGATTGTTTCAAGTGTCTTCTTAATAGTTATCTTAACATGCCACTGATAAATAAAAAGTTTCCAAATATTTCTTTTGTTTATAATTTATTCCAAGGAGAAAGGGAAGATGAAATTTAGTGCTTTTCACAACTGATTTTGAGATGCCTGAACTTTCATCATCCTCAGGATATAGATTTTGGTAAATGTGGTGACCTTACAGAAGATATGAAACTGTAAGAATAACAGGGTTTAAATGGCAAAAATCATGTTTTGAAGAATTACTTAATATGCCTAAGTTACTCTTTCAGAAACACACATAACTTCTGTAATAATTCTCTATGTCCAAAACACAAAAATGCAAATAAACCAGCATCCTTCAACTGTTAGGGATTTTCTACTGTGTATCTTAAAACCATAATGACTCGATGAAAAGAAAAATCTTTAATTCAAATAGATCATAATGAGTATAAACAGAACTTAGTAAATTTTCTAATTACTATTTCCTGTCACATACAGTCTAACAGAAGCACGACCGTTCTGTGTGAACCCTTGAAAAAGGTTCCGTGAATTCAGTGGACACTAAAAAATAGCGTCTTAAGGGAAGGGTAACAAAGTTAATTATAGCAGAGTACTAGAAGAAAAAGCCAGTATGCAGTTCAGTCTTGTCAGAATGCTATTCTTCCCTGGTGCCTGACTTCTAGTACTCACTGTTCAAGACTCACTTCAATGTGACCTCCCCTGGAAGACTTCCACCCAAGAGTGCCCCCTATGTTTGCCTCTTTTAGCATGCATCAGTCCCCATATATATATATTACATTTGTACTCATGGCTGCCTCCTCTGATGAAAGAAGGGAACATGTTCTACTAATTTTATATCACCACCACAGAATGAACCCTTAATAAATGGCAAAGAAAAAAAAGGGATTAATAGGCTTCATATCCTGCTATAAAATATTGCGAGTGTCTATCAGGCAGGATCCTGGTCTAAAGTTGAGTTACTCTTACTACACAGATATCAAAGGGGAGGATGAATATTACCACAACAACTAAAATATGTGGAAGAATTTCTCAAAACTATACCTATTTCCTTATTCGTTCAACAAACACTTTTTAGGCAACTGCTATGCGACAGGCGGTGCTCTAGGCACCGGAGACAGAGCAGGAAAGAAAACAGACAAATATCTCTGCCTCCATGGAGTTTACATTCTGGAGTTAGAAGATGAACAATAGAGAAAATAAATAAATGTACATCGTAGGTATCAGACAGTAATCCGTGCTAAGGGAAACAAGAGAGAAGGAAAGGAAATTGGAGCATGCCAGACTGGGTGGGGTCTGCAACTTCGCATGGCTTTGCCAGAGCAGGTCTCACTGAGAAGGAGACATCTGAGGGGAGAAGAGAATCTTAGATATTTTTTCCTTTGTTTAAAAACTCAATGGTGGGCCTCCCTGGTGGCGCAGTGGTTGGGGGTCCGCCTGCCGATGCAGGGGATACGGGTTCGTGACCCGGGATAGCCTTGTGGGGGCGCCTCTATATGTAACTAGTTGTTTTTCCCTTGCTGCTTTTAAGATTCTCTCTCTTTGGGGATTCCCTGGTGGCGCAGTGGTTGAGAGTCCGATGCAGGGGACACAGGTTCGTGCCCTGGTCTGGGACGATCCCACATGCCGCGGAGTGGCTAGACCCGTGAGCCATGGCTACCGAGCCTGCGCGTCTGGAGCCTGTGCTCCGCAATGGGAGAGGCCACGACAGGGAGAGGGCCACAAACGGCAAAAAAAAAAAAAAAACTCAATGGTAAAAAACATTATGTCCTATAAGAGGTTGATTATAAACAAAACTACAATAGACAATGCCTTGTCTAGGCTTTCATAATGAGATTTCACAATGTAGTAAATTTAGAAACTCTTTAAAACAGAACTAATGGGATGCCACTGTCTGATGACAACGGGCAGATCTATGTTTCTTTGCAAAGTAAACATTCTTTTTTCTTAATCATCACACAGTAAAGTTTGTTTTGGATGCTGATTTTATTTTAAACATCAAACTTGCTATGGTACATTATCTATATTCCTTTAATATTAATACAATAACTGACCACTATTAAGTACCAATTATGTTCTGGCCACTGTTCTAAATACTCCTATTATCTTATTTAAATGCTCACAAAAACTCCATGAGGTAGGTACTATTATTTTCCCAATTTTAATGATGAGATTGCTTGAGAGAGATTAAGTCACTCTCCCAAAGTCACTCAGATAGTAAGTTGGACAACTGGGATTCAAGACCAGGCCTTTCTCAAAAAACAAAGTGTCCTTAATCACCACACTCTACTGCCTTAAAGGAGCAGTTATGTTATATAGCATTTCAGTATACCTGCTTATTAACTGTCCAAATATAAACTTAATAGTGAAAGAGACCTCATAATAAAATTTTTTCTTGTAATTCAGATATTAAGTAATATGAACTTGCAGAAGCAAAATAATAGCCCCTATTTTTAAAGACCCCTTCAGGAATCTATTACACAAACACAGTGAGTAGTGATCCCAGAAGTGTCATTATGATATGGAAAAGGAAATAAAATGTAACTGATAAAAACAAAAGTAAACTGTATCCTTCTGTCTCTAAAAATATATCTAGTCTCAGAGTAGTTCCTTCTAAATTAAACCAACACAGGAGTGAGAAATGTATAATTGATTGCTAGATAAACTGTAGCAATAATTAATAATTAAACCCAAAGATTAAGAACTAATATAAAGTGTTGAGGTCAACACACACAATGATATCTATTTGTTATTTCAAGCCTTCATGATCTTTCTGGGACAAAAGCCATTTTTCTATGACATGAACAGATTATCTCAAAGTCAAATATGTGTCTGGTGTAGAGAAAAATGGATCCTCTTAATGAAATGAGTAATTCTGTGTTCTACCTTCAAAATTCCTCTTTTGAGTGTGTTGAAAATTAAAACACAAACTAGTTTCTCTTCTGACAGAACAGATTTTTTTAGTACACTATTCTGATTTGATGGGTTCTGAAGTGATGGGTTTCAACTCAAATACTGGCTTTGCTTTCATGGATAATAAAAAGTACTTTTAAAATCTCTGATAATTCTTTTCTCCTGAAGAACAAAAAATAAGGAGCTCAACAAAATTAAGTATTTTAATAGATGCTTTCTTGCAGAATCATTTTCTAAACTGGACTCCATAGCACATTTCAGTTTTCCTTGAAAAACATAGATATTAGTGATATTTTTCCTTTCAAGTGGTTTAATATACAGTTGATTCTCATTATTTGCAGTAGTGTTCTATATAGTTGCCATGGAAACAACGAAAGACCCCAAATAGCCAAAGCAATCTTGAGAAAGAAGAACAAAACTGGAGGCATCATGTGCCCTGATTTCAAACTATATTACAAAGCTACAGTAATCAAAAGAGTATTTTATTGGCATAAAAACAGACACATAGATCAATGAAACAGAATAGAGAGGCCAGAAATAAACCCATGCATAAATGGTTAATTAATTCACAACAAAGTAGCCAAGAATATACAATGGGGAAAGGGCAGTCTCTTCAATAAATGGTGCTGGGAAAACTGGACAGCCACATGCAAAAAAATAAAACTGGACCACTATCTTACACCATACACAAAAATCAACTCAAAATGATTTAAGACTTGAATGTAAGGCCTGAAACATAAAACTCCTAGAAGGAAACATAGGTGAAAGCTCCTTGACATCTATCTTGACATTGATCTCTTGGATCTGACACCAAAAGCAAAGACAATAGAAGCAAAAATAAACAAGTGGGACTACCTCAAACTAAAAACCTTCTTTACAGTAAAAGAAACAATCAACAAAATGAAAAGACAACCTGCAGAATGAGAGAAAATATTTGCAAATCATATGTCTAATAAGGAGTTAATATTCAAAATATATAAAGAATTCACACAATTCAATAGCAAAAAATAAAAATATGATTAAAAATGGGCAGAAGATCTGAATAGACATTTTTCCAAAGACATACAGATGACCAACAGGTACATGAAAATGTACTCAACATCATTAATCATTAGGAAAATGCAAATGAAAACCACAATAAGAGATCACCTCACCTGTTAGAATGGCTATTATCAAAACGACATGAAATAACAAGTGTTGGTGAGAAAGTGGAAAAAAGAGAACCCTTGTGCAATATTGGTGGGTATGTATGTAAATTGGTGCATCCCCTATGGCAAATAGCATGGAGTTTCCTCAAAAAATTAAAAATAGAACTACCATATGATTCAGCAACTCCACTTGTGGGTAATTATCCAAAGAAAACAAAAACACTAACTCAAAAAGATATACGCACCCCCCTGTCCATTGCCACATTGCTTACAATAGCCAAGATTTGGAAACAACTTAAATGCCCATCGATGCATGAATGGACAAAGAAGGTGTGATCACGTCTTCTTTGTCCATTCGTGCATCGATGGACATACTGTTCAGCCATAAAAAAGAATGAAATCTTGCCATTTGTGACAAGATACATGAACCTTGAGGGTATTATGCTAAGTAAAATAAGTCACACAAAGACAAATACTGTATGATCTGACTTATATGTGGAATCTAAACAACAACACAACAAGAACCAAAAACAAAAACAAAAAAAAAAAACCTCACAGATACAGAAAACAGATTGGTGGTTGCCGAGGGCAGGGCAGGGGGCCAAATTGGTTAAGGGAGTCAAAAGGCACAAAAACTTTCAATTCTAAATAAATAAGTCATGAAGATGTGATGTACAGCATGGTGACTATAGTTAATAATACTGTGTTTCATATTTGAAAGTTGCTAAGAGAGTCAATTTTAAAAGTCCTTATCACAACGAAAACATATTTGTAATTCTGCATTGTGACAGATGTTAACTACACTTATAGTGGTGATCATTTTACAATACACTCAAACAGTGAATCATGTGACACCTGAAACTAATATAATGTCAATTATAACTCAGTAAAAAATTGTTTCAAGGGCTTCCCTGGTGGCGCAGTGCTTGAGAGTCCGCCTGCCGATGCAGGAGACGCGGGTTCGTGCCCCGTTTCGGGAAGATCCCACATGCCGCGGAGCGGCTGGGCCCGTGAGCCATGGCCACTGAGCCTGCGCGCCCGGAGCCTGTGCTCCGCAAATGGGAGAGGCCACAACAGTGAGAGGCCCGCATAACGCAAGAAAAAAAAAAAAAAATTTTTTCAAAAATATATAACTGAATAAAAAAAAAACAAAAAAAAAAAAAAAAAAAAAAAAAAAAAATTGTTTCAAAAATATATAACTGAATAGAACAGAAACAAAAGAAAGAAGAAAGAAAACACCTCAAAACTCAAAAAAAAAAAAAAGTTGCTGTGAACACTGAATTAGCAAATACCGGACCATAGCTCCAAGGGGAAATGCAGGATTAAGTTCCTATGAGACATTCCATCAACTGATCAATACATAACCTTGTTTTATGTGTTTCTTTTAAAACATATTGTTGGTCCATTAACATTGAACTTATGGCCAATAGCACTATAACTCAAACGTGAAGGAAGCTTAGCCAACTCACACATTTTTTTCCATAAAGTACACTGCAGCTTTCTTGCTTTTATAAACTAGAGACAGCATTTCAGCACTATGCCTGGGGGCTGTTTCAAACAGCGAGATCAAGAGACAACACAAAAATGTGAAAAATATCGCACTAAATACATCACACAAAGGACACATGTTTACTGTATAGGAAAGCAGGTTTTCCCCTGGTTCAGTCTCAGCTGGGGCCACGCACGTGTAGCAACTCAAGTTTTCCACCACTCTACGCACGTCCGGGAATGACCACCAAAGCACCGCGAGTACCAACTTTGGAGTTACTTGGTGAATTAGCAAATACAGAACCCATGTGAATAACGAGGATCCATTATATAAAATGTTAAGTAAATGCATGTAGTATTGTTTATTATGTGAAAAATTATACTAAATGTTGTGCTGTGTTGCACAATGATGTCAGCAAGTTGCACTGAAGACTGCCGGATACCTGAAGGTATGACTTCTGACCTCACAGTGACGCAAAGGCAGCAATTCACTAATATTTGTCATTTGACGTATGTTATCACTGACTTGGGCCATGTATTTTGTCTTATAATGTCAAATTATTGATAACTTTTAATGGTTTCTGCATATGAAGCATTTCTAATTGACATGCTTATACTCTGTGTCAGGGGCTGAAAGAAGGGAATTTTTCACAAAAGGAGTACATTTTGTCACACAAGTTCCTATTAGTGTTCTTTCGATACATTATAATTTGCTAAGTACTTTTTGTTCAAATAAGTTTTAGAAATGTTACCAATAGCCAAGGCTTTTCATTATCAAAAATTTGAAGGGTTAATATTCAGTTTATTAAAAGAAACAAATTAAAAGCCTAGGTCAGTCTTAAGGTATGTTCAGCTTACAAGCCATATTTACAAATCTGGCAAATGTTAACCACCCTTTTTAAGAGCTATTGATTTTATTAGGTTATGCAGACTTCCAGCTTCTAACATCTCAATAACACCTTTATAGTAATCTTATTTATAAGTATGGATCACACCTGTAGGGGTTTTCTGTTTGACTTTGCTTTTACAGAAATGATAAATTGCTGAATTCTTATTCAATTATTCCTTTATACAGAAGAAAAACTAATGCATGCTGCTAGGTGAATAATACCATCCACCTTTGATTATTCCTACAGAAATGTTTAATTCACCTCTAGAAATATGAAGTATTATGCCACTTATTTATCAGATACATTTTATTAATGCACACTGAGTGGTATTTCAATTCCTTTGGTGTATGAGAATTCAAAATTTTTTTTGCATTTTTCTGTAATAAGATATATCCAAATTTAAAAACTAAAGTTATTTCTTATTACAAATGCAAACATGTAACCTGTAAAAAGAATTTAAAAACAGAAATAAAGAGAAAAGAGTAAATATCCATTAATCTGTAATACAATGAGAAACCACTGTATCTCTGTTATCTCCTTCCACGGGGCCACACATGGCTACACGTGGTATTATAATCTCCTTTTTCTGTCCATTATATTGTGGGTATCTTCCACGTCAACATGATGTGAATTAATTTGTCTATCTGTTCATTTATGTACCTCCTAAACAACTTCTTTCTGCCAGGCACTGTGCACCTGAAGGAAGAGTGCTTTTTTGATATGGATATAGCATAATCATTTAAACAATGCTTTATTATTGGACATTTGTACCATAAACATAGAATGAGAATCTTTTTAAAATTTTTATTGGAGTATAGTTGATTTACAATGTTGTATTAGTTCAAGTGTACAGCAAAGTGAATCAGTTATACGTATACATATATTCACTCTTTTTTAGATTCTTTTCCCATATAGGTCATTACAGAGTACTGAGTACAGTTCCCTGTGCTATACAGTAGTTCCTTATTAGTTATCTATTTTATATATAATACTGTGTATATGTCAATCCCAATCTCCCAATTTATCCTCTCCCCCTTACCCCCGGTAACCATAAGTTTGTTTTCTACAACTGTAACTCTATTTCTGTTTTGCAGATAAGTTCATTTATACCCGTTTTTTTAGATTCCACATATAAGTGATATCATATGATATTTGTCTTTCTCTGTCTTAATTCACTTAGTATGATAATCTCTAGTTGCATCCATGTTGCTGCAAATGGCATTATTTCATTCTTTTTTATGGCTGAGTAACATTCCATTGTATATATGTACCACCTCTTCTTTACCCATTCCTCTGTCAATGGACATTTATGTTGCTTCTATGTCCTGGCTATTGTAAACAGTGCTGCAGTGAACAATGGGGTGCATGTATCTTTTTGAATTATGGTTTTCTCCAGATACGTGCTCAGGAGTGGGATTGCTGGATCATATGGTAGCTCTATTTTTAGTTTTTTAAGGAACCTCCATACTGTTTTCCATAGAGGCTGTACCAATTTACATTCCCACCAACAGGGTAGGAGGGTTCCCTTTTCAGAATGAGAATTTTTCTAGCTAAACACAGGAGTAATTTGGGGAATCATCTGCCTTGCAACTTGGTTCATGGTGAGTTGCAATATGTCAGGATTCAACAAGCTTTTACTTTCTGTTTTCTTCCTTAGTATCACATTTTAAAATTGTCTCCAACCCTGAGACTATGCAATTACTTACCTTTATGTATTCTAGTACTTTTATGATTTAATTATTATAAATTTGATCTTTAACCCAGCTGGAAACTATGTAGTCCATAGTGTGAGGTGAGGATTGGGCTTCCAGCTTTTTTAATTGAATGGTGAGCTAGTTGCCACAAGAGGAATTACTGCGTAATCCATCTTTTTCACCACTGATTTGAAATATTATCTGTATAGTAAAATATATTCTTATATATTTATGGGCAAGTTTCTGGACTTTTTAATCTGTTCCACTGATCTCTCACTTTATTCCCATATCAAAGCCACATTAATTTTTTTGTAGCTTTGTGCTAAGTTTAATTACATCTGATTGGTTAAGGCCCACTTCATTACTCTTCCTTTTCAATATGTAACTAGATATTATTGTATGACCTTTCAGATCATTTCAGTAAGCCAAAATCCCAATAGCAAATGTATTTGTAATTGTGTAAAATTTACAGATAAATTAGGTAAAACTTAGACCATTCATTTGAATTCTTTTTGTCCCTCAGCAAAGTTTCATAGTTTTCCTGATGTTTTCATAATTATCTTGATGTTCTGCACATTTCTTGAGTGTTTCACTAAAAAATTCTTGTAATATTAGTATTTTAGTTTACAGTGGGCTGTTCCTATGAAGCTTGCTTTATAATTTGTTTTAATTGTGGTAAAATACACATAATGTAAAATTTACCATCTTAACCATGTTTAAGTGTACAGTTCAGTTGTGTTAAGTACTTGCATGTTCTTGTGCGACCATCACCACCATCCATCCACAGAACGATTTCATCTTGCAAAACTGGACCCCTGTACCCATTAAACACTAACTCCCCATTCCCCACTCCTTCCAGCCCCTGGAACCGACCATTCTATTTTTTGTTTCTCTGAGTTTGACTACTCTAGGGACTTCACGTAAGTAGAATTATACAGTATCTGTCCTTTTGTGGCTGGCTTATTTCACTTAGCATAACGTCTTCAAGGTTTATCCATGTTGTAGCAGTGTCAGAATTTCTTTCCTTTTTTAGGCTAATGTCCTATTGTATGTATAGACCACATTTTGTTTACCCATTCATCCATCCATTTTTCTGGCTTCTATGAATAATGCTGCCATGAACATGGGTGTACACTGCTTTATAATTTAAATATTTTATAAATAACATGCTCATAGTATACTATCGATGGTGAATTAAAGTGTACATCAAGTCCCCAGGCTTTATCAGCCTGTAGATATACATGGAATCACAATGATGACAGTGATCCCTATTTTACTGGCTATTTCTCTTACTTGCTCACATAGGACCCCAGTCCTCTTCCTCTGCCCACATATTTCCCAAGGAATGTCTCACACATGCTCACACTTTGCTTTAAGAATAAAGCCAGGGCTTCCCTGGTGGCGCAGTGGCTGAGAGTCCGCCTTTTCATATCTTGACATAACTTTAGTATGCATTCTTTTTTTTTAAATCAAAGCATAGTTGATTTACAATGTTGTGTTAGTTTTGGGTGTACAGCAAAGTGTTTCCTTCTACTTTCTTTTCATTGAATTAGCTGCTCTTCCATGAATGTCTTAGATATTTGATTTTCATGCTTTCTTCTTATCTGATGGCTATTAATTTCCCTATAATATGGGTTTGTTTGTATCTCACAAATTTTGATATGTTTATTTTCATTGTCATTTGGTTGAATATATGTTTTATTCCATTATAATTTCTACATGGATTTGGACCCTTGGGTTATATAGAAGAGTGCTGCTTATTTTTAGATGGGGGGAAGGTGGATTTTTATCATTACAAAATGATGTCTAGCTGAATTCCACTGTGGCCAGAGATAATAGTCGACTGGATTTCAGTTCTTTGACATTTGTTGTCATTTGTTTTATGAGCCAGGGTATAGTCAATTTTAATAAACATGTCTTGTCCACTTGAAAAAATATGTGCTCTGTAGTTATTGGTCTCAATATTTAAAAAATGGAATAGGGTTTCATTTGCTAAGCATATTTTTCAAGTCTTCCTATTATTAAGTAATTGTTTCTCTTTTTCATTTTTGAGGTATGATAAAATTTTTCATTATGATTGTTTATTTCTACTTTCATAGTTTTAAAATTTTAACTTCATATATTTTGAAGTCCTGCTATTCTATGCATACAAATTTAGGATCACTATATTTTCCTACTCAATTGACACTGTTATTATTTTGAAATACTCCTTTTTACCTTGAGAAAATTTTCTAGCCTATCTGATATTACCGGAGTTACACCAGTTTCCTTTTGATTAGGATTTTCATGGTATATTTTTTATCATCCTTGTACTTTAAAACTTCCTATCATTATACTTAAAATGCAGTTATTATAAGATGAATATAATTTGGTTTTCAATAAAGTTTTTAATATTGTTTTTTCATTTTTCTTCTTGCTTTGGAATAGTTTCAAGAAGGAAAAGAGGAAATGGTTTGAGAACCCAGGTCATACCTTATATAGGGCACATACTCATTGGAAGATAATAATTGCACCTGTGTGTGCAGAGTGGAGAGAAAGGGCAAAAGCTAAATTTGCTCTTTGGCACCTGGGTAATAGAGAGAGCCTACTGGGAGGCTCAGTGAAAACAGGCTGGAGTGAATGGGGAGGACTCGACTGCTGAAAGCCAAGAAGAAAGACCAAGGGGTGAGGATGTCTAATAAGCGCATGTATTGTTCCAAGTGGAAGGAATTCTATTTTGGAAATTGAAAAAAAAAAAAAAAAAAAAAAAGAGGAGGAGGGGAAAGACCATGAATACTCAAATGCGAATAATTTAGAACTGTTATGACAGGTATGGGTGATGATAAGGCAGAAGTGGTACCAGGGGAAAGCTGAATCCCCTCCTTCAACATTCCTCCCTTTGCTGTGGAATCTTAACTAGATTTATGATAAAATCTCTGTAAACTTCCCAACTTAACAAAAAGGTTTACAATCAAACAGCTCTGAGCTCTGGCATGCCAAAGGCAGAATAAGCCTGACATTTTTTTCACTATGACTGAAGATTTCGCTACCACCTCACTCACTCATATACTTGTAAGCACAGAGGCACCTTCTTGAAAAAGGGCCATTCACCTCAAGATGCTTGAATAACATAGCTAACATTTACTAGCATTTACTGTGTGCCAGGCATTGAGCTAAGGACTTGATCCTCACAGGAGGAATACACAATACACAATACAAGGAAACCAAGGCTTAGAGAGTTAACCAATAAGAGCTGGAACTGCGACTCATGGGTTACTTCATGCATGTTAGGGTTTCATTTGCATGATTTAAAAAAATTCCAAACCAGATCTATTTATTTCTTTGAGGAACTGTTTGTTTCATGTTCTACATAAAATATTCTCTGTACATTACTGATGGAGGGACACAAGCTGTGAGTACATGATCTCGAGATTTCCCCAGGAAAACCTATTAGTAATGCATCTGTAAAACATTTAAAATAATCAAAACTGGACAGCTTCTTTTGGTAGTCTTTCTTTTATCTTCTTTCTTCTTCTTTTTTAATTTGAATGACTAAAGTTTAACTCTGCAATGATTTTCCCTTTCCACCCTTCCTTAGCTGCTGGGTCCCACCTTTACTTCCTAGGACCTGCTTCAAGCACTCATTGGATACCTAACACAAATGCCAGGGCTTGTCAGGATAATCTCTCCTCCAGTATCCACCCTCAATCTCCCCATCCCCTCTTGCTTTGCCATATTTACAGAGACAAACCTTAACCCTGGTTTAATCCAATTCTCCACTTATTCCGTGCTTATACCCTTGCAGCCAAACATGGTCCCATACCAGGCTGGCAGTGCTTACCTTAAACTCACGGCCCCTCACTTCAGGTGTGCCCTAAATGCCACTTGATAATCACACCATATTTCTCTACTCCATTCACGTTCCCACTCTCCCATTCAAGTATTTCATACCTTTTCCTCTCTCTTCAGATCGCTAATATCTTCTCAGCTGAGGACCCAGCTTCTTATTCCACTAAGAAAACTGAAAGAATCAGAAAAGAACTTCCAGAAACATTTACCACTGTATCTACCTAATACTATGGACAAACTGCCCTGCTCCCAGCAAAGGAGCTCCCAGCTACTCACAAGATCCCATCTTGCCTCACGTACTTAAGAATATTGCTCCAGGAATTTTCCTCTTTCCTGCATCATCTAATCTTCCCTCTCAACTGGATTGTTCTCCTCAGACCACTAATATTCTCTTCTTTCTCCTAAAAGAAAAGAATCATTTCACTATTTTAAAGAAGCCCTCACTTGACCCCTAGGTTTCTCTCTAGCTATGGCTCCATGTCTCTCCTACTTCTAAAGAGTTTGTTTTAGAGGCTGCTTTTATTTTAAAGATCAAACTTGCAACTGTATTCCTTTAATAGTACTAGGATAACTAGCACCTATTAAATGTTAATTATGTACCAGCCACCAGGCTAAATATGTATATTGTCTCATGGAAATCATCACAACATGTCTGTCGTCCCCCTGACCTCTCTTGGGGTCTTCCCTGCTACTTACTCCCCCCGCCCTCACTTCGCTCCAAGCCACCCTCAGCCTCCTAACATTTTTGGACCGTCTCAGGTATGTTTCCACCTCAGGGCCTTTGCATTTGCTTTTCCCTCTGCTTGTTCTGCTCTTCCTCCAGATATCCTCCTGGCTCTCTCTCTCAACAACAAAAAAAACAAAAACAAAAAAAAATCAGTCCAGATACATTGTGCAAACATAACAATTGTCAAAGTGTCCCCAAGACCTTTCCAGGGGTCCATGAGGTCAACACTCTTCTCACAATTTTCCTAAAACGTATACATGTTTTTAATATTCTGCGTTGCACTCATAAAACGCTGCAAATATAGTTTTTAAAAACCTAGATGTAGAACCATTTTATTAGAGATATGAAGTGGAGAACCACCGAGAAACATCATATTTTTCTTTCTAGATCAGCTAAAAACATACCACTCAATCCCCTCTTATCAACAGCACCTGAATAAATAAATAACAAGTCGATAACCTGAGATGCTACAATACTTTGAAAGTATTTCAGCAGATGCCCAGTTTCATAGGAGTATTGTCTGAAAAACATGCCATTTATTCAATCTTCAAAAATATTTTGGATTTTATGCTTGGATTTAGCCATAACTAAAACTGCCTTACTTAAATCCCCTCCAGAACTGCTGTCATGAAGTTGCCGTTTAGATCGTGTCCGGACCTTACAAGGGGAGACACTGTAAGGACACCTCTAGCATTTGTGTTATGATGTAGGGGAGTGTCTACCTCACCCCTTAGTAACCCCCCCGTGAAGACTGGCAGAACACAACACATTCTTTGGGATCTAGAAAAACTGTTTTTCCTGCTAAAATCTAGAGGGCTTTTTCACCACTGACAATAACATTTTGTAAGTGATCTTGTTGTTCTGGCTGCCATGAAGCTTGGGGTCAAATTTACAGCTTATCTTTATTATATTTATAAAATATAATTATATATATATATCATATTATATATAAATATACAACATATATTTATATATTATATATATACATTATATATTATAGTGTTATAAAATTATATGTTGTATTGTGCATATTATGTATAATATATAAAATATTACTATATTATATATTGTACATTATTATATTATATTATATTATATTTTATAAAGAGAAAGAGAAAGCAGAGTCTCTGCTCATAGACTAACCCTCTAAGCTTCCTTCTGGTCCTACACTCCTAGCTACATTTTACCTAAGCTTGATACACAGTATTGAATGTAAACCACTTCAAATATTTTCAGAGATGTGGGGAGATGACAGTATAAAATAAATCAAGCAGAGAAACAGGAAAGAGGAGGCATTCCAGGTAGATGGAATAACTCATGAAAAGACTTGGAGGTGTGACAGCACCTGCCTGACTCTGGGAACAGAGAGGGGTTTGGCGTGACTGCCCACAGGACAACAGTGGCCAGGACTGGAGACCACAGTATTGACTCTGCCTGGTACGCTCTGACACCAGATATCTGCATGGCTCATGTCACTTCATTCAGATCCCTGTTCAAATATTACCTTATCGATCAGCTCGGTGTTTTGTGACCACCTAGAGGGGTGGGATAGGGAGGGTGGGAGGGAGGGAGACGCAAGAGGGAAGAGATATGGGAACATATGTATATGTATAACTGATTCACTTTGTTATAAAGCAGAAACTAACACACCATTGTAAAGCAATTATACTCCAATAAAGATGTTTAAAAATATATATATATTACCTCATCAAAGACAGTCTTTCCTGGACCAATTCACTCAAAATACTTTACACACACTCATCTGTACACACACCACTCCATCACTCCCTCTCCCTTTATCCTGTTTTATTTTCCTTAATTATGCTTATGAACATCTGATATATATTTCCTTACATGTTTATTAACTTCTCCCTCAATAGACTACAAGCTCTAGTAAGCAGGCTTTTTTATGTGATTTTGCCATTCCAGCAACTACAACAGCACTCAATAAATAATGATTAAATGAATAGAAAGGTAGTTTAGCATTAAATTGAGGAAGACCTAGGAAGCAGTGTTAAGAAACTTAGACTTTATCCCACCAGTAATGGGTAATGACTAAGAGTTGATGCAAAATGTATTATGATCATACTTCTCTTTTAGAAAGATAGCTCTGGCAGAGGAGTAGTAGAGAATGGACCAGAGAGGAAATCCATGACAAAAATCCAAATGCTAAATTATAAAGGTTAAGTGAAGGTTGGGGAAACAGCAATAGAAATGGGAAGGAAGGGACTTCCCTGGTGGCGCAGTGGTTGAGAGTCCGCCTGCCGATGCAGGGGACACGGGTTCGTGCCCCGGTCCAGGAGGATCCCACATGCCGCGGAGCGGCTGGGCCCGTGAGCCATGGCCGCTGAGCCTGCGCGTCCGGTGCCTGTGCTCCGCAACGGGAGAAGCCACAACAGTGAGAGGCCCGCGTACCGCAAAAAAAAAAAAAAAAAAAAAAAAAGGTGGGGGGGAAGGCGTGAGAAAAAAAAATGGTCAACAGTGTCAAAATTGCAAGAAACACAGCTGAGTGAAAACTAAAAAAAGACCACTGGATGTTAGCAATTAGATCATTAGTGACCTTTGCAAAAGAGGTTTTCATGAAGTGTCTGGGGCAAAAGCCAGATTGTGGGGGCTGAGGAAGAGCTGAGGAAGGGGAGAAAGGGAAGGTCCAGGATAAAAGCAGACTTGGCCATGGATGCACCTAAAAGCCTACCTGGTCAATTATCTCCACTACCACCTCCAAGTGGTCGTTTGTTCTTAATAAAGTATTTTTTCCTAAGACATTTGTAGCATATCTTACTCTAAAAACAAGGTTGGTCCTCATGAAAGTCATCGAGGGAGCCCATCTTCACTGTTCTGGCAGTATGGGTTTTCGCATTTCCAAAGGGCCCTGCACGGTAGCAAAGACAGTTTTCCAAATTACAAAATAACGATCTGTAAAAATATATAGTTTTGGGCTTCCCTGGTGGCGCAGTGGTTGAGAATCTGCCTGCTAATGCAGGGGACACGGGTTCGAGCCCTGGTCTGGGAGGATCCCACATGGCACGGAGCGACTAAGCCCGTGCACCACAACTACTGAGCCTGCGCATCTGGAGCCTGTGCTCCGCAACAAGAGAGGCAGCGACAGTGAGAGGCCCGCGCACCGCGATGAAGAGTGGCCCCCGCTCGCCACAACTAGAGAAAGCTCTCATGCAGCAAGGAAGAATATATATATATATATATATATATATATATATATATAGAGAGAGAGAGAGAGAGAGAGAGAGAGAGAGAGTTTTATCAAGTCCGTTAAATAGTCAACAAAGGACAGTGGTCTGTGTAGACTACTGATTACAGTATTTAGAAGGCACGTGTTATCAGGAATAACTGCGTTATCAGGATTTTACACCAGTTTTGGAAAAGAATTATAATCATCAGGGATACAAAAGCATACTGTGTATTTCCTTAATCCTCATCCCTACCCTTTGAGGTCAGAATCACTATCCCTATTTTGCAAATGAGAAATCTGAAGTTCAGAGAAATGAAGTGCATTGGTTAAGAGTATGCTTAACTGCTACAGCAAACAATACCCAAATCTCTGGGGCTTAACACAGTAAAGGTCCACTTCCCTTTTGTGTCACGATCCAATTTGGCCAATGAGGCTTGGGGGCAGAATCACAGAGGCTCTGCTCTATGAGTCAGGGATCCAAGCTCCTTCCACTGGATAATCGACATCCGCCTGGCACGTGAGAGGAGGGACGAAGCATGGAGAGTCCCACAGATGGCTTCAGAGGCCAAGTGACAAACATCCTGCCCATTCATATTCCAGCAGCCAAACTCAGTTTACACAGCCCCACCTATCTGCGTGTGGGAACTGAAGTCTAAAAGCGGGCCAGGAAGGACAGGGGAAACCCAGATATTGAGGGGCACAGCATTCTCTGCCACATTAGGTAACATGGTGAAGGTCACCTAATTGCACATGAATAGCTGAGAAGCAAACCCGACACTACCTAACTGCCCCAAGGGACCCTGCTGTCCAATGGAGTTTCTCCTTGCATTGCACTGAACCCACTCCTAATTTTAGCATTTCTCCAAAGGACAACAACAACAGATGGTTATAGTTCGTGTTTGTGTTTTTTTCATCTGTCTTTTATTGCCTGTCCTGCAATTCCCCTCTACAAATCAGTGGTTTTAGTCTTCTGAGGGGCATGCACGTGGACACAAAATTTGGGGAGCCCTCTGAAGCCCATCCAGACTATGGAATGCATGAACCCCAAGCAAGGAATTCTACACTACCTTACTGTTAACTTACTTCCAGCTTTCCACCTGCTTCCCCTCCACTCCCATCCCCCCGCCCCACTTCAGCCCCACGGACCGCCTCCTCATTGTAGCTTGTTTCTTGATCTTTGCAGCCTCTGTTCCTTCTTCCTGACTTCTTCCCCGCCCAGAGGTCTGCGTAGCTCATTTCCTCAAGGTCATTGCTCAGATGTCACCTTCTCAGGAAGACCTTCCCCTTCCTACGCCATCCCCGCTCCCATTCATGCTTGCTTTCTCTATAGCACTTCTCACCTTCTAACATACTATGCACTTTACATATTTATAAGTTATAAATTCTCCCTGCATTAAAATGTGAGCCCCATGAGGGCAGGGGTTTTCATCTATTTTGGTTTTGTTTACTGCTCTATCCCTGGCACCTATGACAGTACTTGGACACCATAAATATCTTTTTGAATGAATTGAGGGGCAACAAAGCAGTAGAAAAGACAAGGGGCACACAGGTAGATGCGTGATGTTGAAAATGTTCTCGTTCCAAAGCTGGTTCACAGGTGTTCATTTTACCACTATGCTTCACAAACCACAGTGATAGTATATATTCATATGTACGTATAATATTATAACATAACTTTAAAGTACTATATGAGTTTGTACAAATAATCCCACTCAAAACAGTGTGCCTGCTCAGGTATACACCCTGGAACCTTTTCTTAATCTAAATAAAAGAGTCAGGGCTTCCCTGGTGGCACAGTGGTTGAGAGTCCGCCTGCCGATGCAGGGGACATGCGTTCGTGCCCCAGTCTGGGAAGATCCCACATGCCGCGGAGCGGCTGGGCCCGTGAGCCAGGCCCGCTGAGCCTGTGCATCCGGAGCCGGTGCTCTGCAGTGGGAGAGGTCACAACAGTGAGAGACCCGCGTACCGCAAAAAAAAAAAAAAAAAAGAGTCAGATGGAGAAAATCGGCCTTCAAAATGTCATTTTCATTCCTTAGCCTTTTATTTAAAAATAAATTTTACTCATATTTTTTCCTCAACTATGCCTTAATAGGCCAATGGAAAAGTACTTTATATAATTCTTTTTAGCGCTATATACCATGACCTTTTAAAAATAGGATCTTACCTTATAAAAGTGAAACTAACCGTTTTCTTTGAAAATCTATTTGAAGTGTTAGATACCTATAAGCATTTCTTCTAAATTAGTCCTTCTAAAGACCTTTTCAAAGCGATTCCATGATTTGCCCAACAGTAATTAAAACTAATATAAATTTCGGCTGAAATTTTTCATTCCCCAATTCAAACATACCCTCTTTAACGTCTCACTAAAAACAGAGGTTTCGATTGCAAAAAGGCATTAGGATACCTAAAACACTGGTCACAGATACGTTCACAGATTAAACAAAAGAATAAAGGGCCGGGCAGGAAGGAGGAGGGAAGGGAAGGGAGAGGAGAGGGGAATTTAGGGGAGAGGAGAAAAGGCAGGAGAGGTAAGGAGACACCCGCATACATCCATACTTGTACACTGTAGATGTCAAGTTTCAAAACCCAAGAGGCTTACGGGACTTAAAAGAAGACATTTGGAAGCCATCCACTGTTTCGAAGTCCTGCGTTTGAGTTCCAACCCTGCCATTTACTCAGCAGATGTTCAAACTTGGTCTCAGTTTTATCAGTTGTAAAATTCATATGGTTTTAAGCAACTGTTCAATGAGATCATGTATATAAAACTGCTCTGTAACAGTAAAATGCTAAGGAGAAAGGTATCTTCAAATTTCTGACATAAATGCCCCAAGCTTTATTTTAAAAAGCTTTATTATACTAAATTATAATCTGATGGTTTGAGAAAGTCCTGGTATTCAAACCGCACAGTGAGAAGGTTAGAGATTCCAGCTCCACACAGGATAAAGTTAATCATATTTCCTTGGTGTAAAACAAAAGGCTTAGATAACTAATAATGACCTACTATATAGCACAGGGAACTGTACTCAGTACTCTGTAATGACCTATATGGGAAAAGAATCTAAAAATGAGTGAATATATGTATACGTATAACTGATTTACTTTGCTGTACAGCAAAAATTAACACAACATTATAAATCAACTATACTCCAATAAAAATTAAAAACGAAAACCAGAGGCTAACAAGTCTTCCCAATACCCTTCTAACAAAAAGCGGGGGGAGAGGGGGAGGCAGGGAGGGGAATTATTGCCATACACGTTCATTTGAAAAAAATAAGTGACTATCTAAAGTAGAAACAATATACACTGAATCTTAAATTAAGGCCATTATCAACAATGGCTATTGACCATCTTAAGCCACTTAACCAAATCAAAAATACAAATGTGTTTCAAATAATTAAATATTCACAGAAAAAAATACTCCATACCCAACAAAATCAAACTAATGTGCCAAGGGAAAATGTAATGGGCATGGACATATAATGAACATGTTATGGTCTTTTTCAAAGGTCTATTTTTAGACATGAAACAAACTCTCTTTAATTAAAAC
The DNA here is from genome assembly GCF_000442215.2 of Lipotes vexillifer. Taxonomy (NCBI): domain Eukaryota; kingdom Metazoa; phylum Chordata; class Mammalia; order Artiodactyla; family Lipotidae; genus Lipotes; species Lipotes vexillifer. The sequence goes on along the minus strand of NW_006796443.1, from coordinate 1,500,754 downwards.
CTTTGCTATATACGTATTTCCTGAGAAGTAAAGCCCAACAAATCCAATATGAGTGAAACACTGTACCCTGGAAACAGTAAGGAGCCCCGAGTCATTTACAATAGTAGTTTCATATAACCTTCCATCACTCTCACCACAATAGCAAACATGCAACCTTAAACTAACTGAAAGCTTTCTAAATTTAGATATCTTCAAATAATGCATCTTAAGTTATATGTAAAGGTTTAGTAAATTAGCTATTACTTCTCTTATCTTTAATAATGGGATATCATATTTAACTTGTAATCAAAATGGAAAGAACGCTGTTATACCATATATTAGTGTACCAAGACTCAGAGTTTCCAGTCTATATTTAGTTCACATTAAAATGGAAGCAAAGAGGCAAACCAAGCTAAAAATAAAATGTTCTACAAAGATGAGGTTTTTAAATGGATTGAAATCTAGCTATTTTTGGTCCCCTAAACACTGATTGCTTTTCACAGCACCTTAACTTTGTAGTGCTTTGCAAACCGTTTTCCATCACCTAGGATAGGGATCAAACAACTACAGCCCACAGGACAAATCCATGGGCCATATACTTCTGGCACCTGATAGTATACAGCCCACAAGTTAAGAAGGTTTTTACATGTTTCAATGGCTTCTTTAAAAACAGAATTTTTTTGGGGGGGGGGTTTTTTTTTTTTTTTTTGCGGTACGCGGGCCTCTCACTGTTGTGGCCTCTCCCATACGCGCAGGCTCAGCAGCCATGGCTCATGGGCCCAGCCGCTCTGCGGCATGTGGGATCTTCCCGGACCGGGGCATGAACCTGTGTCCCCTGCATCGGCAGGCAGACTCTCAACCACTGTGCCACCAGGGAAGCCCCAGAATATTTTTTAACACCTAAAAATATTATGAACTCAAATGTTAACATCCTTAAATAAAGTTTTATTGGAACAAATGTAGTCACATTTTACCACATATAGACATATACCACACATATACCACATTTCAGCTGCATATAGATATTCAAGTATTATCTATAGCTGCTTTTATACTATAACAGTAGAGCTGAGTAATTCCAACACAGACTGCGGCCCACAAAGCTTAAAATATTTACTACCTGGCCCTTTATAGAAAAAGTTAGCTGATTTCTGCCTAGATGAATGTTAATTATTCTAATTCAAGATATCTTCCTGCTCATCACCTAACAAAATGTAAAAATTCCTACTTGCCTTTCACATCATGTTGAGTTTCTGAACAATAAACCTGTTAATATTACTTTATTTCTTAACAATCTTCTGGCCTTGTTTCTGTTTCCCATCCTATTTGGATCATTACCCAATCCAATGTTTTCCATGCAGAACTGTGGCTAAAAGTCTTAAATAGTATTTTCGAATCTATTCTGTTTCTGTTTTAAATACTGGATATGAATCAGCATGACCCACTATTGGGCTGCCACCTACAACCTGAAAAACACTGAGTGAGTCTTCCCTAATCTACTCTGTCGAAGGTTTATGGTGAAAAATAATGTTTTAATTGCACAAATTGTATCTCATAAAGCAGTGAAAAATACAAATCAATATTTCCATATTGATTATACCTTACCGTAAAGATATAAGAGTTTATTTATACAACCTTTGTGTTAAAGTAAAACCAAGGTACCAACTGAAGAATGTGGTGGTTATTCTTTTAATGGGCTGAAAGAGATGTCCTAATCCAGATACAATGTTGCAAAGTTCTGAATATCTTTCCAGTGTGTAGGTATGTTTTACCTAAATTTAGAGACTCATTTATGGACATTAAAATTAACTGTAAGAAGACATAAATGTCAAAAAAATAAATGCGAGCATAATAAACCAAATTAGGAAATATTTTTGACACATGAAGCTTCAAGACCTTAACCAAGATGAGTCAGTGTGAAAAAAAGTCATTGAGATGGCTCCCACTTGTTTACACTGTTTGGCTTATGACGGTTGAACAATCCTAGTCTATAAGCCTGACCAATGTTCCTCCAGCCATTCGCTGCAAAATGAAAGACTACAGTATTCATGGGCCAACAAAAAGCAAACCGACTGTCCATCACACTCATGTTCAAAACCAAGCTGGTCTGAGGCTGTATCAGTGCTGTTTCAGAATGTCTCACTCCCAGCAAACACCTGTGAAATTCTCTACAATAGTAAATCTGAATGCAAAATCAAGCTTCTCCTTGAAACAAGACTAAGAATTTAGGGATAACAGCCAAGGGTAAAGAGAGAGGAAGAGATTTGATGAGTTACAGCTCCCTTTGGCTTCCCCACATCAGCACCATTTAAACTTTTGTATATAAGAGACTTTTTTTTCCTTTGGGGAAATCGAGGCACCCATAAAATTATCTAGCGTTTAGCACCTGGGTAGCTAGATGAGACTACCTGAAATTCCATTTAGCTAATACAGAGAAAGGAAAAAAGTGAAAAACAGAGAAAGAGAAAAATAGTAGAGATGACAGCAAGGCAAAGAAACAGGAGGAAATGAAAACGGGAACAAAGAACATACGATATGAGGATGTGACAAGGGTACTAAAATGTACATGAGCATTTTATTAAACCACACTAATTTAAAAGGCATGCCAGTCTTATTTATTGTTTATTTAAAAAGTACATCGTGGGCTTCCCTGGTGGCGCAGCAGTTGAGAGTCCGCCTGCCAATGCAGGGGACACGGGTTCGGGCCCCGGTCCGGAAGGATCCCACATGCCGCGGAGCGGCTGGGTCTGTGAGCCATGGCCGCTGAGCCTGCGCGTCCGGAGCCTGTGCTCCGCAACAACGGGAGAGGCCACAACAGTGAGAGGCCCGCGTACCGAA
>NW_006796443.1:1456764-1496764 GCF_000442215.2 Lipotes vexillifer | reverse complement strand
AGCTTTATGATTCTAAGGACCTTAAAGGACACTAAAATAAGTACTGCATTTTAACAATAATACCCATATATATGAAGCATTATATGTATGTGTGTAATATATACACAGTCATTCATTTAAGAAATACTTACGACCTCTATGTGCAACTCACTCTGCTGTAGGCCCTTTGTATGTCTGTACATAAGTGCTTTCCAAAGAGAGAGCATATATGTGCAGACATATGTAAGCACATGGATGTGTGCGTGTGCCACAAACACCACCCCATGCTGCTACATCACCAGGGCAGAAGATACCGTTAGTAATCACAACTTGTGAGACCTAGTGGTCCCTTGGTTTAAGTTCGGGATATACAAGCTCCTGCTGTCTTAAATATGACTAAGCCTTGGGCTAGTCTCAGGGCCTCCTTCTCCTCCAAGCTCCTCCATCTTACACACCTGTGGAAGGGATCAAGCGTGTCTGTCCTTTTCTAAAGATCTTTTCCCTTAACTCTCATCTGGATCATAACTGAAGACTGGAAACCAACAGTTAAATTTAGCAGTTCCCATTCTATGAATTCTGCCCACTGCCCTGCCCTCATCCCTGAGAACCAGTACCTGTGATAAGAGATGTAACTGATGAAATCTGTAGCAGAGATGAACAGTCTGGATTGGGGGGTTGGGACAGGAAGGGAGGACAAGGCCCACCAGTTTCAGCCAGTTTAGGCCCTGATTTCATGTGTCCATATATGATAATGTTGATGAACTTGCATGCACTTGTATAAGCTAGTATAAAAGCCAGAACTTCTGAAATTCAATACATCTTTAGAAATTTAAGGAACATTTCATTTAATGATCACTAATTATCCCTAATCATGGCAAAACATTATGTGCTAAATATTTTTGTGAGAAAGTTAAATGGAAAACCAAGAATAAACATGCTTTCTGAATTTACTCTTAGTCTCGATATAGATGCTTTACCCCAATCCATAGATAATATCAAATTTAAAGAGTATAATCGTAGCTATCATCATGAGTTCAAGAACCCTTCAGATTTTAGTGGTACTCCCAACAAATCTGTTGTTTGACTTTACTCAATTCAAATTAGAGTTATCGCTAAATTTTCTTCCAAACAGTATAAATTTACTGGTCAATCTTGATATAAGTATACATGGAATTTTTACCATTTCAGTTGAAAGTATAAAAATACCATTTTTTTAAAACCTGCCATTTTGCCCATTATTAACACAGTTTTGGGAACTTTTTTTTTTAACTAAGATTTCAAATGTTAAAGGTACTCTCTGTTAGGAAAGCCCCTATTTTGTTTAGCCTTAATCTTCTAAAAATACATTAAACTCCGTATCCTTAATTTATCAAAATTATATTAAATTAAAAATGTCACTGTTAAAAGGAGGTTACAAGATGTGCACTTAAAAATGAAGCATCTTTGGGCTTCCCTGGTGGCGCAGTGGTTGAGAATCTGCCTGCCGTTGCAGGGGACACGGGTTCATGCCCAGGTCTGGGAAGATCCCACATGCCGCGGAGCGGCTGGGCCCGTGAGCCATGGCCGCTGAGCCTGTGCGTCCGGAGCCTGTGCTCCGCAGTGGGAGAGGCCACAACAGTGAGAGGCCCGTGTACCGCAAAAAAAAAAATGAAGCATCTTTGACTCTTCCCTAAGTGCAACTTGTTAACAGTTGTGTGTGTGCTTACACATATTTATTTTAGAAAATGAAGCAGGTGCAAACATGAATCCACAAACATACAATAAAAGTTCTATTTTCATATATGGGTCCATTAACCTCAGAAAACAAATTCTCATAAAAATAGGTATAGAATGAATTAACTTCTGCAAATTTATTCTTAAAGAGCACACAAATCCAATGATTTTATTGGTTCCCTTTTCAAATTCCTCGTTAAAGTCCCCCTGTGACAACTGACTCTCCGCGTGATGATTTCTACAGTATGATGAAAATTAGAGTGTGTAAATAATCCTTCAGTCAGTCGTAAGCATTTGCTATATATACATATAAAATCAAATTAAAACTCTCAACTTTGAGCCCTCACAGGTCAACAGTACCTGCTACATAAAGAGTAGCACAGCATGCTAATCTCCACGTGACACAAAGCGGTTACTTTTCATTATTAAAAATAACCATGGGTGTGTCGATAAGATAAGAACACTGCACTTAGCGGGAACCTAACTCGAGGTCTGTTGTTTGTGCCGCGTAGGATGCGGTTAACCGCGAGCATCATTTACCAAAGGGCAGCAAAGGGGCACAGGGACTGTCAGGTGTCACCTCCCCATCCACCTCTCAGAGTGGGCCAGGGAGAGGCAGGCTGCTGCCCACGGGAAGGGAAGGTGGCGAGGTTCACTGCAGCTCTGGCTGGTCAGCCTGCACTTCGCTCCCTGCGCAACGCACACACTCTACCGAAACATTGCACGGCAGGTAGGACCAAAACTGAAACACTCCTTTTTAGATCCCTGAGTGGGAACTCTAAACAGCGCTTCCGCTTTTTCCCACGCTCCCTGGTTCCTTTCTCCTCCGCCCCTGCCCACCCATCTCCCCCGGAACCCACCCTGGAGGCCCCAGCGCGCCGGCCAGCAATCCCTTCCTGCGGCGTGCCGTCCGCCTCCGGGCCCAGGCCCCGCCTCCGGGCCCAGGCCCCGCCTCCGGGCCCAGGCCCCGCCCTCACCTCGGCTCCACACTTTCCCGGGATCGCCCTGCGCCCCAGGCGCCCACTCTCCTCTTCCCCGCCCAGCCGCCTCCCGCCTTCCACGCTTCCCTTGGGCCCGCCTCACCTTGGTCCGGATCTGCCCCGAAGTGGACACTTTGCGGATCAGTTTCTGGGGTCCCTCTTGCTCCGCTTCGCTGTCGGAAGAATCCTCTCCGGGCCCGGCCGAGGCAGTGGCGGGGGCGACCGCAGCGCTGGCCGCGGCGGCCGCTCCTCCCGCGGCGCCCGAAGGGTGGTGCTGGCCGCCGGCCCCCGCCATCCTCTCCGACTCCTGCGGGGACACAGCACCGCCCTGCGCGGGCGGCGGCGGTGGTCAGTAGGTGTGCTCTGCTCGGGCCGGGCCCGGAGCCCCGCGCCCAGGCGCCGCCGCCATCTTCCCCTCCCCCAGCCGGCCCCGCGGGGGAAGGGTCGCGGGGGACCAGACGCCTCCCGCGGCCGGGGCCCTCCAGGATCCCGCGCTCCGCTCCCGCCTGAGTGGCGACCGCGGTGGGGCGCAGGGGACACGGACCCAGGCCCGCTGGGACGCCAGCGAACCCAGCCTCGGGATGTTACAGGGTTCCTGACCCGGAATACAACCGGCGCGGTAGAGAGGATGGGAGCGACAGAGGGATTGGGACAACCTCCCACTTCCCCTAGGGTCTGGGGTCCCCAGGACGGACGGGAGGGTGGGGGAGACGCGAAGCCTCCGCAGCCCATCCCCGCAGGCCCGGCAGTGGCGATGCTCCCTCCCTCGGTTCCCGGGCAGCAGGGGCAAGAACGGCCCCGGGAGTAGAAAGGGAACCTAGCTTCCTCCCGGCTCCCCTGGGTGCTCCCGCCACCTCCTGGACCCAGAATCTCTCCAGAGACAGTTGGGCCTCGCCGCACAGTTCCCGCGAGTAAAAGTCCCCTCCGGCCCCGAGTTGGATGGGCGCTGCCCCCTTGTCTGTCTCCGGACCCCGGAGCCCTTCTCGGCTGACCCGTACCTCTCCCGCCTCCGCCTAGGGGTTCGGGTCCTTTCAGCTCTCCCGACCGTGGCCTTTAGTTTCTGGCCCACCCCCACTCCCATCCGGCGCACACGGAAGAGAAGAGCATTTTCCGGGAGGTTCCACTCGTCTCTGAGAACTTTTGGTTCAGAAAGAGCGATCCCTTTGGCTAACAGGAAACTGGCCAGGGCGTGGAGAGCGCGCAGAGACAAGCAAGTACCCGCAGCCCGAGACGACAGAATGCAAAATAAATATCTAAGCTGAAGCGCTAACCGAGACTGCCTGGAAGAAAACAATGCACTAGAGCCGTGTGAACACCAGTGCCCGAGCACGAAAACATTGGAAGTCCTGGGAGAGCCACTCCCTAACCCGGACTAGAGCAGGAGGAAATGGGATCAACAGGCGGCAGGCACCGCTCACAGCTCGTCCCCCGCGAGCGGGTTGAGCGGACACTTGGGAATAGCAGCCTCGCGGTGCGTTGTGCACGCCCCGTGCCAAAGAACCCTTGTAGGTGTGGGAGGGCTTCCGGGAGAAGAGAATAAAATGACAGATTCCTCTTGTCGTCCACAGAGAATTCCAAACTGATGTTAGCTATATTTTTAAGTAGGGCAAAAAGTCCCTGCCAGACTATGCAGTCTCTTCACACTTAAGCATTCAGTCTCTTTAGCGTGTTCGTGCCCGTCAGGATTCATTCGAATTTTTTCAACTGACATGACCTTTGAGGGTCCTCCAGACTAAGGGAGGGATGTTTTAGTTGGGGTTTTTTGTTGTTGTTGTTTGTTTTTAGTTTCAGTCTTACTCTCAATAATTTGCTGTGACAGAAGAGATTTTTAGAAGCAATATGCAATCCTAATACTACTGTTCTAAGAGATTTTAAGAAGCAATATGCAATCCTAATACTACTGTCTATCCACACAGTAGATTAAATTGACTGAAATGTAAAATGTGCTGATTAGTTTGAATGTGCAAAGGCAGGGGATTGCTGCCAGGTAATACTAATTGATAAAGGCTACTTCTCTGGCCTCAGTTGTCTTCTTTAGGAAGGGAAGGAGGTGGCAAAATAAACTTTAAGAGCTCTTATGGCTCTGTAAAAATGCAATTCTATACCTACAAAGAACGTACTGCTGAGAAGGGAATTCTTTCAGAGAAAAAAATAATCAAAATAATGGCCTTTATCCCAACCCAACTGTTTGGTCACTGACAAGTCCAATGGTCTGACAATGTAAATAAGAGCACCTAGTAAAGGGCCTTTTGAAAGACTAAACCTAGTTCAGACCTCTCTTTTAATGTAAAGAACCTGAGGCCCAAAGTCACAAGCGGGACCAAAGTCAAAATCATGTGTCTTATTCTAATGTTCTATTCACCTTACCATATCATACAACAAAAGTTAGTCAATTATAATATGTTTCTGTTCACACTTTAGGCTTTAAAATTTTATATAAGTAACATTTTCCAGAAGCCAGGCAAAGAGTGATTAAAGGAAAAGGCATTGTTTAATGTCCGTGCCTATTTGTGATCTTAAAAAGAAGACTGAATACACTTCTCACTCTGATTCAAACACTGATCACTCAAAAATATTAAAATAGTTTCCCGTGCAAAAGCTGGGCAATTAATGCTTCAAAGTAAAGGTATTCATTACTTCATAAAAAATTAACCTCACAGTTATCCCTGCTCTTCAAAGTCTCCTGTAACAAGTTCTAAAATTTGGTTGTGACTTTGAAACCACAGCCAGTCTTAGCCTGCTCATGCTAAATAAATGATCCCTGCTCTACAATTTCCCTAGCACATGCTCAGAGTGAAATACTGTGTAAGCAAGTGAAGGAATGTTGCATCATTTCCCACAAAAGGCAGCTCGTGAAAAACCCTCTTTTCTTCAATCATCTCTTCTGAGGAACTGTTTCAAATAATCCCAGATTTAAAGTAGCTGACCCACTAGCAACTTCGCAGGTCTTCACTGTAAAATTTCCAGAATCAATATTTAAGCTGTATATTGTATACTTGCAATGCACTTCGCTTCCCTTAAAAATATAATAGCAATGTCAAGAGCTCAATATTTGCAACCATTTTAATGTACCTCAAAATAGCAACTAAAACAAATTTCAAATATGTGGCATATTACATTATTTCTTTAATTTACAAGATTTCCTTGAATTTTTCCTTACTTGGTGTTTTCAGATTTTCAAATAATTTCTTAGATGTGTCTTACATATTTATTATTATTACTTTGAAATCTTTGTTTAGAACACAACATATCACAAACACACTATTACAAACTTGGACATAAGCCACATAGACACTACATTCAAAAGGAAATGGAAATAGAAGCTACCACTAAATTAGGTTTAGGTTTCTACTTAACAGGGCTTTCTGTCCCATTAAAAAAACAAAAAAAAAAGAACTATTATATTGAAGATGTATAAGTTAGAGCCAATTCTCATTCTGAAACCAACTTTATGAATATTAACACAATATCTATAGAGATTTTTTGAATTACATTCTTATTGATCACTACTCATAACAAGAGGTTTAATATCCATTTGCAACTTTTAAATCTCATGTTCTATGGTTTTACATTAAATATTATATCAAACATAGAGAAGTCTACATTTGTGTTCTGAAGAACCCAAGTACATAGGCACTTTAAAAAGAGTTAGGTTCTAGGACTCGAGTTTCTAATCAATGGGAGCCATGCAAAGAACACTGCAGGTTGAACAGGTACAGACCTGCTTTCATTCAAACTTTAAAACTGCTTCCATAATACACTATTCCACATTTAGAATTTAACATTCAAAACTTCATTAAAATTTCCTTAGTTGTTACCTCAACGAAAAATATTTCAAAATTAATTGTGATATCAATTCCATGTACATATGCTCATCACTGTACCTAAGGCAAAAAACCTTTGGCCATCTAGGCTTAATACATAAATATACTTGTAAACTCTCAGTTATGTTTTGGCCCTTTTTCCTTTGAAACTCTTCCCTTCCTAATTTTTCAGTAGTTCTGAATAGTTTCACCAGAGCCAACTAGATAAAAATCATTTGGAAATAAAAATAAATTTTAACAAGTAAAAGGTACTCTAGTATCCCTGCACTGTTTAAGAACTACTTTGTAAATACTCCCACACTCTTCTAAGTTCTGGCTAGAATTCTAACTATCCATTTTCCCCCAGGATATTATCTACAAGTAAGGGCTGCTTGGCTAAATATCTTCCTACCCACCTATTTCCAAAGTATTTTTTAATTAATTAGAAATTTAGGTAATGTCTCTGCTTCCACTGATTTCATTACATTCCAGACCTAGCACTAAAGAAAATACACAGACACCAGAATGCTAACATTTATCTTCTTGTAGGCCCAGTGCCCTAGATGGACTAATGATAAGGCTAACAGTTTATTTAAATGCCCTCACTTAACTAAATAACTTCATTTCATCTCCATGTACAAAAAAGTCACGATGGCCAGCAGCTGCTTCTCAGCTCCAGACATGGGTGCATTTCAAGTTAGACTTGCCGTTCTCTTTATTATTACTCAGCATCGATTCCTGATACTATGTTCACTCTTCTGTCAGAATAGTTCTATGTAGAATCACATCATTTTGGGGTCCGGCAAAAAAGGATAAGGAAAGTAAATCCTTACATGTATGCTGGCATATACAGTAAGGGATAATGCAACAGGATCTGTGTGCTGTGAATACTGCCTGTTCAATACTGAATATTCCTTTTCATAAATGTAAATGAGTATACTTTTAAAGTATTAAAGTTGCCTATATTTGAATTTAAAAAGCAGATTTTAAATGACAGCAAAATGGAGTCCAGATCAAAGCAGATGTTCTTAACCCAAGGTCTTTGAGGGTCCACAGATTTGGTTTTGGGAATTCTGCGATTCCCTTGAAATGTTATTAAATTTTTATATGTATGTTGCATGCGTACATTTTGGGGAGAAAGAGAGTCCATAGCTTTGATTAGATTCTTAAAGGGATCATTGATCCAAGAAAAGTTCAAGAATCCCTGATTTTGATGAAATTTGTTTTGAAAGGAAAACTGTCCTTCAACATACGTAGATTAAGCTGATATTTCCCCACTTAGCTCCACACGTCTGAAATAATTAACATTTAATACTCTATTTCCCCTAATTTACCCCTTCTTTTTTCTTGTATACGCCACTTTTCAGTAATTTGGATAACTTTTCTAAGAAATTAAATGAGAATCCCCTTTATTAGTTCTTAGACTTTGTGTCAGACATAGCTGGCCACAGGGTTTCAAATAAAATCACTTTGTCAAAAGTATCATTTTATACCACACATGAGATCTCTGAAGATTTTTTTTTTGGACTCTCTGAATGTAAACTATTAATATGTATGAAACAAGACATTCTGTCTACTCAGAATGAACACTCTGTGAGGATTTAAGGATTTGTGCCTGTGCTGTCAGCTCCAACAGTCCTGTAACATAGTAGGTGCTGTACAAAATACCTGTTGAGTAAATAAAAAGGCTTTCAGTGTTTAAAGAAAATAAACCTAATTTTTTTAGGAGAATTCTGCAGCTGGACAAAGTGTCACAATTCATTCAAGTATTTCTGTTCGGGCTCTAGCTTCAAAGGCTAATAAATGAACATTTTCATTTTCGTCACTATAAGTAAAGCAAAAATGAAAGTCTCCCTCTGTTTTTCTAGGCACAAAGTAGTTGAGGCATCAGCATCCTAAAGTAAAAAACATATAACTGGGTATTTTTCATTGTGATTGGTGTTGGCTTAAAGTATGAATGTTCAAAAAAGACTTCACATAGGAGAGTTTAAAAGTTAAAAAGTTACAAAACCAGGTCACTGAATTTAGTTCTCAGTGATCTTTGATTTAAACTCCAAAACTGAATTGTTTTTAGTTTCAAGAATAATTTAATCCCCAGGCATAACCACAACAGAAGAAATACGAGTAGCTTGGCAACCTAACAACATGTTCAGATTTACAAAAGCAAAGACAGCTGCAGATACAGATGGATCAGAGTTGAAGGAGCTGGGAGTGTACATATTAGAAAAAAAAAAAGAGGATAACCAAGCCTAGCACCTGACCTAGAAGCTCTCAACAGGCAGGGGGCCAGCCTGAGCAGATAACGCAGAGTCCCTGGGAAAAGAGCATCCGAACACGTTGAATAAAATACTGATGAGGCCAGAAATTTCGGACGAGGCTTTTCAAATAGGTTCAAGAATTTCAACCAAGGCGGAGTAGCAAACATCGAGGCAGGACGTAGAGAGCCAAAATTCGATGCCAGGGAAAAGGTAGCCCACACAGGATTACAGAGCTCTGAGCGAGACGGGGGTTTCGGGGTAGAATCACTGGAGAGATGCGAGGTGATTCTGACTGAGTTGGAAGAAAGAAGCTGGAGTTTGAGGGACCAAAGCCGAAGCCCCCCGGGCTCCTGATCCTTATCCTCGCACACACAATGCACACGCACACGCACACGTTACTCTGGCCCCTAAAATTACCCGACCTCCGCGTTGTATGGGCAAGGAAAATCCTCGTCGAAATCGAGGTCAGCTTCCCGCTTCATCCCTGGCAAACCCCTTGACCCCTAGAAAAGCCAGGGGCTTTAGCGGCGAACACGAGGCGGAGGCGTGGTTCTGGGCTTCAAGCCGCGATCCGCCTAGGCAGAGCGTATCTCTAGGAACCTGCGCGCCCAGGTGACGGCCCAGGGCGCGGTCTCGGGAGGGAAAACCGGTTTCCTCCGAGCCATGCACGCGGACCCACAGTGTGGGTTTCTCCTTTCCCCCTCCCTACCCACCCGCCTCGCTCTAAAATCAAGTAAAAAGTTGAGAAGTCGATGAAGCACGGAAACGGTCCTCCGAGGGCCGTGGTCAGAGGATCGCCGGCGGCCCCTCGAGGAGAGTCTCGGCTGGCCGGACAAAGGCGCTCCGGGAGGCGCGCGAGGGGGAGCCCGGGCGGCGGAGGAAGCGCTGTCCCGGCTGGGAAGCAGCTGGGGACCTCATCCCGGGCCATTTCCTGAACGGAACCCGGCCCGGGCAGAGGCGGGGGTGGGGAACAGAGGAGAAGTGGGAGGGGGGGGGCGCGGGCGCTGTACCCACCGGTTCCTCCCAGGCCGGGCTGCGGGCGCCGGGCGCGGGCCGCCGCCGCCGCCGCCGCCGCCGGGGCCGCTGGATGCGCTTCCCTCGCCGCGGTCCTCACGGCCGCTGCCGCCGCCGCCCCGGCTCCCGCCCGGGGCCAGCCACCGGCCCTCCCGCCGTCTCCGGCTTCCGCCGCGCTGCGCTCTCCCGCCCCCGCGCCGGTCCCTTCCTCCACCTCCACCTCTTCCTCCTCCTCCTCGGTCCAGCTCCGAGCGGTCCGCTCCCCGCCGCTGCCGCAGCCGCCGCCGCCACCACCACCGCCTCCCACGGCCGCAGAATCCGCCCCTCGCTCCTTCCTCCGCCCCCGGCTCCCTCCCCTTTTCCTCTCCGCTTCCCGCCCCTCCTCCCCGCCGCCCCCTCCTCCCGGCGGGCGGCCCGGGACGCACGTGACCCCCCTGTCAGGCCTTATAAGGCGCGGAACCGAAAGCGGCCGCCGGGTGGTCAGGGGCACCGGGCGGCAGTGGGGACAGGAGCGGCCTCCCCCGGGGACCGACGCCGAGCCGCAGCCGGGCGCGCGGGGAGCGGCGGGGAAAGCCCGGGCTGGGCCGGTCGATGCGCTGGCGACGGGAACGGCGGTGGCTGCGAGTCCCGGGAGACGCCTCCAGCGCCCCTCTCCCCGAGTCTCCCTCTCTCGGTGCCTGCAACCAGTGCCCGCCTCCCTCCAGACGCCGGCGGCCCGCGCGGCAGGCACCTCCCCTCCTCTGGGCGCTGAGCCTTGAACGAAATCACGCTGGACAGTAACCGACTTCGACAGAGCGAGGGAGATAACTGCATTCCACAGCCGCTGTTGAACCAGTTGCGCTAGGGATGGTTTATTCTTTGTGACGTTAAAAGCACTGCAGATGGGTTAGCATCTGCAAGAGGGGTTAAGCTTGAGGGAGTACTTCTTTTATTCACTTTTAATGATTAACGGTTTCATGGGGGGAAAAAAACCCTGCTAAGGAGTGGATCTGTCTTCCTATTCGAGCACTACCTTCAAGTTAGAGGGGAAGGGACTGGCTCGCAGTGACTGCTCAATAAATGGCAAGTCACCTCGTCCCGCCCTTTGAAAACAACGTTTCACACAGCGTTTCCGATCATCTTTTTGGCATCGCAGACGGTTTCCGTCTATTTCCAATCCAAGAATGGCTTTTCACAGGTTATTCCGTCTCCTGGACTTTCAGGCTCCTTCTGTCAGCATCTTCCCAAGGCCCTTAATCATGTCAAATATGTTCACACATTTTTAAAACAAACTGAAATTTTCAAAAGACTAAATTGATCCAGTCTGTCTCCAGTCCCCACCTCCACACAGCCAAGCTCTTCGGGAGATAAACGCCTTTTCTCAATATTCTCACATCCATTTCTTCATCTACCACTCATTCTTCCCTGCAAACCCACTTCTGTGCTCACTCTTCATCCGAGTCGACCCTGACAAAGGTCACCTATGGTTTTCAAAATTCCCTAAGCCGTTGGGTTGTTCCCCCCCACACCCCCAATTCCCTTCTTATTTAACATATCTGCAGCATTTGTCACTGGGGACCAGAACTTTTATCCTTGAAACTATCTCTTCCATTGGCCACTGTGACACTTCAGTTTCCAGTTCTCTAACCATCTTGCTCAACCCCTTTGCCATCTCTGACATGTTGGAGTGCTTAAATAGTCTGCCCTTGGTCTGTTTGTAATGCTGCCTGGTCTATCCAGACCCACCCATGACTTCAACTACCAACCATGTGCTAGTAACTCGTAAAGTGTCCATCCCTATCCCATATCTCCAGTCTGTAAAGCCAATTTCTTATCAGAAATTTCTACCCAGACGTCCCACTGACCTTAAACTCAGCTTGACTAAAACAGGAGTTAACTTTCCTGCCAGCTGCCTGTTCTCTCTAGTCTCGTTCTAGTAAATGTCTCCACAATCCGCCTAGTCAACCAAAGGAGAAATCTGAAAGCTGTCCCAGGCTCCCCTTCTCTCCCCCATTGCCCCTCGGTGGACCAGACATTCCTGCCCATCACCTTCTCTCCATTTCACTGCTGTTGCCTGGTTTCAGGTCCTTTCTTTCAAGCCCCTGCAACACTGTGTTCCTTTCCTCATTAGTTTCACAGCTGGTTACACCTCCACCTCTGCCATCAGCTGGTTACACCTCCACCTCTGCCATCTCTCACCTCATGGCTAAAATAAGCTTTCTAAAATGCAAAATCAAGCAAGTCATTCCCTGGATAAGCACTTCAAATGGCTTCATCTTGTAGGATGAAGTCCCAATACCTTAGCCAGCATCTATTTCTCCAGTCTCATCAAACACTCTGAGTTCCTCGAATGCAGTTCCCGATCAGGCCACTTATTTTTATACTGTACCCTCTCATGGAATACCCTTCCTCTTACTCAGCCTGTCCAAACACCGATCATCTTTCCAGAATCAACCTAAGAGGCACCTTTTTTAATGAAATCTTTTTTGACTCTGCTGGCCACTCTCTCTAGACAAAATGCACACCCCTCCCTCCATAACGCTGTAGAATACAAAAATGCACACCCCTCCCTCCATAACGCTGTAGAATACTTTACTAAACTCATTTTTTTTTACATATAATCTCTCTGATGACAGGTAATATGACTGACTCCATCTTCCTAGTTCTCAGTACAGTTTTGTTTTGTTTTGTTTTGCGGTACGCGGGCCTCTCACTGTCGTGGCCTCTCCCGTTGCGGAGCACAGGCTCCGGACGCGCAGGCTCAGCGGCCATGGCTCACTGGCCTAGCCGCTCTGCAGCACGTGGGATCTTCCCGGACCGCGGCACGAACCCGTGTGCCCTGCATCGGCAGGCAGACTCTCAACCACTGCGCCACCAGGGAAGCCCTCAGTACAGTTGCTGATGCATGGGAAGTGCTCAGTAAATGTCGAATGAGTTAATTATATGATCGAATTTGACTTACTATATTTTTATGGCTGTAGAAAATGTTCCCCATGCATTAACTCCCAACTCTGCAAATCATGTTATTATCATCTTTTATAGAGCTAGAAACTGAAACTAGAAAAGAATAAAGCAATTTGCCCGGGGTTCCACTGTATAAATTTCAAAGTCAGGACTATAACCCAGTTTGCCTAGTTAAGTTCATTAGGTGTTTATCTGTCCATTGTTTTTCCACCTTAAATTCTATTTTGCCTGATACAATTATCTTTCTTTTTGTTAGTGGTTGCCTAGTATACATCTTTCCATCTCTTCATTTTCAACCATTTTGAGTCATTATTTTTAAGTGCTTTTGTAAACAGCAGTTGAATTTTGGTATTATTTACTCCATCTGAGGGTCTGCCTTTTAGTAGTCTATGTTAACCAGTTTTCATTTATTATGTATATTAATTAGGGTAAAAGGCTCCTTCCTCCCTGCCATCCCTCAAACACAATATCTATATCTCTCTCATAAAACACTCTTGGGATAAGTGGTCCAGGGAGCTGGGTGGCTCCTTTGCCCCATATTGCTATTCCATCCTCCAGGGTGTCGCCTTTATCTACATGGTAGAAGCAGATTAGGGAATTCCAGCTTGAGGAAGAAAAAAGCATGGAACCCAAACTCAAAGGTCTAGACCCAGAGGTGACACACTTCTCATCTGCTCATATCCCATCAGCCAGAACTTAGTTACGTGCTCACACCTAGCAGCAAAGGAGCAGGAAAATGAGGCCACTAGCGGGGTAGCCATGTCCCAACCACAACTCTATAACCATGAAAGAAAGGGAACGGATTTTTGGTGAAAACTAGCACACTCTGTCACATTATGATCATTATCTTTGAATTTATTACCACCCTCCCATTTCGTATTTATTTAACTTTCTTCCTCTTTGCTTCTTTTTTCTCCTTTCTCATCTCCTGTTCTAGTCATTGCATTTTCTTAATATACTCCCTTTTTCTAAACACTTCTACTGATTTGGAATTTATACCTATTCTATTTCAGTTCTTTAGTGGTTACCCTTAAAACTAACGTACAGATGTAACACCTAAGATTAGTCAGTATCTTCATCCCCTTTCTTTAAAGATAATTTCAAACAAATAAACAAAAATAACTAAAACACTTTAACTCTCAAGTTCCTCTCATAAACTATCTATTGCTATCTTGTATTTTTTAATTCCCCCTGATGTGTATACAGTGGTTTTCTCAGAGCAGGTTAGGAGTGTTTTCTTTTGGAAAACTACGCAAGGAAGAAATAAAGGCAAATAGAATGAGATTTGGCCCTTTGCCGTTTGAGGTATACTAACATTGAGTGGACGGTGCATGGGATTTGCTATTAAAGTGAACTGTGCCCAAATTCCTGCTTTTCTACTTATTAACCTTGAGACCTTGGGCAAGTTGTTTCCTCATTGTAAAACGAGCCTAACAAAACCAATTTCTCAGTATTGTTTGAGGACTAAATGAAATACTGTACTAAAAATGTCTGGCATAAAATAGGTGCTCCTTACAAACATCAAAAAGCTCCAGCTGAAAAGGAAAAGAAGTGGAGAGAATAAGACGTTTATGCCACATAAATTAGATGGGGAACAGTGCCCCTCATTCCCTCAATGAGGGAAGTCATATACTCTGCAATTAGCAGCTCCTGGAATTAGAAAACCATAGATTTTGCCGAAGTTTACACGTAACAGATTTTTAAAGCTCCCTTTTAAGTAAATGACCCTTTGTTTTTAATCATCAGAACAACCACATGGGGTAATTCTTGGCATCCTCATTTTGCAGATGAGGAGACTACGCACTCTTCAAGAACTTTGTTGGGGGCCGGAGTTTGGTGTTGGTTTGTAGTCTAGGGAAGCAATCATGTTTCTAGGCAAGTAGGAAGGAGCTAGTGGAAAGAAAAATGACCGAATGCCAAAGAGAGAGGGACTGATTCCCGAGAGAAGGTCTGACACCCAGGTTGAGGAGCAAGGCTTATAGAACTCTATTTCTTCAGAGCTGATAATAGAAACATCAAGGAAGAGAAGCGCACCATAAATGTTAACTGTTGTTATGACCTAGACTGGAATCTAGCCGTCAAGTGTGTTTTCTTTCCTGTTGCCCCAGGATACAGCAGCTGCCCTCAGTACAAAGGTCTGATCCAGACCGGGTCCAGTCTGTCCCTCCCTTTCCCCGGCCTCCAGCCCACGACATCCCTTTATTAGACACGTTCCTTGGTTGGCTTTCCTTCAGCTCTGCTTCCTGCACCACCGTCTGCCCCCTCCACCTACCCAGGGTCCTGGCCAGTCTTCCTCAGGTGCCCCTTCCTCTCATCCCTACCCTAGCCTTTTTAGCCCAGGGAAGGACCTGAGGGACTCCAAGCAGATGACGGGACAGGACCTCAGAAGCTTTGCCTGACCCAGCTGGTGGGTAGCAGCTGTCACTGAGCCCAGAACAAAGCGGGTGTCATCCTGTCTGCCCAGTCCTGCCTCTCCCACTTACGCAGCCCTGCCCCTGTGGACACCCAGTGAGGCTGGCGGCAGGCCGGGGATCACAGGGGTGGAGGCTGAAGAGGTGGGGGAAGGGTAGAAACTGGGGGGCTGGAAGAGTGGGGCTATTTGCATTTCATCTTCATGGAGGGTGGGGATGGGCACTGCAGCACCCAGAGAAAATATCTTAGGGCCGCTAACTTGAACATGAAAATCACTTAATGATACCTCTGCTTTTTGTGTCAGCCAGAAAGTGTCTCAAAACCTTACATGTTAATTTATTTACCGATAAGAATTCATTGAACACTGACTTTGTGCAAATCATTAACGTTGGCTTGTCCAGAAATGATGTTAAACAGCTCCCATTAGCTAAGTGTCTCTGGTCGTGAGGTGTGGAACTTTTAGAACTTTACAAATGGTTACACTGAAGTTATTTATTTAACATATTATTTATTATTGTAATATTTTGGAATGTGTTAAAGGAAAATATTTTTTTAATTTATTACTTACCAAATCATAGGTATTCAGTTTATTCATTCAATAAATATGTACTGAGCACTTACTATACCTGAGGCGTCGTATCAGGGAGATGGCTGGACCCTTACCACAGAGAGTGATAAGTGCCATGATACATGATAAGTTACCAGAGCACACAGAAGGGATGCCTAAACCAATCTCGGATAGTTGAGCGAGGCTTCCTGGAGGAAGTGACATCTAAAGTGAGACCTAACTCTCATTCATTAGCTGGACCAAGTCGGGTATGGAGGGGTGGCGTGGAAGGAAAGAAGGCCGAGGGAAAGAACGGATTCTTTATAAGAGCTCAGAGGCAAAGGAGAGCTCTGCTGGTTCTTTCATGTTCTGAAACGAATTGTCATATGAGTGTTAACCACAGTATGAGGTGGAGAAGCAGAGCTGCGGCTGAAGAAGAGAACAGATAATGGATCACACAGGGCTTAATACAGCAGCGAAGGCTTTCTGAGTTCACATCTTTTTTTGCGGTACGCGGGCCTCTCACTGTTGGGGCCTCTCCCGTTGCGGAGCACAGGCTCCGGACGCGCAGGCGCAGCGGCCATGGCTCACGGGCCCAGCCGCTCCGCGGCACGTGGGATCTTCCCGGACCGGGGCACGAACCCGCGTCCGCTGCATCGGCAGGCGGACTCTCAACCACTGCGCCACCAGGGAAGCCCCTGAACTCACATCTTTAACATAATGATAAGAGCGAGCAGCGAGCACATCATCTGATTGATTAATGAATCCTTTGAACTCCGAGAAGGCAAGTTAGGTTTGATTATAACAACTTATTATCTTCCGTCTTTAATACCCTGATATTATGTCTTCAAAACTAGAGAGCACAGGTACCATTTTTAAAGATCTCTTTTCTAATAGTTTTTTTAAGGCGGCTAAAGAAGTAATGGAATCATAGGAGTGAAGATTGAAGCGGGGAGGGAGGTATTTTGAACAAGCTTGGAAATCCTCTGACTAACCAGTCTGGCATCTTGAAAGATCTGGAAATTAACAGTTTCCTCCAGGGTGGAGTAAGAATACAGGCTGGAGCAGGCTTTACCCTTTGGGGAGGGGGTGGGGGACAAGGTTGGAAACTTATTTCAAACACAAGTTCTTATAATGTAGCTTTTAAAGCATTGCTTTGAATAAGGAAATCAAAGCGTATAAACAATTGCAGGTTCACCTGGCATATTATTAGAATAAGATATTCTTGCCTCACAGTCTAAAAAAACACCCTATCTATGACTAGACATCAGATGAGTGTACCTACAGAGTGAACTTTCCTAAAGAGAAATTTCCTGTTGGAATCAGTCAGCGACTAGGCCACAGAATTAGTCATGTTGCTTAATTTGTTGAAACATATCATTAACAAGATTAAAGGCTTTCCAAAAGCTGGGATTGAAGGTAAAGGGTCATTAGCTGTGAACAACTATACGCCTCAAAATAAAGTGGTGATTTATGAAATTAATATTCTAACCGTTTCTTCTCAGTAGTAAAGATAACTGTAGGTTAGCATTCTCAGTGAATTGAGAGAGAAGCAGATAGATTGTGACAGAAACCTAGGGCCCACCGAGGCCAGCTGTCCTCAAGGGTTCTTCAGAGATAAAGAAAATGCTGAAGGGGAACAGCGTGCCTCCGAATTACTATGAGGCTTTGTCCCAAACCGTGATGCAGTCCCTTGCTGAGCCAGGGTAGGCTGAGGCAGGCCTACAGTTGAGAACCAAAGCAGGCCTCTTTTGCCCTTTCTTCCTTGAAAAAACAAACTGGCTTTTCCTTGCCTTCTTTTCTTACTGCTCTAATGGTGAGGAAAGAACAGTCCAAAACAAAAATATATATATAGTCACCCCCTCCACTTCCCCAGTCCCCAACCTCTCCTTAACTCCTGTACTATCCAGCTCTGCCCTTCCCCACCACAGAAGCCAGTCTCGGCAAGCTCTCCAGCATCCTCCACGTTGCCAAACCCAGTGGACCCTTTTCAGTCCTCACCTAACTTAGCCTTTCAACAATACTTGACTTTTACACAGTTGACCACTCCCTGCTTTTGGACTTAGGTCCTTCTCTTGACGTCCATGTTTACAAAGAACCAGAAAATGACATGCGTTTCATTTTCTTCCCTCCTCACCTGCCACTTTTTCTCCGTGTCCTTTGCTGGTTCCTCCTCCTCTGCTCATCCTCTGAATGCTGACGTGTCCCAGGGCTCAGTTCCAGGGCCATTTCTCTTCTCTATGTACACCTTTTTCCCAGGGACTCTCATTCAGCCTCACGGCTTTACCTTCCAATTGCATGCTGATGGCACCCACGTTTCTATCTCCAACCCTGACTCTTCCCCAAACTCCATTCTCATATATCCACCTACACTCTTGACATTTCCATTTAGATATCTAATAGGCATATTACACTTAACATATCCAAAACAGACTTCACCTGTAACCTGTTTCTCTCTCCATTTCCCCACACCAATAAAAGGTACCAATACCCACACAGTAGCTCAAGTGAAAGACCTACAATAAATCCTCTTTTACCCTCAACCCCCATATCCAATCCATCACACATGCTGACAACTTTACCCCCAGAATGAGTCTATCCGTTTCTAGCTCTCTCTACGTTGATCCTAGTGCAAGCCGCCACGATTTCTTACTGGACTATTGCACCCGTGTCCTTATTGGTCTCCACTATTGCCCCCCTTACTCAGTCCATGTTCAACATGGCAGAAAGAATGACTTTTTTTAAAGCATAAAATCATGTCAGTTATCTGCTTAGTATTTACTAATGGCCTCAAATACCACACTGAAGATATCCAAAATCCTTGCTAACGTGCTGAAATTTTCAAGGTGCTTTAAATCTGTCCCCTGCCCACTTCTCTGACCTCACGCCATGCCACTCTCCCTCTATTCGCTATACTCCAGCCACATTGTCCTTTGTGTTCCCCAAACACGTCAAGCATCTTCCTGCCTCGGAGACTCTGCCCAAGCTGTTCCTTTTGTCTGTGATGCTCCTTCCCTAGTTTCATGCAGTGTTATCTCCCCTAAGAGGTTGTCCCTGCCACTCAAACCAGAGTAGTGTCTCAGACTCTCTCAGTTACTTCACCCTCTTTTATATTCTCCACAGCACTTACCTCGGCCTAATACTATCTTGTCTTTTCACTCTTTCATTTGTTTACTAACTGCCTCCCTTCTAGGATGTTTAAGCATCACGTAAGGACAGATCTGGTCTCGTTCACTGCTTTATTCTCAGTACTTACGTGCCCGACACATAGTAGATACTCAATAAATTATTGTTGAATGAATACTTTGTCTCAACGTCTAAAAGCTGACATTTGTATGACAGCTGCTAGGAGTCAGAGACTGTTATAAAAATTTTACACATATGTCTTCATTTCAACCCCAAAGCACCCCTGGAGCCAGGTACCATGATTTCTGTACTTTACAGATGAGGAGAAGGTAGAGGTGAGAGGTAGAAAGAAGGAGCTGGGATTTCACCCAAGCAGCCTAGCTCCAAAGTCTATGCTCTTCAATACTGAATGATACTGCTTGGCTTAGGTCGCCCGCTGAGGCCTTCCCAGGTCGGGGAGGGACCCTCCGGCCTATCAGTCCTCCTAACAGCCTGAGAAAAAAGAGGACACTAAGAGAAAGCAGGAAAAGCTGAGCACTGTGTTAAGAGAGAATGTCATTCTGATCTTAGACCTTTGTAGCTAGTTTTGTCATAGTGGGATGCTCCAACCACCCCGTGTATGTGAGTGTGTGTGAGTCTATGTGTCCACTCTCACCACACCCCACCCCCAGTGCAGAGAGGGGAAGGAGAACCAGGGCCAGCATTCCCCTGATTTGGGTGAGTCAGAGGGGAGGAGGTCAGTACAGCAATGAAGAGCCCTGCCTATACCTCCAGGTGGCTGCTGCCCACCTGTGCCTTTGCCTATGAATTATCTCCCTAGGACCCCGGACCCATGAGAAGGGGACTCAGCTGCTGGAGATCCACATATGAGTTTGCTATGTCTCTCTGGCCACAGCACTCAGAGGGCACCTTTCACCCTTCCCAGGACCTGAGGCCCCTCTTCAGCAGGGATTCTAGTTTCATCTCTGATCTTCCCTCTGCCTCCCTAAATCACATTGAATCCAGTCACCAGTCGTGAACACAGAACAGTTAAATCTTGCAAAGCAGTCAGACCCAGGTCCACCCTCTTTCCCCCTTTCACCACGCCAACCTGACCACTAACATCTCAAGCCACCACCTCTCTGGATCCTTTTCTCCTTCAGCTAAGTCTAGTCTAAAGCTAAGACTGTTTCCTGGGAGACAGCCCTCTGTGCATTTGTAACACCCCCTGCTGCTCTGACAGCCCACAAAAGACGTCCCACTCTTTCTGTACCAATCGGACTCCCCTTAGCCCAGCCCATCAAATACTTTTTTTCGGTAAGGCCAATGTTTCGATTTTTGATGGTCTAATTTAGTCTTGCCTCTGTCCAGGAAGAAATTACTTCTGCTATGTGGCAAGTCTGCCCATTCCTTTGTATTTGATCACTGATGGATTTCACCACTCTGGGACCCTGAAATCCTTAGCCACAACATAGGCTTATCTAAGATCCACAGGGACTTCCTTTGGTCCTGCTGTCAAAGCACAAAGCTCGCCAAGCCAGGCTTTGTTGCTCATTTCTCTGACTATCTCCCCACATAATTACAGAGAACAGACTAGAACTAACCTGTGAGCTTGCAGTAGCAAGTTCAGAGAGACTGCTGATAAGCTAGAGGCATTCCCAGAGTTGAATACTACACTTCCTTGATCCTGGATTGGCTCGAAGATGCTAGCAAAGACAGGAAAACAGTAAGAAGTTAAGGAGCATGACCTGCGGCAACCAACCCAGAGGCACATGCAATTCACAATTAAAAAGCCACAATTCTCACACATCAAAACACTGTTTATCTGAGCGTGACCCACAGTAACCAGGTGGAATTTCACCACTATTGCAGATAACCAGCAGTAGGTCATGTGCAAGCAAGGTGGGTAAAGCTAGATAGAGAAAGGAAAAAACTGGCTAAAGCACAGAATTTTAATTCTGTCTGTGGAAGTATACGACATTACTTCCCATCCCATCCTCGGCTAAAGTACACAACATTACTTCCCATCCCATCCTCAAAGGGGAAGGGTTCTATGTATAAATATGAATCCCAGGGATATTCCCCTGCTCCTTCAATGACACACTATCATCTACTGAATCAAGTTCAAGTTCTTTGAACTTGATTCAAAGTTCAAAGTTCTTCGAACTTTCAAAATCAAGTTCTCTGTTGTGTATTCAAGACCTTAAAAAATTTAGCTTCACTCATGCTCCCTTTTTTAGATTATCATTCATTCACTGTATTTCCCAGACTCTGGAATTTCATAAACCAAAGAAATTTTTCATTGAGAGATCAATGTGGAGGAAGCTGTCATGGAGAGCTGTCATTCAAGGCTGCTCAAAACCTTCTGAGTACCCTCTACACAGTGTAATAATCCTCTATATTGTAAACCCTCCTTCCCAGAGTCAAGTCCACAAAGCTCCACTTCTCAGCCTCTCTGGTCTCTAGGCTTCAGATCTGTGACTGAGGTTCTGCCAATAAGACACACCCCCCAGGAGACTTTGATCTTGGCTTGTTCTGGGGGAAGGGTCTAAGCCTAGACAGGGTGGTGTGTGTTAGCTGCTCTGATGGTGGCTTCTGATTGGGCAAGTTCCTGATCCTGAGAGAAGCCGCTGTTCACTGGGGAAGCCAGTTCGGCAGCGAGGTTCTGGGACTCCTACCTGGAATTCAATTCTTTAGCCTCCAGGACTGGCTATCTTTCCAACTTAATAAATCCCTTTAGATGTAAATTAGCTAGAGTGGATTTTTGTTTATTTGTTTGCAACCAAGAACCCTGTCCAAAAAAGATAGAGGAGGTGAGCTGCCTATTATTGCCTATTATTTTAGTTTGACAAATAAAATTACTTTATAAACAAAAACATTTCCTTTCCAGTCAATTGGCATCAGAGATTCATGTCTGCTTAAGACTTTTGTTGTCTATGTGTATATGCGGGTGTGGGGAGTGGCGATTTTCATTCAGAAATACACATAAGTTAGAGGAGGCAATGAAGGGAGATACGATCCCACATCAGCCCAGGGAGAGCTAATAAACGTGGCATCAGAGAACATCTTAGGTTCCTCTATCCTCCAGACAGTTTCAATAAAGGCAAACAACAAAGTCAGCTCACCTCCTCTATCTTTTCCTTGCTACTGTCCTCTGAATAATACCCAGACTGTCTTCTGTAGAAAACAATCTCCACCGTGAAGACAATTCATCATTACCAAGTAGCCATATAATTTGTTCAATTGCTACGGTAGTTTATCGTTACGGTATTCTAAATTCATTAGCCTTGATGGTTTGGAAATTTATTTTCCATTAATGTCTTGTTCTCTAGATCATTGTCTTACATAGAACAAGGGAAAAAGAAGAAAGAGGCAGAGAGATAATAAGGAGAAGACAGAACCATGGAGTTAAGGAGAGAAAACACCGAGAAAGAGAAGGAAAGAAAATATTTAAAAGCTAGGAAACATCCTAGACCAAATTTCCCTTTCTCTTTGCATAGGTACCTTGTATTTCCCTGATGCCATCCCACTTAATTCTAATAACCATCATTTAGGTTGGTAAACAGACTGATAGAGCAGATTCTGCCTAAATGAAGCCAGTGGCTATGCCATTTCCTTGAGAACACCTTCCCTGATTCCTAGACCCCTTTTCATAAGCTCACATAGCATCTTCTGTGTCTTAATTTTAGTACTGATCATTACTGTAAGTAAATAATTGTGCAGAAAGAACTACTATTACTGTCATTTCATAATAGAAAGGTCTTTTTAATATAAAAAATATTTAGGAAGAGACAACCTTAATTTAAGAAGATGCAAAATGTTTTCAAATGTAGAAAAATCACACCATAATTTAAAATACACATTTCATGTAAGTGTTTTTTATATAAGTTTGTTGACTTTGGCATCTTTATTGGACACTGCAGTAAGGAAGGAAAGCTCAAATGTCCAACCTGTTCTAGTAGTGTGGTTTTTAACAAACAGTTCACCAAGAATGTCGAGCAACGGATGCCATATTCTTACACAATCCAGCAATATTCTGGGTGAACTAAGAAAGGCTAAGGAACAACAGTTTCCACAAGTTCAGCTGCTGTTTCCATCTTATCCTCAGAGGATGAGGCCAGGTGTCTGGCTGGTCAGGCTGCAAGAAGAACTCTCTGCCTGGGGCTGCCCAGCTCAGGCCTTTAATAGCCCTGAACAGTCAGAGATCCATATCAGAAGGATGCTGTGGGCCAGAGGACACCGGGGAGGAACTGGCTTTTGCCTGTGGACAGGTATTTGGAGACCACCTTGCTTAATCCTTCTAACCATTCTCTGTACATGTTCCTTTTGCTCCCTTCTCCTGAGGTGTTAGAACTAGGAGCTTGTGCTTTATTTGTATCTAGTTTAGAAGTATTTAAACACTTTTAATAATTTTTCCTCTTTGTCAGCCATGGTACATAACTATGGTATTTTCCAATATAATTTCAAAGTTTAACTGGGGTATTTATAATTTACTTTGGCAGATGCTCTGTAAAGATCATAAAGCTGTTTTTAGTTTCTGCATGAATATATAATAGCTTTACCATTTGTTGCAAGAAACATAAAAACAATCAGTCTTAATTCCATATTACTGTGTTTTTAAATTCTCAGTTTGACTTCTATAAGAACCAGTTGACTTCTATACATCAATTCAGTAGAATTAATTCCAATAGTAGGCACAGTTTACCAATCGGGTGTTATTAACACACAACCATCTCTAATCTTAAAATTAATCAAAGTGATTTTAAAGGTCTTCTTCAGCAAATATGACAATTTTTTACAACTGGCAATTGCACACCAGTAATACGAAGATCCAAAGATAATGACTGAGTCTGGTGTTGGATTTTCAAAATCAAATTTCTTGAGAGGAATATTTGAAAAATCATCTCAAAATAAATGCCCTCAAAAACCATTTGATAGGGACTTCCTTGGTGGTGCAGTCGTTAAGAATCTGCCTGCCAATGCAGGGGACACGGGTTCGAGCCCTGGTCCGGGAAGATCCCACATGCTGCAGAGAAACTAAGCCCGTGCGCCACAACTACTGAGCCTGTGCTCTAGAGCCTGCAAGCCACAACTACTGAGCCTGTGTGCCACAACTACTGGAGCCCGCCCACCTAGAGCCTGTGCCCCACAACAAGAGAAGCAACGAGAAGCCTGCGCACCGCAATGAAGAGTAGCACCCACTTGTCACAACTGGAGAAAGCCCACGCACAGCAACGAAGACCCAACGCAGCCAAAAATAAATAAATAAATAAATAAATTTTTAAAAATAATCAATAGCAATAATCAGTTGTGATTTAAAAAATCCTATTCATCCCCTATGTTCATAGCAGCACTATTCACAATAGCCAAGACATGGAAACTACCAAATTGTCCATCGAGAGATGAATGGATAAAGAAGACATGGTACATATGTACAATGGAATACTACTCTGCCGTGAAAAAGAATGAAATAATCCCATTTGCAGCAACATGGTTTCAACTAGACATTATCATACGAAGTGAAGTAAGTCAGAAAGAGAAAGACAAATACCATATGATATCACTTATATGCGGAATCTAAAATATAACAAATAGACCTATCTATGAAACTGAAACAGAATCAGGGACAAAGAGAATAGACTGGTGGTTGCCAAGAGGGAGGGGGGGTGAAATAGGGTTGGATTGGGAGTTTGGGATTGGCAGATGCAAACTGGTATATATAGAATGGATAGACAACAAGGTCCTACTGTACAGCACAAGGAACTATATGCAATATCCTGTGATAAACCACAGGATATGAAGAAGAATATATAGATATAACTGAGTCACTCTGCTGTACAGCAGTAATTAACACAACACTGTAATTCAACGATACTTCAATAAAAAGCAAATTTTAAAAAATCCTATTCATTACAGAAACAAAAGATATAACATATCTAGGGTAAATAGAAATGTGTAAGGTTTATATGAAGAAACCTATAAAACTTAGCTAAAGGGCATTTAAGAAGATGCAGATACATCCTACTCCTGCATGAAAAGATTGAAATATTATATAAATATAATATTTATGTATACAAATATTTAATATATAATACTACTTATATTACATATAATGTTAATTTCCCCCGAATCGATCTACAAGATCAGTGCAAATCCTAAAACCCCAATGCTTACATCCATCT
The DNA here is from genome assembly GCF_000442215.2 of Lipotes vexillifer. Lineage (NCBI taxonomy): Eukaryota > Metazoa > Chordata > Mammalia > Artiodactyla > Lipotidae > Lipotes > Lipotes vexillifer. Next base: position 1,471,828 of record NW_006796443.1, on the reverse strand, counting down.
GTAGACATTAACGTGCAAAGATGTCCCTAATACACTTAAAAGCAATTTATGGGACAATATGTACAGTACGATGCCATATTTAAAGCAAACAACAAAAACCCTGTGTGTGTCCACGTATACATGCACACAAAAAGGTTTGGAAGTAAACTACTAGGAACGTTTTGTTAACTGAAAAAAATTCTAAATATCTACATCTATACAATCAATCAATATAACCAAATCTATACACCTGTAGATTAGATAGCCAGTATATATTCATGCACAAACCAACCTATAAAATTATATATGATATACCACATATACTCAATCAATCAGTACAACCAAATGTCAATTTACCCAATAAATCATGTACCAAAGAGTTATATTTGTCAAATATCCGTCTGATAATATGTAGAAAAGTTGAAGCTCCTTTGAAGACGTTTTTGTTTTAAGATTTCTACTTTTGCCCAGCAATCCCACTACTGGGCATATACCCTGAGAAAATCATAATTCAAAAAGAGTCATGTACCACAATGTTCATTGCAGCTCTATTTACGATAGCCAGGACATGGAAGCAACCTAAGTGTCCATCAACAGATGAATGGGTAAAGAAGATGTGGCACATATATACAATGGAATATTACTCAGCCATAAAAAGAAACGAAATTGAGTTATTTGTAGTGAGGTGGATAGACCTAGAGTCTGTCATACAGAGCGAAGTAAGTCAGAAAGAGAAAAACAAATACCGTATGCTAACACATATATATGGAATCTTAAAAAAATGGTTCTGATGAACCTAGGGGCAGGACAGGAATGAAGACATAGACGTAGAGAATGGACTTGAGGACACGGGGAGGGGGAAGGATAAGCTGGGACAAAGTGAGAGAGTGGCATGGACATATATACACTACCAAACGTAAAATAGATAGCTAGTGGGAAGCAGCCTCGTAGCACAGGGAGATCAGCTCGGTGCTTTGTGACCACCTAGAGGGGTGGGATAGGGAGGGTGGGAGGGAGGGAGACGCAAGAGGGAGGAGATATGGGCATATATGTATACGTATAGCTGATTCACTTTGTTATAAAGCAGAAACCAACACACCATCGTAAAGCAATTATACTCCAATCAAGATGTTAAAAAAAAAAGATTTCTACTTCTGCATCCTCTGAGGATTATTTAACTAACTTATTTAACATATTTTAGGTAAACAAATAGATTTTAAGCTACTAACTGGAAAAAGGACCAATACTCACTCTCATGAGAATAAAACGAATCAGAGCATTTCACACCTCTTTGTCATCTCCTTCATCTTTTTCCTTTTGCTTTATTTTGACATGATGACAAAGAGGAAACTGAGAGTATAAATGAAGTCATTTTCTCTGGTAAACCATAAATGAGCTTTTAGAATCATAGTTCATACTATATACCAAAATGAATTCTCAATGAGAATTACCAATTTTGGAATTGCTTCTGACCAAGGAACTAATTTTACAGCAAACTAGTGGTGCAATGGGCTCATGTCCATGGAATTCACTGATCTCACCAAGTCCCCATCATCTAGAGGCCCCTTAGAGAATGCTGAAATGGTACAAGGTTGGCATACTGTCCTATAGGATGGAGTCCACCCTTTCATGCTTTGAGCCAGTGATCAATATATGGTGGTGTTTCTCTCACAGCCAGAATGACAGGTCCAGGAATCAAGGTATGGGAAAGGGAGTCACTTGGGTCACTTTCACATGTAAGAACCTACTCACAAATATTTGCTTCGTATGCCTGCAGCTTTAGGCTCTGCTGGTTTAAGGTCACAGTTCTCAAGGAAGTAATGTTTCCTCCAAAGTCTACAACATTTTTTCTATTGAACTGGAGGATGAAACTATTAACTGGCCGCCTGGAGCTCCACTGAATTAACCTGTAATGAGGAAGAGAACACAAGGTGCCTCCTCCATCCTAAGCTCACTAAGAGAACAGCAGGCATCTTTAAAAATTCAACAGTAATAGAAAAGCAAATCCTAAGAGAGATGTCTTAAAATTTAAAGAAATTCAAGAGAAACCTGTAGGCCCAAAGAAACGGATCTCTCCAATTGAATCCGTGAACAGTGTTGCCAGAGAAAAAGAGAAGAAAATTCTAGAATGAGTACTGAAAGGGATAATTGAAAATAACTTGTCCTCAGTTAAGAAAGAACAAGAAGTCTCTCTTGAGTATGTGGAGGACTATTCCTGGATGTGTACTTGTCAAATTCTTGAACTACAGAGGCATACGATATATATATATATATATATATATATATATATATATATATTTTTTTTTTTTTTTCGTTTTCACATTCTTTTACATTATTACAAGATACTGAATATATTTCCCTGTGCTATACAGTAGGTCCTTGTTGGTCATCTGTTTTATATATAGTTTTTTTTCCGGTACGCGGGCCTCTCACTGCCCTGGCCTCTCCCATTGCAGAGCACAGGCTCCGGACGCGCAGGCTCAGCGGCCATGGCCCACGGGCCCAGCCGCTCCGCGGCATGTGGGATCCTCCCGGACCGGGGCACGAACCTGTGTCCCCTGCATCGGCAGGCGGAGTTTCAACCACTGAGCCACCAGGGAAGCCCAGAGGCATACGATATTTACCGGAAACAGATGAAGAGGAGAGAGAGCTATCCCTTAAAGATTCGAAGAGTAGATTTTTTTTTTTCTTTTTGGCTGCCTCAGGTCTTAGTTGCAGCACGCGGGATCTTAGTTGCGGCATGTGGGATCTTTCCTTGTGGCACACGCGCAGGCTCAGTAGTTGTGGTGAGAGGGCTTAGCTGCCCTGTGGCCTGTGGGATCTTAGTTCCCTGACTTGGGATCGAACCCACGTCCCCTCCATTGGAAGGTAGATCCTTAACCATTGGGCCACCAGGGAAATCCTGAGAGTATAAGTTTTTTAAACTTATACAATAAAGAGGACATAAGCAAGCCCTAAGAATAAAATGATCATAGATCTCCTGAAAATGCTTGATTCTCACTGCAAATTCATCATAATGGCTTAATGGCCCTGGGGTTTTTTGTTTGTTTGTTTGTTTTTGTTTGGTTTTGTTATTTTGTTTTGGGCTTTTCGGGGTCGGGGGTTGTTGTTTGTGTTTAAGTCAGAAGAAAGTCTTTTGCAAACACAGAACCTGAAGGAATATTTGAACACAATCTGCATCTACAAAATAAATTACAAAAGATCGGAGCTATAGAGAGGAACAGTAAATTTAAGTGATTTTGATGACTATCACAGCAAAGGTAGCTAAGTACCTTAAGTGTTATTGTTATGAAATACAAAATACGAAAAGAGGACACAAAAAGTGAGAAAAATGTTTCTGAACTAAATTTAAAGTTTGAAAATGATACTAAAGGATAAACATAATCAATCTATAATAAAACTTGGTACATAGTAGGGAACTCAATAAATGTTAATTTTCTTCCTTTCCTATACCAAAAGAATCTGTAAAAACACAAAGAAACAAAGGAGAGGTGAAAAAAAAAGCTGGATTTCATAAAAAGCTAGGATATAAACATATTGGAAAATTAGAAAGCAATTTTATTGATAAACTGAAGCAAGAGTTGGTTTTTCTGTGCTGCCAAAATTGTTCAACCACAGGATTAACTGGGCCTAAAGGGAGAGAAACCAAATTTAAAACTCTAAAATAAGGAAAGATCTATAATAAATAATATGAAAATGATTAGAGGCTGTCATATACAATTTGTATATAAGTTTTTAAACCTAAGTGTAAATTTCAAAGACGATATGAAATAGACATGATATGACATGGTATGAAATAGAAAACGAAATCTGAGAATTCTGTTCTTTCAAAGCTCAGGATATTATTCCCTCCCTAGAAGTTTGAGATAAAGTCCATTTCATTGTCTTGTCTTTGTAACCTGAATTACATTGATTCTGGCCTCCATCCAATCAGGCAGAAACTTCCACATTTTACAAAGTTCTACTCGGCTCTCCCAAAATTTGGGGAGAGGTCCCTAGAAAGTACTTCAAGGAAGCTGTGATCAGTCCAAGTTGTTGCCTTCTTTGACTGTTGCCAGGCTCTGCTGATGACGCTGTCCTTGCCCTTCTAAGGTGCAGATCTCCTCAAACCTCGTGGTGTTAAGACAAATTGGCATACTCACGTGAATGGTGGCTCTCTTCCATCTGAGTGATAGCCTGTTACAAGGCTCCCACAGTAAGATTAACGGGTTACAGAGGTGTTCCAGAGCATAGTAAGTCTGTCTTTTGGTTTGCACACAGCTTCTTCCCCTCAGGGCACAAACTATTTGTCTGGGTTGAGACCGTTCATGTTGTGACCACCACTCCCCTTTGACTCTGACTCTCTTCCCATCGTGCTTGACTCCTTCTTTTACGGTGGGCTCTGTCACAGGGTTTATATTCTAGTAATTTATCACCTCTCCTCACAACCCCTACACTTATAACTCACCCACACATCAGTTCTCCTTGTGCCTACATCTATGTCTACAGTCCAGGTAGAAGCCAGATTTTATTTCTCTTCAGGAGTCTCCTGGCTTCCATGTAAGTCAGTGATGCAGGCAGAGGTGGACAAGGATAGCAGATACCACATAACTGCACCTACCAGGTGAGTTCAAACTTCAGCCTTGACCTAGCTGGTATGTGCTGTGTATTAATGCGGACCCAGTCAGGTATCGCTCTAGGTACTGCAACAGATGGAACTTAATACAATGATAAAATGCATGCGAGAGTGCTTTACAACACCACATACAATGGAAACCATTTTTAATAAAGTCCTCAATGAACTCCTAAATGCCAAATCCACTGGACAGTTTACAGTATTAATATACTTGATTTCTTTGCAATATTTAAAGCTGTTGGACACTGTCTTCCTCTCAAAACTTTCTCTTTGCTTAGCTCCTCTTATATTTCTCCGTTCCCCTATCTCCTGCCTGTCTACCACACTCTCTCAGGCTCTTCACAAGGTCTTCTACTTCCACCTACCTTAGCACTTGCTAAATATTTGCTGAATAAATTAGCACTGATAATCAAATATTTATAATATGACTTAAGCAACCATTTTAAAATTTTAAAAAATCTTTCACTAAAAAAATTTCCAGGTTATCAACGCTTAAGCACTTTGTCGCAGAGAGTTAATTCAATTTTTGTTTTTCTCAAGAAAAAAATTCAAGACTAGAAGTGAAGTCGTGCACTTAAATCTCTTAAATGTGTTAAAATCAAAGATCTGGTGACATTTATACATGCCTGACTCCTGGTTTTGAGCTGTGGCCTCAGACAGTACTACCTCTTCAAATAATAAGCAGATAAAAATTCCCGGAGAAGTGACAAAATGCCAACAGGCATTGTTTTTTGTCATTTCCTTTTTTCAGTTTTTTTTTTTTTTGCGGTACGGGCCTCTCACTGTTGCGGCCTCTCCCGCTGCGGAGCACAAGTTCCAGACACGCAGGCTCAGCGGCCATGGCTCACGGGCCCAGCCGCTCCGCGGCATGTGGGATCTTCCCGGACCGGGGCACGAACCCGCGTCCCCTGCATCGGCAGGTGGACTCTCAACCACTGCGCCACCAGGAAAGCCTATTCCTTGTTTCAGTTTTAATTTACTTATTTGTCTGTTTGTTCTGTGAGAAAGAAGTTAAGAAAGAGCCATATACAACACGCGTATTTCTATCTTGTCTATTTCCTTCTCTCCTTCACCCCTAATAATATTTTTAGAGTTTTGAAAAGTTGTTTTCACTTAAATAGATTTAACTTAGTGAGTTTATATATGATATAACAAAATTATTCATTTGAATTATATTCACATAAGTTCATTTTTAATACAACAAACTCACTTGTCAGAATACATTTAGCTTACTTAACTTACAACATTGGATTATTTTACTGTAAATATCCAGCCTACTCTGCATTCGAAAACATTAATTGCTAATTTGATTGACTTTCCATAAATTGCTTAAGTGAAGTGTTTTAGGGCTCTATGAATTGGTTTTTAAGATTTAGTCTTTGGACTGTGGAAAAAAAAAAGCGATAAAAACGAGGTGTGATGGCTCCATAATTTGAATGTAGGCCTTCAGGACCCCACATGACGTGCTCTCAGTCCCACTCCTTAACTCTCTGGCTTTTTCTCCTTCTGCCTCCCCCTCACTCACACTGCTCTTCCTTGCTGTACTTTATTTATTTATTTATACTGGATCACCGGTTTATTGTATCAGGATATAACCCAGGAACAGCGAGATGGGAGATATGCATAGGGCAAGGTATATGAGAAGGGGTGTGCAGCTCCCAAGCCCTTACCAGGCACCTCCCTGAATTTCCACATGTTCACCAACCCAGAAGCTCTTCCTGGCTGTACTTTAAATATCTAGGCACGCTCTACCTGAGGACCTTCTACTCAGGAATGTTCTCAAAACCTCTCATGACTCACAAGCTCACGTCTTACAAACCTTTGCTCAGATGTCACCTTCTCCACAGGCCAACTCTGACCATCCTGTTGAGAATTGCAACCTGCCCCTCCCTCCCAGGACACTCTGGGTCTCCCACGTACCTTACTCTGCTCTGCTTTTTTCCATAGCACTTCTCATCTTCAAACATTCCATATAGCATGTATGTTCATGATAAATTTGTGGCTTTAGTGCTTACTGGGACAGAACTTAAGCTGAATTTGAGGCTCCCTCCCACTTTTGAGAAAGAGACAAGGCATAACCACCTGCTTACTCTGTTCACAAAGTATCAGCCAAGAGGGGAGGTAGATGCCTGAGGTTCAGGGCTTCAATCTTTTGTTTTTTTTCTTTTTTATTTCAGGTTACTTAATTTTTTTTATTTTTATTTATTTTCAGTTTAAAGTCAGTGACTTATAAGCAAAGCAAAGCAAAGACAGTCTGATTAAGGCCGTTGCATTGTTCTGGCATTTTTTTAGGTCTCACCCATTTCTGTGGCCTTTTTAGAACCCAAGCTTCTAGGGCACAGAGAACTTCATCTTGACGTAGGACTGAGCAAATGCACGGAGAGGTTCTCAATAAATAGGCATTAAATTCTAAGTCCAGAAGGGGCCTTGAGATGCCCTCTCTTTACTCCTTGGTAGAACTGTTTTAACCAGCAGGGCTTCAATCTTTTAAAGGGACAGGTTTTCTGTATTTTCCAAGTAGGTGTCTCAGCTAGGACTTGCTCAGGGCTATGACATCGTGGAAGTCGCACACCTTACGATAGAAGCGTCTGCTGAGTCACTGATAACACTTAGATTTCAACAAGAAGCCTCACACTGCTAATAGCACTTGTGAGCTTTAACAATCATGACCTCTCTTGGGAGCATCCATTTGTGTTCATTCACAGGAGCGTCTGTCCTTTAGGAGGAGGGAGACAAGAGCGGGGTTATTTGCCTTGGTCTCCTATCCTTTCCAGACCCACATAAAGGCAACCATATACATCTGCCTACATTCTGGAAATGATAATCAAAAACACTGGGAAAAGAGGAGGAAGAGAAGACCCTGACCTGGATAATCCAAAAATTATTGACTGAATTGTAAGACTAAATTTAGTACTTTTGCCTGAAAAGTACATAATAGGAAAATATATGATATTCAATAAATGGTATTGAAACATTTGGAAAAAGATAACATTATATCCCCATCTTATACCTGATATCTTACACCTGAGTAAATTCCAATAGACTAAAGTGTGAAAAAGAAAAACCAAAAGTATATAATAAAATATAAATTAATATGCATTTATTATTAGAGTGGCGTAAGCTGTTCTTTATAGGTCACCAAAGGTAGAAAAGAACAAGTTTGAGAGAGTTCATAGATGTTACTCCATTCAAACTTTTATACAGAAGAAAAGCTATAAACAGTTAAAAACAAAGCATACCAAGGAAACTAGTCAAAGGCCTAATTTCCTTCATATAGAAAGGTCTTATACAAATCAATAAGAAAACAGAATGTTTAAGAGAAAGAAAATAGTCCAAGGAAATGAACAAGCAATTCATGCAAAAAGGAAGCCAAAAAGAAACCAAGAACAACCTTTACCTTGACAAATGCCTAGTGCTGGTGACGACCGTAGAAAACTGCTGTTCTTAAATACTTTCTGTGGGAGTGTAAATTGGTACACATTTTTAGAGACAGTGTGGCAATAGGAACCGAGATGAAAAAATGGATATACTCTGTGATATAGCAATTTCATTTCTAGCAAAATATACTACGGATATCTCATATACATAACCAAATATGTGCTTAGAAGGATGCTCACGGTTGCTTTTTTTGAAAAGTCAAAACCTGGAACTACCTAAATGTCCATCAACAGTGGACATCAAATAAACAGTGGTATATATCCAGACAATCAAATAAACAGTGGTATATATCCAGACAATCAAATAAACAACAGTATATATCCAGACAATCAAATAAACAACAGTATATATCCAGACAATGACATTATGCAGCTGTGAAGTGGCATGAGGTAGACGTACATGTACTGATTTGGAAATACATCCATGATATTTCACTGAATGAAAAAAGTAAGCTATAGAACAGTGGGAATGGAGGGGTTATACTTGTGGGCAAACAAACAAACAAAGGATATCTATAAATGTGGTGGAATAATCCTCTGAAGTGTTTACTAATGTGCCCCCCTCCTGCTACCATCACCTCCTCTGCCACTGCCTTCCAACCCTCCACCCCACCATCCCACCCCCACTCCGCCCCCCACACCCCCGGACAGCCAGGGCAGCCCAGGCCTTGGGGGAGCTGGGCCACAATGGAACAGAAAACAAAAGAATCAATTCTCAGCTTTTTAGTTTCAAAATAGAATTTTGAAACTCCTGGCAGAGACAATAGGTAAAACAATAGCTTTGAATGAATGAATGTTGATAGAAGAGCCAGTTTTCCTGCTTTAAACTAGATAAAAATATTTCAGGAGAGAAAAGAGAAGCAGAGAGCGGAGAGCTGGTGGAAGCAATACAGCGATGAGGATAACCACAGCGCCTACCTTGGGCTGAGCCACAGAGTCGGGGGGTCTGAGAGAATGCGGAGCTGTGCCCAGCTTCCTGTCTAGGGCCCCCAGAGAGTTCCTTTTGCTGCCTTGGCACAGAATAGAGGAGAGACACCTGTAAGGCAGCTTCTTTGGCTGGGGCCCAGGGAGCAGCCTCAGGATTTCTGTAAAGAATCAACAGCCAGTGGACACCTCTGGACCAGCATGAGGCAACACCATCAGCAGATGCAGCTTCGGCCACCTGGCCACCACCAGACCCCAATCCGGAGGGCTGATGGGTGGTGGCCCAGAGCCAGGGGTGGTGGTGGGCATCAGGGTAGATGCCTGCGTGTGCAGGTCTGACATGTGGCTGGCCATCTCCTCTACAAAGCCTCTGAGCCAACCTCCAGGAATGTAGAACAACAGCAATCCAGGGCAGAGGAAGCTCCTCAATTGACTGAGAAAAGCCTGAAATGCCTGTGTTTCCTTTGAATTGACAAACATTTTCTGCCACTTGACAGAACTGGCGCTCAAAATAAAGCTTAAGATGTTATTTTTAAAAAAGATACATTTTTGCACTTCTGAATGTAGTGTCCTGAAAATAATCATGCCTGTTATGTATAGATATATGCTTGTTTATAAATAGAGATATTCAGAAAGGTAGTTCATAAATTTAACGAGGGACACCTCTGGGGAGTAAAAGTGAAGGGATGGGGCAGTAGGGACTTTTCACTTCCACACCATTTGAATTTTTGAGCATGTATTCATCTTATAATCTTTCTTAAAGACCCTGTCCTTAAAGGGTCAGAGTATATGAAATCAAGCAGACAGAAAAAGAAATATTTGCAGTAGAGTGTGATACATGCTCCATTTCCATGTCCAAAGAAGCACAGATGAGACCAGACAAATGTTCCTTAGAGGTGACTCTGCAAGGATTTAGGTGACTCTTTGACCCCGAGACCTGTTGTAGGTGCAGTGTCTACTGAGAGTCCCTCCATCAGGTTTATTTCGGATGTCTCCTGAGGACCTCGTCCGTGAGGAGACGATGAGTTAAGAATTACATTTTTGACCTAGATCCAGGAAGAAAGGAAATGAAAACTTGAGCAATCCAATTAGATTAATTCATTCACTCCTTTATATGAACCCATACAAAAGCTTGCAAATAAAATTCTCTTTTAAAAGACAATTTTTAGAGTGGTTTTAGGTTCACAGCAAGCTTCAGGGGAAAGTAAGAGATTTCCCGTATACCCTCTTCCCCACACGTGCATGGCCTCCTCCATTATCAACATCCCCCAGAACACTGGTACCTTTGCTACAATTGATGACCTGTGTTTACCCAAAGTCCAAAGTTTACCTAGAGTCTACTCTTGCTGTTGGACATTCTGTGGGTTTGGACAAATGTATAACATGCATCTATCACTATAATATCATACAGAGTATTTTCATCAAATGTAACATTTTAAAAAGTCTGATTGGAACAAACTTTGCAAATAAGAGCCAAAAAAATTGATCAGTATCCTTGAAATATTTTTCACCATGTGAGTTTCCAAGGGTGGTACATGTGACAAAGTAAAGAACATCTGTGTCAAATGAACTTATCTACGAATGTGAGTCCTAACCACTGGACTACCAGGGAATTCCCAAGGCCATTTTTAATCAAATTACAGACTCACAGACATAGAGGACAGACCTGTGGTTGCCAAGGGGGATGGGGAGGGATGGATTGGGATTTGGGGATCAGCAGATGCAAACCATTATACATAGCATGGATAAACAACAAGGTCCTACTGTATAGCACAGGGAACTGTATTCAATATCCTGTGATAAACCACAATGGAAAAGAATATGAAAAAGAATGTATACATATGTATAACTGACTCACTTTGTTGTACAGCAGAAATTAATGCAACATTATAAATCAGCTACACTTCGATAAAATAAATTAAAAAAAAAAAAGAACATCTGTGTCTTTACTGCATTTACAAGGTTTAAATCCTTCCTCTTCCCAGAGTGCCGAACGGAGGGACCACTTGTAAAACTTTAAACATGGCAGGAAAGACTGTTTTTATTACTACTACTATTGTTATTATCATAATATTCTTCTTATTATTGGTGGGACTTGGGAAGGGTAAAAGAATGAAGTGTCATTTGAGCAAAGGTTAAACAGATATCTGGGAGCCATGAATTCCAAGCTGAGGGAATAATGAGAGCAAAAGCCACAGTGTGGGAGCCTGAGGAGTTTGACGACAGCAGGAGGTCACACAGGTCAGAAAGTTCACAGGGCGGCACGATGAGGACTCAAGTTTTACCCTGAGTGCGATGGGAAGCCCCGGGGAGGGAAGGTTGTGCAAATACGACTTAGAATTTAGTGTCATCATTGGGTTGCTATGACTGTCAGGGCAGGGGCAGAAACAGAGCCTCCTTAGAGGTTAGTGCAATACACACATTCTGTGCAAGACAAAGGGTTTGTCTTTCCCAGGTGGTGCTTCTGAACTGCCCCCAGGTGTCTTCTTTCTCTCTTTAAGGCAGGCCTCATTGTTCACTATAATTTAATCTCACCACGTAATAATGGCGAGGGTGATGGGTGATTAGTCCACAGCGATTTTACCCCTCCAATGTTCATAAAATAATCTCTTTTGGGTAGTAATTACTGAAAACTGTAGGTAGGAAAACCAGCAAGATGGTAGTTAAGGCCTAGAAGGAGAGAATAGGAAGAAAGACTCTGTTTTTGTTACTATTACTATTGTTATTATCATCACTATTCTTCAATATTCTTCTGATGTGGTGGAGACAAAGGAGCTCAAAGATGGAAGAGTTAAAGGAGTGCAGAGGCATGGCCTGAACATTTAAAAATTTAAGACCATTTTTTTTTGGCCGTTCCATGTGGCTTGTGGGATCTTAGTTCCCCAACCAGGGATTGAACCCAGTCCCCTGCAGTGAAAGCTCTGAGTCCTAACCACTGGACTACCAGGGAATTCTCAAGGCCATTTTCAATCAAATTACTTTCGTTTTATTTTGAAAACACGGGATTCTTCGCAGATTAGGGGATGGCCCTTTGTATATCATGATGTCCTTTCAGGCAGTGGAACTACCGCAGGAGTTCATAGTTACTCAGAAAAGGAGAAAGTACTTTCCCAAAGGGCTTCCCCTGAATCTGAACAGCCTCAAGCCAAAGCTGGAATGACCACTTGGATCCTACGTGTGTTATTTTGCTAGCGTTGCTGTAACAGAATACAACAGACTGGGTGGCTTAAACTACAGAAGAGTGTCTTCTCACAGTTCTGGCGTCTAGAAGTTCATGATCAAGGTGTTGGCAGGTCTGGTTTCCTCTGAGGCCTCTCCACTTGGCTTGCAGATGGCTGTCTTCTTGCAGTGTCCTCACATGGCCTTTTCTCTGTGTGTGTACATTCCTCACGTCTCTTTGTGCGTCCAAATTTCCTCTTCCTATAAGGACACCAGTCAGATTGGATTAGGCACATTCCAACAAACTCATTTTAACTTAATAACCTCTTTAAGGCCCTATCTCCAAATACAGTCGAGTTTTGAAGTACTGGGGATTAGGTCTTTTTTAATTTTTTTATTTTTTTGCGGTACGCGGGCCTCTCACTGTTGTGGCCTCTCCCGTTGCGGAGCACAGGCTCCGGACGCGCAGGCTCAGCGGCCATGGCTCACGGGCCCAGCCGCTCCGCGGCATGTGGGATCCTCCCAGACCGGGGCACGAACCCGTGTCCCCTGCATCGGCAGGCGGACTCTCAACCACTGCTCCACCAGGGAAGCCCCGGGATTAGGTCTTTGACATTTGAATTCGGGAGAGACAAATTCAGTTTATAGCTCAATGATTATATATGTTTTTAAGAACCACAGACATACATAACCAAAAATGGATTCCTACCCCAGGGCATAAGTATAAAGGAAGAATAGAGATGAAATTTAAATGCACCAAGTTACATTGAAAAGAAAAAAAAATGCTTAGTACACGTTAAAAAAAAAAAACATTTCCCAAAAGAGTTAAATCACTGTCAAATCATTTCAAGCCAGTGGTAAGCTGGATTAATTGTCGAATACTTCAGCAAGATCTAATGGGGGAGTTAACAGCAGTTATTATCTTAAAAAGAACATATTTCTTTGACATGCTATTATGTTTCAGAAGCACATAAAAGGTTTCCAAGGAGAGTCCCTTTTGTGTAATGGTGCAAATTGAACTGAGGGGTATGCATCATTTCTGGGTGACATCTGTGGGTAAAGTCAGAAAAATCCAAAGGCTGCACACTAGATAAAGGTAAATTTGCTTGAACTGGAAGATTTGAGATAGCTTCTGCAGATGGAACACACAAAGCTTTGTAAAACAGAGACAATAAAAGGGGAAATAGCAGGCTTTAGAACCTTGTAGGTTTCCTGCTGTTTATAGCTCACAGCTCCAAATATAGCTGTATTTTAAGTTTTTAAAACATTCATTTTATGTGAAAATCCTTCTCTATAGGTAGTCTTTGCCTTAGTGGAACAGGCTAGGAATGGAATATCTGTTAATTTCATACGTCTCTTTAGTAGGAAATGATGAGTACCAAGGATTCCCTTGGCTATCTAGATTTTCTGAACATAAACGAAAGAACTTCTGGGGAAAGAATAGTGGAATAAATAACATTAAAATGGGAGAAAGGAAAATAAAATTAAAATTATTAAAGATTAAAATTGATTTAACTTAATTTTAAAGTAATTAAAAATAAATTTAAAAGGAAAAAAATACATCCAAAGAGAGCCAAAGACTAATCCTCAGTCCAAAGACTAATCCTTACTTCTCCTAAATTATTATTTTCTCTCCCGGCACTAATCCCCTTCAGAGACCAAGAGCTTCTAGCCCACTTCTTTATGTTCTATTCCAGCTCTTTCTCCTGAGGTTGGTATTCGAGTAGTATGAAAGAACTGAACATTTGAAAGTGCCTTGGCAGTGAGTTTTGTTTTGTTTTGTTCTTTTACTGTGAATCCATTAGACATCTGCCTTTATTACATCTGTAAATGGACCCTCAGTCTAATAAAGCTCTGGATGCATCTAGGCCATGCATCAAATACCTCTGAAGTATTTAGGTGCCACTGTGATGAGAACTTCATAAATAATTATATGCTAGGGCATCACATTATTCACTAGTGAAGCTTACTCTCTTTAAAGTTGTTTTGAAGAACTCATCTGTGAAATTCCAGTAAAGTTTTTTTTAATCCCCCCCTGAGCCCAGCCTACTTTGGCTGCCATCTCCCATATTCCGTTTTGCTTACAAACATCCTGAGGGAGACGAAAGCAGTTCGAGGGCAGTGCCACTACTGATTCCATCATTATCACTGTCTCACAGGTACTTTGTTCTAGTCAGGTCCCCCAAAGAACTATTTTTCTGGTTTTGTTCATGGCTAATCTGAGATGGTGTGTCACAGTTCCAAGGAGAGGCTGAGTCTCATAATCACTCTATCATCAAGAGAAAAGCAAATCAAAAGCCTACTCTGTGTCTGTGTCCTACTTTTCAAATGACTTTCCAAAAATATTCTACATATACAATGCATTATTCAAATTTTTACCTTCACGAAGTGAAAGGTATTACGGTAGGAATAGACAGCACTAAGCAAGTGTTGTTGGCCAAAGATTTGTCTTCCTTCCTTCCGTATTTCTCTTCTTTCTCTCTTAATCTCTCTCTCTCCTTCTCTCTCTCCTACCTGCTTTTACATATTTACATAATGTCTATTTTAATCCACAATGTCAGGGCACTGGCATTTCCAAGTGGCAAAGCTGAAAAAGGTGAAGCTTCAATGATAATTCAATGGAATAAATGCAGCAGTGTAGACTGGATGCGATTAGCGCATGTCTTAGTTTGGGTAACTCCATCCACCTAAATCAGAGCCTAAGAAAAATATTTGGATACAGGTAGTTTATTTGGGTGGTCATGCCAGGAAGCAGAGGTGAGTAAGTGGGTGAACAAGAGAAAGAAGGAGAAAAGCTAAAATATATCTTCAATGAGCAATGATGTCCTCAGGGGCATAGTCCCACTGGAGACCCTGTAAGTAACTGTGTGGAAAGGGCCTGAGATCACGCACTGGATGGATCCACTGACTCTTTTTTTTTTTTTTTTTTTTTTTTGGGCGTGGGGCCCCC
>NW_006796443.1:1436846-1456697 GCF_000442215.2 Lipotes vexillifer | reverse complement strand
GGGATCTTCCCGGACCGGGGCACAAACCCGTGTCCCCTGCAACGGCAGGCGGACTCCCAACCACTGCGCCACCAGGGAAGCCCGATCCGCTGACTCTTGTCCCCTACTAATTGGGGGTTGTCTCTGGGGTATTAGCGTCTGCCACACTTCCATGCTGTTTCTGCAACCAGGCTGAGCAGTTTCTCCTTGATTCAGAGAAAGCTCCAAGGCAGCAAAGTACAGAGACATTTCAGAGAGGACTTGATGTGGGGAGTGGGCAAAGCACATAAAACTGTCCCCAGGTAGGGCCACAGGATGTGGCACAGAGCATCGCAAGTATTTGCTACAGAGAGTATCAAGTTTGATCTTGGGGTGGTGGAGGAAGAGGAGGTTTCTTAGAGGAAACCAAGTCTAAACTTAATCTAAAAATAAACAAATCAAAGTATTGATGCAAGATCCCTTCACTTTTCACAATGTACTGAGTCCATAAAATGTATAATAATAATAGACGGCCATTTAATATGCATTTCAAATGTGTAATATTAATAGACTCAGCCTAATGGGAGCCCAAAAGAAAGAAGAAAGCACATGAAGGGGTCGTCATGGTTGAGATGTGGAGTATTCAGGATTCATCCTAAACAGATTCTCCAACAGCCTCAGCACCATAGCAACTGTGAACTCAGTTAAATAACTTTTCCTTTTCCTCCATCAGTTGTTAGCGGTTTCCTAAAGTTGCTCACCTTTGGATAAATTTATCCTTCCCTTTTGGCTCTACAACAGTTTTTAACCAATCCCTGTATTAAATCTCCTCTGTCTGAAATGCTTCAAGTGTTTTTTTTTTTCCTCCTGAACAGATACTCACTAATAAACATACACTGGTGTGTGTCTATGTGTGTGTGTGAGTGTGGTGTGTGTGTGAAATATCCTTTTATTTGTACTGGTAATATCAAGCTGTTCGTGTTATCCCATATTTCATTTTTTTCAATTAACAATACATTTTGGAAATCTTTCCATATCATCTCATATGAGCTAGATACCTCATTGAATTGAAGAGCTGCAAAATTTTCCCTTGGTGGGACATACCACCTTTTATATAACCCCACTGGCGAACATTTGGTTGTTTCTAAGGTTTTCACTATTACCAACAATGCTTACATTAACAACCTTTCATGTATGTATTTGCATACTTGCACAAGTATATGGGGAGAATGACACGGAATTTCTGACTTGCTCCAGTTTTAAAAACTGCATTCAAGACCTAACCACAGTCTGCGGCCTACTTCTGGTAATTGGGTCACAGATTTGATTTTCCATGTGGGAGTTTTGTCTTTTTTTTACCAGTACCCCAGTCCCTAAAGAGCAAAGACTCTGCTTTGCTCTTGTCTAGACTAAAACTGTCTGCAGAATTGAGGAGGCAGGAAGAAGAGAAAAAACCTCAAAGTTAAAAGTTATGAAAATCATGGACTATTTAGGTGAGACTGACCACACACACACACACACACACACACACACACACACACACACGCACACACACACACCCCTCCCTGGACCAAAAACAGGAGGAATTTACAAGCATCTCATTGAAACTTGTAGAGGGGAGAAATTCTTAAAAGTTTCTACTTAGCAAAAAGTGATAAATAACAAAAAGCAGACTTCCAATTATTGCTAATATGATGTGTAGAATATCAATGTTATTATATGTGGTACACTGCTTGCATTATGTTAGGGAATATAAAAAATATCTATGAGGTTTTTAAACATTTATTCTCAAATTCAGTCCTCATCATCTTTTTTTCCATAAAATCGTGAAGTTGTTAACTGGAGTCAGTGGAGTTTTTCAGGGCTCTCTCCAATTCCTACAGTCAGAAGGGCCTAATACACAGTAAGTCTACCTGGGGAAGGTAGTGGCATTTTCTGGTGGCAGTTGTGCCTGAGATGTGTCTTGAGTGTGAAGAATAGAGTTTGTCCATCTGACCAGATAAGAGGGGATCTCCAGGCAAGGAAACATCGTGGACAAAAGTATGTAAGCCTAAAAGAGCAACCTGTGTTCAGGAACTGCAAGCAGATAAGTATTGTTGGAACATAAAATAGAAGGGGCAGTGTATTAGGTATCTATTGTGTAACAAACTACTCTAAGTTTAGTGGCGTAAAGCAACACCCATTTATCAGCTCACAGTTTCTGTTTTTTAGGACTCTGGCGTGTTTCACCTGGGTCCTCCACTTGGGGTCTCCTGAGACTAAAATCAGGGTGTTGGCTGGCTGTAACTTCACCTGGAGGCTTAGGGAAAGATCGGTTTCCACGTTCCCTCAGGTTGTTGGCACTTGTAGGACTTGAGGTTATAGGACAAGGTCCCTGCTTTCTTGCTGGCTCTTGGCCAGGGACCACTCTCAGCTCTTAGAGGCTACTGTCAAGTCCTTGCCATGTGGCCCTTCCATTTCAGCAGTAGAGAACCCCCCTCACAGTGGATCCCTCTCTTGCCTTGAATCTTTCTAACTCCTACTTCTGCAAATAGAAGGAGAAAACTCATTGCTTTTAAAGGGTTTGCGTGATTAGGTTAGGCTAACTTGGAGAATGTTACTTTCAACTTACTAGTGACCTTAATTCCAACTGCCATCTTAGAATTCTGCTTAGCACTGGCAGAATCTGGGGAAATGATTTTGAACAAGCCATAGTTCTGGATGTTTCATTTTGAATGGATATTGACCACCTAATGGATTTCTAAAGGAAAGCAAACTGGATGTTACAGGACTGGAAAACCACATAAAATAAAGTCTCTTGTTTCAGCATAACTGAGGTGCTTTGCCTCAAGAGGAGACCAAGTCAAATTTTGAAAGGCTGTTCAAAGAGGATGGCTTGGCTTTATCTATGCAGCAGCTGACTGTGGGTGGAAATCACAGGTAGAGATAGTGCAGTGGAATACAAAGAAGAACTTGTATTCTCTGCATTCTTGTATTTTTTTTAAGGCTCTTAAAAATATTGATCCTGGGACTTCATCCAAATCTGTGGATCCAGAAAATCTGAGAGTAGAGCAGACGATCTTTTACCCAGAGTCAGAATTGCCTCTTTTTTTCATGCCTTTTCCTGTTTATTATATACTTAGCCCACCACCACCACCACTAACACTGTTTTGTTCCTTTGGGTTTCTCTTTTTTTTTTTTTTTTTTGAGGTACACGGGCCTCTCACCGTTGTGGCCTCTCCCGTTGCGGAGCACAGGCTCCTGGATGCACAGGCTCAGCGGCCATGGCTCACGGGCCTAGCCGCTCCGCGGCATGTGGGATCTTCCTGGACCGGGGCACGAACCCGTGTCCCCTGCATCTGCAGGCAAAGGGGGACTCAAATCATACACCACGCAAACTTTCTGAAGGCTCTTTGAAGTAAAGTGATATGAAATGTCATATAGACATGAAAAGTTTAAGTGACTGTGGCTGCCTTTTTTTCAGCTACCAAATGGGAGATTGTAGGCACATGCTATAACATGGATAAACCTTGAAGACTTTATGCTAAGTGAAATAAGCTAGTCACAAAAGGACAGATACTGCATGACTTGACGTATAGGAAGTTGAGTAGTCAAATTCATAGAAGGGGATGGGGACTTGTTTAATGGCTACAGAATTTCAGCTTTGCAAGATGAAGTGTTCTGTGGATGGATGGTGGTGATGGTTGTACAACAATGTGAATGTACTTAATACCCCTGAACTGTACACTTAAACATGGCTAAGATGGAAAATTCTATGTTACGCATATTTTACCACAATGTTAAATTTTTTTTTTTAAAAACAGAGATTGTATCAGTGTAAAGGTCGGAGAGTTCCTTAGTGAGTGTCTTTCCCTGGAAATTCCTATTGTATCCTCATAGAACTAAAGCATTTTCACGGAAAAAAATTTCCCAACTCAATTTAACGATTTTTTTTTATTGGAGTATAGTTGATTCACAATGTTGAGGCAAAATCTTAATTTAATGATTTTTAAGAATGCTGAACTTCAGCCGTAGGCTGGCTACATATTGGAAAGGAGCATAGCTCTTTGAATACAGACTATTTTAATATATTTGGTTTATTTTATTTGTCTGGTGCGTATTGTTAAACAACCACTTGACTAGATTGTGATATAGAGAGAAAACACAAACACCAGGACTTGTTTCCAACAGGCAAGTCTTCACAGAGTGACAATAGGTTATCTATAATAGGACCTCCTCTTCCTCTAAAATAAGTGTACAAATAAGTAAATATTAGGGCTCCAAATTCCACCTACCTTCATATTCATGTCTAGTTGCTGAATATGCCTTGTTCTAAATATAGACCAGGCAAGAATCGAATGCTAAACATGATCAAGACCTCTCTAGAAATAAATGCTATTAGAAACATACAATGCTAACCATTATTTTTCCACTTCTAGGAGAGCTCCTATTTTACAGTCTATTTCTAAACTATAGATTAATCTCTCTCGTTGCAAATTCCTTCTTTCTTAAATTTTCATATATAATATTAGATTTTAAAATTTCTACCCCTGAAGGAATTTTTAAATTTGGCATTAGCATAGTATTTGGGGTTTCATTCTTTCAGAAGCCATCATATATGTAATTAAACATACTGAAATTCCCCATACCCTGCTTCCCACGCTGATCTTTACAATGCTCAGAAAGGTTTTAAAGTAAAGAATCTCATCTCGTTGGGTTACATATTTTCTATAGTAGCCTCTGTCTTTTATGATAGTGATAAAATAACACCAGTATTTTGTTGCAAACAATGAACAGATCTGAAAATGAAAATAAGGAATATTTTGTACTCTTCCTTGGGGACTTAGATGTAAACTCCCCATTAAAAGCCAATTCAGGGGCCTCCCTGGTGGCGCAGTGGTTGAGAGTCCGCCTGCCGATGCAGGGGACACGGGTTCGTGCCCCGGTCCGGGAAGATCCCACGTGCTGCGGAGCGGCGAGGCCCGTGAGCCATGGCCGCTGAGCCTGCGCGTCCGGAGCCTGTGCTCCACGACGGGAGGGGCCACAACAGTGAGAGGCCCGCGTACCACACACAAAAAAAAGCCAATTAAAAGTTTATGTAAAATTATACATTATTATATATATTATATATATGTATACATATATAATTACATAAAATTATTTATATATCATGGTAATGCTCAATACTCATTTATTTCTGAAGGCAGGGATTTGGAGTCATATATCTTCTAATTTCTTAGGCTAATGCCTAACTCTGTTGTAGGGGCTCCTGATTCTCCACCCGTGAGTCAGAGAGACTGGCGTCTAGGAGTTAAATATGACATAGGGTTAATTGCAAAATGCTTACAGCACTACAGAAGGCACCCCCTTTCTGTGCCCAACCTGTCGACACCCACGGGCCCATGCTGTGGGGTTTGAGGCCACGGCCTCCACTTCTCCAGTGTCACCATGAGGCTGGCCATATTCGGCACTTATCTCTATTGGGTGTTTCATCACCATGACTGCATGCGAATGTGTGTACATGATACAAAATTAGTCCAGGCTGGTGGCACTTGAGAATGTTCTGTTCACTGACCACAAATTTTAATGAAGCATATGATCTGAACTTGGGTTCTGTTCAATCATTTGACTCCTTGAAATTGTTTACCTTTGTGGAAAATTGTCAGCAGTTACAATCCAATACTTTTTTCTGTTTCTTTCTCCCCCTTGGCTACAGACCTAAGCTACTGAATTTTTCAGTTCACCATGGTGGCCATGATATCACAGTCTAGGTTTTTTTTTTTCCTGGTTGGGGCATGCTTCTAAAACATTCTCCTCTTTTTAAATATATTCTATATACTACTAAAGTTAACTTTTTTTCATTATATTATTTTCTTTCCTTAAATACGTCCACATTTGTCTTCCTCTTTTTAAATAAACCAAACTCTTCCTTATTCAAAAGCTCTGCCACGTATTAACACTAAAACATTGTTTTTCTTAATTAATCTATATGAATAACAAATTGCATTATGGTTTTCTTGTTAAATGGAAATGGTTTGTATAAATAAATTTCAAAGAGGAAAGGTGAAAGGAATCACTTAGAGGCTCGCTAAACTGCTAACACAGCATTATACTGTTTACATTTCACACTTAACTCAATCTGATAAGCTTGGTTAGATAACATAGCTAGAGTTTAACATAAGAAATAGAGTAGGTTAGCATTTTTCAAAGAGTGTTCCAGAGACCCTGGTTCCGTAACATGTTCATTGCCATTATGCCTGCAATGGTTTCTTTATCCAGAAAATTGGGGAAGCAATGGTTTAAATAAAGTCAAACAAGCTTATTTACTGAATAACTTTTAAGCACACAGCATAACCTTTAACATACCAATGTGCATTGTATAGCTGTAAGATTTGGATACAACAAGTAGCATTTCCAGCATGTGTGTCCATGTTTAAGAACATCGATAAAACACACTCTGAGTGATACTGAAATACTGATGAATTCTTGGTGATTCGTGAACAGTCTGGCATGGTATACGGTTAGCTGAAGCAATGCTCTAAAATATTTCAGTAGTTTCTAAGAATCACATTGAAAAAAACTGCATAAAAAGTCTTGAGGTCCTCCACTGTCATTTAAGTAGTTAGCTTCATCTTATTACTTACACAAAGACAGGTGAGGCATGAGGTGTGTGGCCTGTTTGGGGGCTAGGACATGAAGTGAGTAGACAGTAGTTCACTAGAGCGGCTGCTGCCAGGGGAATGTCTAACAATCCCACTCCGGAGATGTCACTGTAATGCCTGATGGAGAATCTGTTTCCAGCTTGGACCGAATGGAAAGTTAAAATTACTTCCCCCCAACCTCCGCTAACACACACACACATCAGTGACCGCAGGAGGCACTGGTGGGAGGGAGCTCAGTGCAAGTTTGCAGGTGCGCCTTTTCTCCTTCCTTTCTTTGCACACAATGCAGACCCGTGGCTGAGAAGTGCAGCAACCAGAAGGTGACTGTGGGATACCTGAGAATAGAAGCTGATGGGCTAAGGAGGGCAGGGCAAAAAGGAGGAGAGAGAGCCTCCTAGAACCAGTGCACAGGCCCTGGACTGTGGCGTCTGAGTGTTTTGTCACAAGACGCAAATGAAATCCTATTTGTTTAAGCTACCATTAGGCTTCATGTTATCTGCAGCTGGAACACCTTTGTAACCAAACCAATATTCTTTCTTGGCTGGGAAAGGACCGCTGTGGCAATAATACATCTGTAGAACAGGTAAACGGGAAGTCAGATGAGGCTGAGCGTATCTGACAAAACAGTGGGATGAGCCTTCTGAAAGCACAGTTTCCTGAGCTCTGAAAGGCCTCTTGGGAGGAACTCGTCCTGTAGAAAGCAGATGCTAGACATTGTGAGACTGACTGGGTAAGAAAGCTTTGGTTGTTGGAGGAGGAGGGAAACAGCACTGATATTTAATTATCAATCTCAAGTGTCAAATACTGGTGTTTAAATGTGTTTCCCGACCCAGGACTCACTGGACTTCTGTTGGGTTATTAGGAGGAGGGTATCCATAAAAGAAAACTTAAAGGAGACCCTTACCTCCATGGAACCTCAGCACAAGCTTGGCTCCCTTCTGCTTTAAGAGCGTAACACAGGGGCTTCCCTGGTGGCGCAGTGGTTGGGGGTCCACCTGCCGATGCAGGGGACGCGGGTTCGTGCCCCGGTCCGGGAGGATCCCACAGGCCGCGGAGCGGCTGGGCCCGTGAGCCGTGGCCGCTGAGCCTGCGCGTCCGGAGCCTGTGCTCCGCAGCGGGAGAGGCCACAACAGTGAGAGGCCCGCGTACCGCAAAAAAAAAAAAAAAAAAAAAAAAAAGAGCGTAACACGGAAGAGACACTCTCCTCTGCTTTGGAACACAACACTGAAATGCTCTGACGCCTTAAAAGCTCTGATGCATCATCAGCTGCTTCGGGAGGTGCTGACGCTCCAGCAAGTGGGGAGATGCCAGGTGTGCTTTGGTGGTACCCAGTGAAGAGAGGAAATTTGTTTGCAGGGACATATAAGATATTGTCTGGGAACTCCCAGAAGTATCTGGAGGAGTGTTTGCAGGGGAGTTCCTCCTCCGGGTAAGCTGGATGGGGCAGAAGTCCATTTACCCAAAGGTAAATTCTAGTAACATAATCCCATCTATATCCATAGGCTGGTGAAACCTCAGGTGATTGATGTTACAGCAGCTGCAGAAGTGTTAAGCCACATACTTGGCTTCATCCCTTCCTTTCAGCCCCTCGGGGAAGACCTCTTCAGGGCTGAGGGCCACAACACCTAGCTGGAGGACTGACAGGATTATAAACCCATCTTTCCTTCTCCTTCCTCTATGCTCTCTCTCTTGCAAAAGAAGGCGTGGGCTGTATGTGTCAGCTTAGGCAACATCTATTTTTTTTTTTTTGCGGTACGCGGGCCTCTCACTGTTGCGGCCTCTCCCGCTGCGGAGCACAGGCTCCGGACGCGCAGACTCAGCGGCCGTGGCTCACGGGCCCAGCCGCCCCGCGGCATGTGGGATTCTCCCGGACCGGGGCACGAACCCGCGTCCCCTGCATCGGCAGGCGGACTCTCAACCACTGCGCCACCGGGGAAGCCCAGGCAACATCTTTGATCCTGGCATTTTACGAGGAAACCAGGTGAGGCTAAAGAGAGGAGAATGTAGAAGTTGGCTGCTTAGTGTTGGCCACAGGCTTAGGAAGAGGACGCACCGAGTGTTGCAGTGTCTGTGCTCTCCAGCTAGTTCAATAGGACAGGAAAGCAGACAAAGACGCAGAGAAGAAATTCTAGGAGAGTATGCATGTGGCTGGAATAATTCTCTGAATTTTATCTCTTATAAATCATAGCCCAGCGATAAGCAATAAACAGGATTCAGGTACACCTAAGTGGAGACACTCAATAATACATACTTGGCGACTAAATGGGGGCAACACTGAAATGAGTTCATTTCTCCTTCCTTCTTAGTGAGCATGTGTAATGCACACACACACACACACACACACACACACACACACACACACACGGGGCATCCCTGAGCATTCCTCGGCCCTTATGCAGTAGTTGAACTTCAAAAAGAGGGAGGGGACAGAATTTGGGAGGAAGGCAAAGAGATAGATACATAGAGAAGACCACAGACTTGATTCTTGGTTTCACACTTGCTAACCATCCAATTGTGGGTAAGTCATATACTGTCTTGAATTCTTAGTTTCATCACTTGTAAAATACTGTACTATCTACCTCATAAGGGTATTGTCAGGAAAATAAAAGATATGTGTAATAAAGCACTTTGTAAGCAGTGAAGTGATATGTGGATGTTCCTTATTTGTGCCATGTGTTCAGAATGTGGTGGCATCCAAACAGGGTGTGCAGAAGAGGCCAGAACTTGGAGTGCTGCAGGCTGATTCCAGCAGGTATCCTGATCAAAAAGGTCAGAGAAATATGCAAGATTGGAAAGATTATCTGGATAGTGAGAATCAGGAAAGCTCAACATTGAGTACAGGGCAGGAATGTCCAGATGTATTTCAAAGGTCTTCATTTGGCTGGAATCATTCACTCTTTTACCTCCCAAAATTGTATAGGTCCAACAAAAAGAGAAATACTGTACAATTTCACTTATACAAGGTACCTAGAATAGGCAAATCCATAGAGACAGAAAGTAGAATAGAGGTTACCAGGAGCTAGGGAGACAGGGAATGGAAAGTTATTGTTTAATGGGTACAGATTTCCTGTTTGGGATGATGAAAAAGTTCTGGAGATGGCTAGTAATGATGTTTGCACAACATTGTGAATATAATTAATGACACTGAATTGTACATTTAACAATGATTTAAAATGGTAAATTTTAAGTTATGCATATTTTAACCACAGAAAAAGATATTGGTTCAGTCTCCAAGATTTCAAAGAGTTCTAACACAGAAGAGCAGTAACAGCATGCTAATTTCAAGCCAAGGCCGCGGAAATACACACACTTGGGTTGAAAACCAGGCTTTTTCACCTAATAGCTATGTGAGGGGCCTTATCTGTAAAATGGGGATACTAACAGATCATGCCTCACGATGTTGTTTGAGAGTTAGCAGAGACAATGTAGAAATGTACTTAGCAGAAGGCTCAGAACATAATAGGTGCTCAATAAAGGTTCACGTGTGGCAGCAGTGGTAGTGAACAGGAGGCCCTGCTCACACTTATGTGCTGTGTGTGAGCAGAAAAGACTCACAAGTCTGGGCTTGCCCCAGATGAACAAGAAGAGTTTAAAATATGCAAATGAATCCTCACTACGGAGGGAACAGTGGGGATAGAATTCCTAAGATGCTCTTGGAGAAGGAAATGGAAAGAGGATGATGATTGGGGTTGGGAGTCAGGATAATAGTGATTTTATCCTAAGTAGGGGGGGATTTAAGTTGCTAAAAGACAGGGAGGGCATCTTGTCCCATTTCTTCTAGTCTTATACTTTGGGCAATGTTGTATACCTTATGGAAGGAAGAGAGGGAGGGAGGAAGGAAGGAAGGAAGGAAGGAAGGAATTCAGTCATCTCAAGGTTTCCTTGCCTCGGTTTCCATTTGTTGACACATTCGTTGACACATGCTCACACATTTTCCCAACTCCACTAAGACAGCAGCCCTGCCAGGAGTGTAGGCTCCACTCTCTTTGATTTTATTTTCTCTGAAAACACCTGTAGTACACAAAAACCTTTTTTTCTGCTGCAGGAGGGCAACTGGAGCTAATGTGGAGAACTCAGGCTGGGAATTGGAAATGAATTTAGTATTTTTAGTATTTTTAAATTTTTCCCCCCAGAAATAAAATGAAATCTGGGCTTTTGATTTCCCTCTGATCTACTAAATAAAAGCTTTCTTTTTCCTTTAGCTGATTTCTATCTCTAGAACTCACATATGATCCCGGGTTTTAGAAGATGCGCTTGACTTGCTAAATAAAAAGAATGAGAAGAGCCACACTTCTCCCTACACCTTCCTGGGAGCTGCCGCTGTCACGTCTTGCTCAGTCAATGGAAGTGGCCTGTTTAACTTTTGAGAAATAGTCAAACTGTCTTCCAAAGTGGCTGTACCATTTTACATTCCTATCAGCAATGTAAGAAAGTTCTAATTTCATCCTATCCTTGCTAAGATTTGTTATGGTTGTCTTTTTTATTATAGCCATCCATGTGTGAAGTGATATCTCATTCTGGTTTCGATTTACATTTCCCTAATGACTAATTATGTTGATATCTTTTCATGTTTTTCTTTTTTTTTTGCGGTACTCGGGCCTCTCACTGTTGTGGCCTCTCCCGTTGCGGAGCACAGGCTCCGGACGCACAGGCTCAGCGGCCATGGCTCACGGGCCCAGCCGCTCCGCGGCATGTGGGATCCTCCCGGACCGGGGCACAAACCCGCGTCCCCTGCATCAGCAGGCGGACTCTCAACAGCTGCACCACCAGGGAAGCCCCTCTTTTCATGTTTTCACTGTACTTTAACATACCTTCTTTGGAAAAATGTCTCTTCAAATCCTTTGCCTATTTTTAAATTGGATTATTTGTTTGGTTTTTGTCATTCAGTTGTAAGAATTTTTCACATGTTCTGGATACAAGTCTCATATCAGATATATGATCTGCAAATATATTCTCCTTTTCTGTGGGGTTGTCTTTTCACTTTCTGGAAAGTGTCCTTTGAAACAAGAATTGAGTATAAAAGCAAAAGAAACCATCAACAAAATGAAAAGCAACCTAGGGAATGGGACAAAATATTTGAAAATCATCTATCTGATTAAAGGTCAATATCCAAACTACATAAAGAATTCACAAAACTCAATAGCAAAAAAAAAAAAAAACTGTTTAAAAAAATGAGCAGAGACTCTGAATAGACATTTTTCCAAAGAAGACATACAGATAGCCATCAGGTACATGAAAAGGTGCTCAACATCACTATCATCAGGAAAATGCAAATCAAACCAATGAGATATCACTTCCTACATTTTAGAATGGCTGTTATCAAAAAGACAAGAAATAAGAAGTGCTGGTAAGGATGTGGAGAAAGGGAATTCTTGTGCACTGTTGGTGGGAATGTAAATTGGTGCAGCCACTATGAAAAACACTATGGAAGCTCCCCCTGAAATTAAAAATAGAACTACCATATGATCCAGCAATTCCACTTCTGGGTATTTATCCGAAGGAAACAAAAACACTGACTTTAAAAGATATATACACAACCATACTGAATGCAGCATTATTTAAATACCTAAGACATTAAGACAACCCAAGTGTCCATTGAGATGAATAATATCTATGTATTTGTATGTATATGTATATACATATACACACACAATGGAATATTATTCTGCCATAAGAAGGAAGGAAATCTTGCCATTTGTACAGACAACACTGACGGATCTTGAGGGCATTATGCTAAGTGAAATAAGCCAGACAGAGAAAGACAAATATCATATGATCTCACTTATATGTGGAATCTAAAAACAAAACAAAACTGGACTAGATACAGAGAACAGATTGGTGGATACCAGAGGGAGTGAAGGTGGGCCGGGCAAAATGTGGGAAGGTGGTCAAAAGGTACAAACTTCCAGTTATAAAATAGGTATGTCCTGGGGATGTAATGCACAGCATGATGACTAAAGTTAATAATACTGTATTGTATATTTTAAAGTTGTTAAGAAAGAAGATCTTAAAAGTTCTGTCATAAGAAAAAATACAATTTGTAACTATGTGTGGTGATGGATGCTAACTAGACAGATTTTGGTGATCAGTTTGCAACATATACATATATTGAATCATAATGTACACCTGAAACTAATGTAAT
This sequence comes from Lipotes vexillifer, assembly GCF_000442215.2. Classification (NCBI taxonomy): domain Eukaryota; kingdom Metazoa; phylum Chordata; class Mammalia; order Artiodactyla; family Lipotidae; genus Lipotes; species Lipotes vexillifer. The sequence goes on along the minus strand of NW_006796443.1, from coordinate 1,443,956 downwards.
ATTATATGTCAATTATATATCAAAAAAAGTAAATTTAAAAATGTTAAAACATAAAAAGAATTGAGTATAACTTTGCATGTCACATGTAAGAGTATCATTCATGAATTAGGTGAGGTAGAGAAAGAATTGAAAACCAAGAATGGCTGAAGGAGGTATCAGTGTTTAACCTGGAAAGGAGAACAATTAGGTGATGCTTGCTTCAAATCTTTAAGTATATAAAGAGCTACCATATAGAATGAACAGCAGACCTGATATGAGTCACTCCAAAAGGGAAAACTGGTACCGAAGATGGAAGGAATATAGAAGATTCAGATTCAAATTAAATGACTTCTTTAATCTCAGAGTTGTTTAACTAAAATGAGCTTTCCTGGGAGCTGTCTATAATGGAGGCATTCATGCGACAATTAAATGGTCACATGTCAACAATGTGGTTGGAGAGAATTCCGCATTCTATGGGAAGTTAAGCCAGATAATCTGCTGGTTTTCCTCCAGCGTAAATTCCGTGATTCTACTAAGGTACACATTTTCAAATTATAAAAGATAATATTAGCTAGCATAAAAGTTTTTCTTTTCACTTAATCAAGATCTGTGAGAATTTTGAATAGTCACGGTAAAGTTATATTAAAAAGTAGCCATTCCAAAAAAAAAAAAAAAAGAGAATTTTGAATAGTCACGGTAAAGTTATATAAAAAAGTAGCCATTCCAAAAAAAAAAAAAAAGAAGTAATTTGGTAAAAACCATTCTAGAAATACTGCTCAAAACTTTAAAAGTTTGGAGGTTTTAGCATCCTAGAAAAACAATGTTTTACAATTAATAGAGAATTATTTCATAGTATGATAGTTCCTGTCATGTGTTAATAAATAACCCAGACAAAAATAAACATGATTCTTGCCCATTTAAGTTCACTTTTTTTCTCTCAGTTGTAGGGATCAGATCCAAATATTTTCACAGGGCAATATTACCCTACTCTCCTTCTGTGGGCATGACAGGTAGAAGAAAACTGCTAAATTGTTCACAGAGCATAACAGCCAGAGAATAAAAGTTCTAGAAAACATTGGTTAAAATATTTCCTGGCCCATGGTACAGAGAATAAAAGAAAAAATTCCTTTAGACACAGAGCTCAGTGTAAAAAGCTTGAAGTACAAAAAAGGTCAGTAAAATCATTGTTCATTTCCCTTGGAAAAGTTACAAAGCCCAGAAATAAAGTCCAGGAGAAAATTGAGCGTGAAAAAGAAATCCAAGGATAATTATTTTTACTGCTATAAAGCAGGTTTAGCAATACTCACTCAGACACTTGCCCAGGGCAGCTGAGAATTTGTACCAGATGAATGATTAATAAAGAATTTTGACTAGATTACTCTTGTGGGAAGGGTTGACTGGTCAAAGCAGAATCACAAATTGGTAAATGTTTTAAATTTGTTTTCATTTTTGTTTAAGAAAGATGTGGGGAGAGGAAAAATAAAAGTCCCAGAAGGACTTAGGAAAGCAAAGAAAATACAACTTAAAAAAAAGAAAAAACAGGGACTTCTCTGGCGGTCTAGTGTTTAGGACTCCACACTTCCCCTGCAGGGGGCACGGGTTCAATCCCTGGTCAGGGAACTAAGAGTCCACATGCTGCACATGTGCGGCCAAAAAATAAAAAATATAAAACGAAAAACAGAGCATGAGCTCCTAGAGTACAGACCATTTCCAGGGCTTAACCAAAGGAGATTCACCATAAATGTTAAAATACAACAACAATAACAAAAATAGGGACGGTAAAACAAGGTAAATTCACCAGGGAGAAAAGTATAAAGGATTACTTAGACTTAAGAAAATATTTGTTGAAAGAAATACTGATTCTGAGAGGGAAGCCCACACAGTAGGAGGACTTACTTACATGCATCAAAGAGGAGCACAAACAACTGCGATCAAGAAGTTTAGAGGGCTTCCCTGGTGGCGCAGTGGTTGAGAATCTGCCTGCCAATGCAGGGGACACGGGTTCGAGCCCTGGTCTGGGGAGATCCCACATGCCGCGGAGCAACTGGGCCCGTGAGCCACAACTGCTGAGCCTGCGCGTCTGAAGCCTGTGCTCCACAACAGGAGAGGCCGCGATAGTGAGAGGCCCGTGCACCGCAATGAAGAGTGGCCCCCGCTTGCCACAACTAGAGAAAGCCCTTGCACAGAAACGAAGACCCAACACAGCCATAAATAAATAAAGTAATTAATTAAAAAAAAAAAGTTTAGAATTAGTAGGAAAAATGATTTTAACTTTAAATTTCTTTTAAATAATTAAGATATTAGAAAATACCTGCTCATGTAAGTTTTTCAACAAGTCCTATCATAAAATGGGTGAGAGTCAGATATAAAAACTAGGGGAAAATGTGTAGTTGTTCTGTTGTTGTTGTTTTTCCTTTTTTTTTGTTTTTGTTTTTTACTAATGCAGACTCTCATATCCCCTGTAAAACTCACTGTGGTCTCGTTTAAACAAACAAATGTGCTTCCTGGTAGCACTAGAGGCATCTAATGGTGAAAAAGTACTATGGTACTGCTCTTTGGAGGCCTGACTTCCACAGCTAAAGCATTAAATTATTTCAGGCCCATAAGATGCCTTTCTACATTAGATTCATATTTAATAGAGGAAAAGGTGACCCAATGGCTGCAGTGTATTGCAAGATGGGGCGGGGGGGGGGGGGGGGGCGCACAGTTGTGGAATAGTAAAAAGAAAATCTAACTTCTAGATTGGTGACTCCATTTTTCCATCTGTAAAATGGGGATAACAAAATCTATCTTTTGGGCTCTCATGGTGCAAATTCAGTAGAATGCAACCCACCATTGATGGCATAAGTTGCCTCTGGACTTATTACCTAGGAACGAGGCCCCTCAGAGCAATTCCAACTGTTTTTGAGGGGCTCCAAGGGACTCCTAGGTGAGCTCAGGAATAGCCTCACTGGTCCTCGCTCCAACCTCTTTGTCAAGCTGTCACGCTGCTACTACAAGGATCAAAGCTCTGCTGAGAGGTCCTCCTTCTGCTCTCCCAAGCTTCCCATGTTTTCCCCCCTGCAACGTGGTGAATACCAACATGTGACTTTTAAAGGTGATTTTCTGACATTTAAGGGTTATTAGAAAGGAAGTATGACCATGAGACTAACTGTAACTTCCACGCAGGTCCAGACCCATTCTAGGACCTCTCAGTGTGACCACCTCTAAACACCTCCCCCATCGCCCCCTTCCTCGTGGCAGGGTGTGTCAGGCCCTTGGGGAAGCAGATGGGGGCATGGGGCTGGGAGTGTAAAAGGTTTGCTGGGGAATAAGACCTGCGGGAAGAAAAGGGAAGCTCTGGGATTGGGTACATGAGCCATTAGATGAGATGCAGATCTGACAAAGATCCTTCGTCTCCAATGGGAGCCCAGGAGCAGAGACTGTCTTTGCAGAGCTGGACCTGAAGGAGTTAACAGCTGGAGACTGTCACTGACCATACTCCTCACAGCTAGGCAAGAGTCTTTCTTGAAAGGTTCTCTGAGCAACACACATTCTCGTGTCTGCAACAAAGCTCAACACAAACCCCACTCCAAATCATCAGAAATGCCTCAGCATCACTTTGCCCCCCATTTTAGCCGAACGGATCCCCGACCCCAAGAGGAGAGAAAGTCTGAGGCCTGATTTCCATAGCCTCATGTCCTACCCCAAGACAGACCTCTGTCCCACAGGACTGACAGTGGGAATGTCCATTCCACTCATAGGAAACCCTACTGCCACCCACAAGAGTGTGGCCTGGCCTGTGGCCTTAATAAGATAAACACACCAAAGTCTAATATTAGTATATTCCCCAAATATGGATTATTCTATTTTGAAAAGTACCACATGTGCCACATCAAGAGCAAACCCAGATGACACTGTGCCAATCTCAGTAAAGATCCTTAACAGTCTCTTCTCTTCAACGGCGCCATAATCTTGGATCCAGTTGTATCAGGGGCACCTTATTAAAAGAACAAAATTATGTAGAAGTGTTTAGAGACACATTTTATATGTAAATGCAAGGAATTATCTATATAGTATCAAATATTTAGGGGTGTATGTAAACATTCTTGACTGAATTTCTCACTTTCCTTCTAAATATAACTATCATGTACTTTCAAATAGTGAGTAATCAGCAGGAAAAAGCCAAAGCTTAAGAAGAGAGCATTTAAAGCATTTTCTGATTTTCCTCTTCATAGTATATACTTAATATGGTTAGTTTTGAGCTCAAGTACAGATTTTTTCCAAGACTTAATTGCAAGACATTTGTTTGGAACTCAAAACTTACTGCCCATTGAAGCAATGCATTTCCTTTCCTGGGTGAACCCACAAAAGGCAAAGTATCTGGAACTGTAAGGACTTACTTTTTCTTCTATTATAAAATACACTTAGAGATATTTTTAAGCAGACAGATAATTCACTCCCTTTACAATACAATTCAACATGGCTACTCACCGGAAACGAAAACCCGAAAAATACGAACAGAAACTCCAAAAGGGAGGAGGGACGAGGGGCTTGCAGGGTGGATGTGAGGAGAAAGGCTGAACTAATGTTCCCCTTCCTCTTTTCTCATTTCGATTTGTCTTGGCTTTCACCATTAAATTAAGAAATTTCTTAATTTCTCCAGTCTCTCTCCATTACCTTGAAAACACAATCCCATGCTGCTGGGAGTGATGGGAAGGGCAGTAATGGAAATTTCCTGTCCCTTCTCTCTCCTGCTTTTGCTTGTTCCTCCAGTGCCATCTCTCATCTCCATTTCTGTCTCCCCAGTCTCCTCCATCTTCTCTCTTCTCTAGAAAGCCCTGTCTAGTGTCCTTCGTCCCTGAGCCATATGCCCCATCGTTCCTTATAATGTATTCTTTCCACCTTCCAATTCATCCCTTGTTTGTCTCTTTCTTGTGCCCTTGGCCACCGCCGAGGTCGGGCTCTCACCCTCTCTCCTCTGCAATTCACATGATTCTCCCTGCCTCTGCTCTTCTGCTTTTCATCCACCCTCCATCCTGTAAGTAAGACACATTTCGTCATCTTGCTCTCTTACTTAAGGATCCTGGTACTCTCGGGATCAAATCTAAACTAATATCTGTCTACCTTCTGTCATGCCCTTGCCACTCCTCCATCCATTTCATCTGACTGATTCCTTCCTAGACCCTCAAGGTGGGTTGGGCAGGACTCCTTACTGCCCCTCAGTGTATTCTGCTAACTTAGCATTTCGAATTGCATCCTTCTGTTTCTCCTACGAAACTGTGAGCACCCTGAGGGTAGACACTAAGTCTTTTATCTATAGTAGAGTGTTGCAGGATTAAGTCCACTCCACTCCCAGTTTGGGGCACAGTGACAAGTAAAGTGAGGCAGAGGAAAAAGGTGAGAAGTGATGAGAAGTGACAAGGTCTAAGGAAGAGCAGCACATGTGAGAGGTGTGTCATTCTGGGCATCAGAGGGTCTTTACTCGCATAAGGGAAAGGGATCCTCAGTGAAGGAGGGAAGTTCTCAGCAGCTGATATGAGAGAGGACCTCTTTCATAGCAGCCCGCTAGAGCACAGGCAAAGAACTTAGGCTAAATGGGCACAGGTAAGCCAGGAACTTCTCCTGTTGTAATATATTATATCATAAACAAAAGCAAATATTAAAAATCAGCATCACAGCTCTAATGCTTAAGTCTTATACGCTCTATTGAAAATGAATGCTAAAAATTCTTTGAAATGCAGTAATTCTTGTGAAAAAAAACTTCCTATATTTTTCTAAAACAAAAAGAAACAAATATCTACATCTATCCATCCGTTTATCCATCTGCCTATCTATCTATCTATCTATCTATCTATCTATCTATCTATCTATCGAGTACATTCTGAAACAAACACTGCTGAATGGTACTTAATAAGGAATATTAGTTAAGACTCCCTTTTGCGTTATGAAATCCTCCTTTATTTTACAAAGGCTTTTCCTCTCAGGCAAATCTTTTCCTAAAAAGAACAATGCTTTTAACAACAGCAACAAAACTAGACCCAGATTCCTGGTAACACAAACATTTGTCTTAGAATGTAAAGTTCTTAGGAGTTGGGGTGGCCATGTATTAACCATGTCAGGCCATAAGGGAAACATCACTTCACTAATTCTGCAACGGAAATTCTTTTCCTTTTTTCTATCCAAATCTGCTGACACCCAGAAACAACAACAACAACAATAAAAATCAATCAAGGTCTACATAAATATGTAATTTAATATAGGTTTTAAAAAGAGAAATAGAAAGTGCTCCATTTCATACTTTAGTACAATGAATATTTACTACACACAGCAAATAAAAAATACTGTTGTTCTTTCTTTGGGTAATGGGGAAGGCAGAGAATAAGGGAAAATGAGGAAAGAAATAGAATCAGAAAGAGATAGAAAGATACAGAGACAGAGACCCCAGAGAACTCAATATACAAGTGGAGAGATAGAGAAAGACAAAAAGCAGAGCCAGAAAGGTAGAAGGATTAAGCTTTGGTGGTTGATTGAATGTGAGGCGTGAGAAGAGAAAGATGTTGCAAAGGACATACAGGTTTCAAATCTCAGTAGAAGGTGGTACCACTAACCCAGATGAGGAACACCAAAGAGGAATGGGATAGGGAAAGGAGCTATCTTGATAGACTTAGTTTATTTGAAGGAGCTGTAGATGAACCAGGTGAGGTTATACTTAAAGAGTTGAAAATACAAGACTCAGAGCTAGGGACTTACGCTTTGAATTCGTCCCTTTAGAGATGACAACTAAAACTGTGAGAGTGAAAGGAAGTGCTAGGTGGAGAGTGAAGAAAGAAAAGTGCAAAAGTAAACGTTTAAGAACGACCTCAGAGGAAACATACAAATGGCCAACAGGTGTGTGAAAAGATGCTCAGCATCACTGATCATCAGGGAAACGCAAATCAAAACCACAGTGAGAGGGGCTTCCCTGGTGGCGCAGTGGTTGAGAGTCCACCTGCCGATGCAGCGAACACGGGTTCGTGCCCCGGTCCGGGAAGATCCCCCATGCCGCGGAGCGGCTCGGCCCGTGAGCCATGGCCGCTGGGCCTGCGCGACCGGAGCCTGTGCTCCGCAACGGGAGAGGCCACAACAGTGAGAGGCCCGCGTACCGCAAAA
>NW_006796443.1:1409606-1435880 GCF_000442215.2 Lipotes vexillifer | reverse complement strand
CCGGTTACCCAAAAAAAAAAAAAAAAAAAAAAAAAATAGTAGTTTTAAAAAAACCACAGTGAGACATCACTTCACACCCGTTAGAATGGCTATTATCAAAAAGACAAGAAATATCAAGTGCTGGCCAGGATATGGAGAGAAGGGAAGCCGTGTGCACTGCTGGTAGAAATGTAAATTAGGGCAGCCACTATGGAAAACCACTATGGAGGTTCCTCAAAAAATTAAAAATAGGGGCTTCCCTGGTGGCGCAGTGGTTGAGAGTCCGCCTGCCGATGCAGGGGACACGCGTTCGTGCCCTGGTCCGGGAAGATCCCACATGCCGCGGAGCGGCTGGGCCCGTGAGCCATGGCCGCTGAGCCTGCGCGTCCGGAGCCTGTGCTCCGCAACGGGAGAGGCCACAACGGGGAGAGGCCCGGGTACGGCAAAAAAAAAAAAAAAAAAAAAAAAATTAAAAATAGAACTGCTATATGATCCAGCAATTACACTTCCAGATATTTATCTGAAGTAAATTAAAACACTAACTTGAAAAAATATATGCACCCCCTGTTCATTGCCGCATAATTTACAGTAGCCAAGGCATGGACACAACCTAAGTGTCCATATATTATAGTATGTGTATAAACATAATATTATTCATCCATAAAAAAGAATGAAATATTGCCATTTTCGACAGCATGGATGGACCTTGAGGGTGTTTTGCTAAGTGAAATAAGTCAGAGAAAGACAAATACCATATGATCTCACACGTGGAATCTTAAAAAAAATAAAATGAGCTCATAGACACAGAGAACAGTTTGGTGTTTGTCGGAGCACCAGAGGCAGGGATTGGGGGTGGGCGAAATGGGTGAAGGTGGACAAAAAGTACAAACTTCCAGTTATAAAATGACTGAGTCCTGGGATGTAATGTACAGCTTGGCGACTATAGTCAATACTGTATTGTATATTGGAAAGTTTCTAAGAGAGTAGATCTTAAAAGTTCTCATGACAAGAAAAAATTTTTGTAACTATGTGTGGTGAAGGATGTTAACTAGATTTATCGTGGTGATCATTGTGCAATATCTACAAGTATCGAACCATTATGTATACACTTGTTATATGTCAATTGTGTCTCAAAAAAAGTGAAAAAAGGAATGGCTTCATTAAAGTATTGTGATAACTTTTTTGTTTGTTTGTTTGTTTCGGTACTGAGCCTCTCACTGTTGTGGCCTCTCCCGTTGCGGAGCACAGGCTCCGGACACGCAGGCCCAGCGGCCATGGCTCACGGGCCCAGCCACTCCGCGGTATGTGGGATCTTCCCGGACTGGGGCACGAACCCGTGTTCCCTGCATGGGCAGGCGGACTCCCAATCACTGCGCCACCAGGGAAGCCCTGTGATAACTTTTTAAAGTGAAAGCAATGTGATTGAATATGCAGCATTATTTTGCAATATTTTGATTTGACATTTTGTGATATATTGATCTAAATGCCTAGTTCTAATTTGATTTATGGTTATACTTTGCTTTAATGATAAAGTATCTTGCAAAGATACACAGAATCAAAGGGAAGAAGTGAATCATTGGCACCACTTACTAAAAAAAGATACTCATTCTTCTATTCTATACATTAATTATGCAAAAGTTTTTACTGAAATCCAGATGGTCAATTTCTGTCTTTCCTGGTATCAATTGGTTGTTCTTGCACATTAATTGGGAAGTGTTGTATTTTTAAATTTTTAACAAATATGTTGAAGGCCCACTGAAGCTCTTCATTTGGTAGATCTTTAAATTGGTTAGAAAATTATACTTCCAAGTTTTCTCTCGTTTTTTAGGTGTGTAGATATGAAAGGTTTAGTGGGTGTCGTGTTTGCATTCATTAGGCAACAAAATCACTTCACGATGAAAACATCGCCGAACTGCAGTTTTCAAAATGCCCCTCTCTGTAATACAGGTTTGTTTTGAAAAGTAGTTAATTTCTCACTCTTTAGCTGACTTCGTTTCAGATCTGATTAGACCATTGCTGTTTCCTAATGTGGCTGACGGAAGCCACTTGCTAAAAGGTCATTTCTGCCATTTCCTGTTCCCTCACAATATCATCTTCAATTCGTAGCTACTTTGCAGGGATTATTAAAACCATTTGTTCATTTTTGGAGGATTAGTTCGTTTAAAACTGGTTATTATAATCCATACATCCATGTAAACTGCAGTTTGTGGCAACGTGCTGAAAGCAAGTGAATGGATGAGATCACAAAGGTCAAGCTCATCATTGCCATCCGCAGTCTTCCCTGGGACATCTTGTGCACCTGACATGACGCAGATGGAGTGGGGGCAACAATGCTATTCTGTACATAGACGTTAGTAAAGCCTTGAAAGTGGATTTCAAAACGTTAGGAAAGCATAATTTCCTACTCATCTTTAGATTTAAAAAATATATATAAATAGGATTCTATTATTTTCTCCCCATACCCCAGGGGTTGGTCTTCTAAAACCCGGAGGCTGTGTGTCCCCACTTTGGAGACCTACTGCTTCAGAGTAGTAGTTCTCAAACTTTATAGAGTATCCAAGAATTTCTTGGAGGTTATTTATTTATTTAAGTCAGATTTATTGAGGAATAACTTACATGTAGTAAAACTGACCTTTTAAAAAAATTTATTTATTTATTTATTTATTTTTTCATTTGGCTGTGTTGGGTTTTTGTTGCTGCGTGCGGGCTTTCTCTAGTTGCAGTGAGCGGGGGCTGCTCTTGGTTGCGGTGCACAGGCTTCTTATTGCAGTGGCTTCTCTTGTTGAAGAACACGGGCTCTAGGCACACGGGTTTCCGTAGTTGTGGTTCACAGGCTCTAGAACTCAGGCTCAGTAGTTGCGGTGCACGGGCTTAGTTGCTCTGCGGCATGTGGGATTTTGAACCCGTGTTTGAACCCGTGTCCCCTGCATTGGCAGGCGGATTCTTAACCCCTGCGCCACCAGGGAAGCCCTAAAAATGACCTTTTTAGGTATATAGTTCTACAGGTTTGGGCCGCTGTGTGTATAACCACCACCACAATTAAGATATGGAAAATTTCTATCATCCCCACAAATTACCTTGTGATTCTCTGCAGTCCATCCCTTCTCCCTACCATCAGCCCCTGGCAATCACTGATGTGATTTCTGTCCTTATAGTTTTCCTTAAAAATTGAGATAAAATTCACATTAACTTACAGTTAACCATTTTAAAGTGCACAATTCAGTGATTTGTAGTATATTCACAATGTTGTCCAATCATCACCTCTATCTGATTCCAGGAGATTTTCATCACCCACAAAAGAAACCCCAAGCCCATTAAACAGTCTGGAAGTATTTATTTTAAAAGCTAGTTAAACATGCAGATTCCCAAGTCCCAGAGATTCTGATTTAGCAAATATATGTTGGGGCCTTAGAATCTGCATCATTAACAAGCCTCCTGGTGTTTCTGACGCAGGTGGTCCCCAAACCACATTTTCAGTAACTCTCTTCTAAAGAGAAAGCTATTTCAATGTAGCACAATACAGTCTAATTTTAGAAGAGACATACATGTAGTAATCAGACTGTTTCCTTAGAAGTATAACCTAGATCTCCCTGGGACCTCACCATTGTCTTCCAAAAAATGAGGTCTCATTAGCAAGGAAATTAAATTTTTTTCTTTCATTAACCCCCTGCTCATTCAGGACCTCTATCTCCTCAGTAAAGACTCTTCAGATATTTCTGAGAATCTACAAGGGATGTTTCACATCTCTTCGTCTCTGTCCTCTAATCAAAGTCACTTAAAGACTCCCTCTAGGGTCACAATTCATGGTGGCGATGCTAAGAATGTCAAAGTCCATGGCAAAGATACTGTCTTCCAAGCCTCCCTATCTTAGGCTGGGTTCCCTGACTCTGAGATGGAGAACAGTGGGCAGAAAGTCTAGGCAGGAATGCTCTCAGGAGATACACCTGCAAAGAAATAAGGAAGGCAGATTGAGCAGAGGGAGAGGCCAAGAGCTCAGCTAGTGTTGTGGCCAAATCTGGAGAGAGGGTGGCATTTCAGTATTGTCCCATATTGAGGCAAGCCACCTGGACCTTTGTATACCTATCCTGGTCTAGCTGGCTTGCCTAGTAAAATGACTCCTACTATCACTCCTGAGGAGTCTGAGCCCTTGTTACCATGATTCTGCAGCTTTTGTGATCTGTTAATTTACTATTAAAACAAACATGCTCCTGTGGAGTACATCAACACCCTGCCACCATTGTGTAGTGGCATCTCTTATCTCCTCCTGAAGATCAGGGTCTGTTACCCATCCACCAAGCTCCAGCGAGAAAGGGATTTTGACAGAAAATGTCATAATACTCCGGAAGTCAGTGGAGCTTTAAGAGACCATACTGTGCCTTTAAGATGCTCTGATGTGTAACTTGTTTATTAAAAAAGTATTCTAGGTGGAAAGGAAATAATTTGGTGAAATATTTCTGAGCTGCTCTGTTCTGATACCACAAGAAATCAAAACTCATTGATTCTGAATCATTGTCTAGGTACTTTCCACCTCTTTCTTTTCTTTCAAGAACAAAATATTCAAAAGATAGTCTATACCAGCATTTTCCAAAGCATCTAAGAAATACTGGTTTCGTAGTATTGAAAAGCAATTTTATGGTAAATGCATTTGGGAATCTTAGTTATTAGTAATAGCAAAGTTTTGCTGATGGCTTACTATAAATCAGGCATTATGCTAAGAGATTTCAAAGAATTATCTCATTTATTTTATTCAGACAGTTACTCATTCAACAAATATTTATTGAGCTCCTACTATGTACCAGTCCCTGTAATAGATGCTGGGAATATAATGTAATATAGCAACTACAAAAGACATAGTTCTGGGCTTCCCTGGTGTCGCAGTGGTTGAGAGTCCGCCTGCCGATGCAGGGGATACGGGAAGATCCCACATGCCGCGGAGCGGCTGGGCCCGTGAGCCATGGCCGCTGAGCCTGCGCGTCCGGAGCCTGTGCTCCGCAACGGGAGAGGCCACAGCAGTACAGCAGTGAGAGGCCCGCGTGGCGCAAAAAAAAAAAAAAAGACATAGTTCCTACCCTCGAGGGGCCCACACTTTAGTGCGAAGAGAAATATTAATCAAAGAATCACAAACAAATGTAAAATTGTAGTGGTGCTTAATGATATAAAGGAGAGAGACGTGGTAGTATAGGAGAATATAGTTGAGAAATTGAATTAGAAAAGTTATGGGCAAGGGGGTAAGTGGGGAGGTGGTGGTGGGATGAATTGGGAAGACATATATACACTAATATGTATAAAATAGATAACTAATAAGAACATGCTGTATAAAAAATAAATTAAATTAAATTTTAAAAAAAGAAAAGTTATGGGACTTCACTAAGAAGCTAGAAACTGGGCTTGGATTGGAGTAATGAATAGGATAAGTTCATTATGACATATATAATGAATATATATATATATATATTATATATTCCAGAATGAGAGGAAAGAAAGAATGAAGAAGAAAAAATGTTTAAAATTATTGACCAAGAACATGGGATGTCTTTCCATTTCTTTGTATCATCTTCAATCTCCTTCACCAATGTCTTGTATTTTTCAGAGTATAGGTCTTTCACCTCTTTGGTTAAGTTTATTCTTAGGTATTTTATTCTTTTTGATGTGATTTTAAAAAGGATTGTTTTCTTGCCTTCTCTTTCTGATAGTTCATTATTAGTGCATAAAAAGCAACAGATTCCTGCATATTAATCTTGTATCCTGCAACATTACTGAATTCATTTATTAGTTATAATAGTTTTTTTGGTAGAGACTTTAGGGTTTTCTACATATCATGTACATACAGTATCATGTAATCTGCAAATAGTGACAGTTTTACCTCTTCCCTTCCAATTTGGATGCCTCTTTTTTTTGTCTGATTGTTGTCTGATTTTGTCTGATTGTTGTCCAATACTATTTTAAGTAGAAGTGGTGAGAGTGGGCATCCTTGTCTTGTTCTTGATTTTAAAGGAAAACTTTCAGCTTTTCACCATTGAGTATGGTGTTGGCTGTGGGTTTGTCATATATAGCCTTTATTATGTTGAGATATGTCTTCTCTATACCAAGATGAGAGGTTTTTCTAAATCATGAATGGATGTTGAATTTTGTCAAATGCTTTTTCTGCATATATTGAAATGATCATGTGATTTTTATCCTTCCTTTTGTTAATGTGGTATATCACATTGATTGATTTGTGGATATTGAACCATCCTTGCATACCTGGAATAAATCCCACCTGATCGTGGTGTATGATTCTTTTTCTATACTGTTGAATACAGTTTACTAATATAATATTGCAAATCAACTATACTTCAATACAAAAATTATTGACCAAAATTCTTCCAAATTTGATTTTTTAAAAAAATCAACCCATAGATCCAGGAATCTTGGTAAACTCCAAGCAGGATAAATACAAAGAAAACCATACCTAGTAATACCATAGCCAAATTGCTGAAAACCAAAAATAAAGAAAAAAATCTTAAAAGCAACCAAAAGAAAAAAGATACCCCCACACACACCCACACACTCAAAAAGAATCAAGCTGCCTTGCTGCCTTTCTGGTCAGAAACAGTGGATTCTAGAAGACAGTAGGCTTTAAAAGACTGAAAGAAAAACAAATTTTCAACCAGAAATCTACATCCATTGAACATATCTTCCAGAAATGGAGAGATTACAACGTTTTCAGATAAAAATGGAGAGATTCATTGCCAGCAGACTTGCACTTCAAGAAATGCCAAACGAAATTCTTCACACTGAAGGGAAATATTACCAGGTGGAAGTTCAGATCTACAAGATGAAATGGAAGACACGAAATGGCAAACATGTGGGTAAATATATATGATCATTTTAATCTTTTCTTTAAATTTTAAAAATCAAGGGCACATGTGCTGAACTGCATATGGTCAGGTTGGCACCACCACTCCCAACTGGGCTGCACTTCCTAGAATCCCTATGCCTGTGTGGTTCTAGGTAAGAGTTGACCAAAAAAGAACTTACCTGAGATCTGGAAAGCAGAAATAAAGCAGAGGCCATTACTCTGGAAAGGCTGTGGTGGTCAGACACACCGATAGACATGTGCAGAGATAACTGGCTGATTTCGGTTTGTCCTCATTCTCCTTCTGTTCTGTGTCCAGCTAACCTTGCCAACTACTGAACCTGCTCACCAAGAGTGATCCCCAACTCAGCACCAAGTGCTTGACTGCAGGCCCACAGAGCATTAGAATTACTTTGGTAAAGTTGCCAACAACTACCATATTTTCTTTCTGATATGTGATACTATTTTTAGTCTTCAGCTTAACTGACTTCCCTTTATGGTATTTGACGATCTCACTTTCCTTCAAGCTATCTGCTCTACTCTTGGCTTTGTGGACACTATAATCTCCTGGTTCTACGTCACTGGTTGCTTTCCAGTCTCCTGATGTCATCTGCCGATCTTAAAACTGTGTGCCCTTCAGGGTTCTGTCCTAGGTGCTCTGTTCTTCTCACCCAGCACACTCTCTGAGAGTGATATTGTCCATTAAATCAGCAAACGGAAGTTGGAACTGTACTGGCTACTGGGAGACCAAAGATAAAAAATACTGATCCTGCCCTCAGGGTGCCCAAAGTCTATTGGGAGAAACAGGATATTAGTAGAAACTTGTTTATAATATAGCAGAGTGAGTGGTGGGAGAAGGTTGGACCATGAAGAGCCTTATGTAATTATAAGGAGTTTTGAATTATTCTTGAAGGTAAAGGGAAATCAGTCAAAGATATCATGCAATGAAGTGACATAATTAGATTTTCATTTTAGAAGGATCATCCTGGAAATGATACGGAGAAGAGATGAGAGGGTAACAAGATTGGAGAGAGAAAAACAGGAGGTTTCTGCAGCCAACCAATAAGTTATGATTACGGTCAGAACCAGGGCAATGGCAGGGAGATTAAGAAGAGGGGAGAGAATAGATGGCTATGAAAGAGGTAAATTTGACAGGGTTTGGTTATCATTTGGATATAAAAAGTAAAGGTATGAAAGGTTTAAGGAGGACCTAAGGTTTGTAATTTGGTTAACAGATTAAAATGGGTTACTACTGAATAGGATAGGGACCGAAGAGGAGAACTTTTTTTTTTTTTTCTTGCGGTACGCGGGCCTCTCACAGATGCGGCCTCTCCTGTCGCGGGGCACAGGCTCCGGACGCGCAGGCCCAGCGGCCATGGCTCACTGGCCCAGCCGTGCCGCGGCACATGGAATCTTCCCGGCCCGGGGCACGAACCCGCGTCCCCTGCATCAGCAGGCGGACTCTCAACCACTTGCGCCACCAGGGAAGCCCTGAGAACAAGTTTTGAGGGAGAAAGGATGAGTTCAGTTTTGAATCTAGGACACCTGCAAGTCCTTATATTAGGATTATTCAGTGTTGGCACTATTGGCAATTTAGGCCGAATAATTCTGTGTTTTAAGTGGTTGTCCTGTTCATTGCAGGATGTTTAGCAGCATCCCTGGCCTAACCTACTAGATGTTAGTACTGCCTTATTCCTAGTTCTGAAAATCAAAAATGTCTCCAGACATTGCTAAATGTTCCTTGGGGGACAAAATCATTCCCTGTCGAGAATCACAGATTTAGATGGAGGTTGTTCCCAGGGTTTCAACTGCCACACATGAGCCAACATAATCCCATTTGCATTTCAACCCACCTCTTCTTCCCAACTCTAGGCTCATACAATAAACAGCTTACTAGACGTTTCCAGATTGGCTGGGCAGGCTGACGGCCCAATGCAGTTCGGGATGATATCTATGTTCCACCTGCACAAATTCTGTTCAAAATCCCATTCAAGGTTGTGTCAGTTCTTTAAAATGCATAAGGGGCACAAACTGTTGTCAAATTCTTGTCTGTATAGAGTTTGTATATTTAGGAATGTGTTTTTGAGAAAGAAAATTTAAATGAACTAAAGCAGTGTTAAGTTGCTGCTCTTCTTAAAATAAAATTGTTTAGATTTTTTTTTTTTTTTTTGGTACCGCTCTACCTTCTAGAGGTTTCACTGCAATAAGAAGTAATGTTTGGGGGAACGGTAATCCTCAAAGGACGCCCTGCAGATGTCACAGTACAGCTGACCTTTCCTACTTAACATATTTTGTACAATAGTGAGAAAAAAAGTGAATGGGAACTGTTTGGGGGATTCTGAGGTGCATCCACGAATCTTCACGAGCTGTGAGGTGAGAAAGAAAAAATTTTATTTTTATTTTGGGGCTCTCTTTTCTCCTGAGAATAATGGGTCCATAGTACTTAAATAGGTAGATCTCTTAGGACCTTAGGGAAATCTGTGAATTCAGAAACAGACTGTTCACTTACCTGACATTGGCCGGATAACAGGGTTGTCCTGAATTCATGCATTTAAATATGTCAAGGAGAACTCATTCTCTCAGTGTGGAAATACAGGTGACTTTTTGGCCTTCATTTTATTATCTTCTCCAATAATACAATGAGAATATGTTTATAGTAGAAAACTTTTAAAACATAAAAAGGATAAACAAACATGTTCACGAACTGGCTGCTCAGATATAACCTAGGTTTTATATCCTTATTATATGTTTTTTAAAAGTTGTAATCCTGTTGGTATACAGTTTTGTGTTCTAGCCTTTTAAACAGTACATTGTGAAGATTTTATGACTCTACTATGATTTCGTTAGCCATTCCTAGTGAACAATTCGTTTTCAATATTATAAATAATGCTGTACAAAACATCCTTGGACCAAATCTCTGATACCATCTCTGTGTATTTCCTCAAGTTGGAGTCCTAGAGGGGTGTAAAATGTTTCCAGGCTCCTAATGCATGCTGCATTGCATCCCAGGATAACCGTTCCACTTTACACACTCACCTAATGTGTAAGGTGAGCCACTTACCCCATTCTTATCTTTATTATCAAGGCTTTTTAAAAAATCTTTGCCTGTCTGATGTGCATAAGCATTTTTTTTTCACCTTAGGATGGGCCATAAGATGTGTGTTATTAGTTGTTTTCTAAGGGGTCCAGTGCCCATTGTTACAGTGGGGAAGGAAAAGCATTCAGGCTGATCTGCTGCTTGGGGAGCCTAGGCCCGGTCACCATGGGGAGGGCTGTGAAGTGGGTTTGCAGCCCCACACCCTTTTATGCTCAGATGCCTCCTTCAAAGTCCCCTGCCTTAGTGGCATCCAGCATCTTTACGCTTCTCTCCCCTATCCAATCTTGCTCTCTAAAAGATTTAAAGGATGTTGGTAAGGCTAAATTTCTTCACCGCGGATAGGCATCTAAATTTTGATTTTACTTGTTTTACTTACAAACACAATGGTAAGTTTCTTCTACCCTGCTGGGTCCTACAAGTCTTGGAGGGTTAAGAGACGACCCCTGTCCTGAAAGACTGAGCTGGTCCTGAGATCTCGTCCTGAGAAAGCGAGATCCATGCCTGTATGTTAAGTATCTACTCTTGAAACCTGAAGGACCAAGTGGCAGAACAGAGGGAGGGAGGAAATAAGGCTGCCTGTGGGAGCAGGCAGACCTGGGGATGAGAGAGTTCAGTTTGCTCTGTTGGTTGGTGCGTTGGCTTTGTGATGTGTCTGTGGTGGTATAAGATATTCTTTCCTCTCTTCCTCCTTCTCTCCCTTCCCTTCCTTCCTTCCTTTTTCACATTACAAAAACAATACATGCTCATTTGAACCTGCATTTGTTCCAACAAGCGTGTGTTATTTTTGTAATTTAAAAGAATACCAAAGGAAATAAAAGGTTTTCCCTTACCCCATCATCCACCCCTGTGAGGCAATCATGTTAACAGACTGGTATGTGACCCTCCACACCTCTCCCTGCGCTTACACACCACGTACCACCATGGGCTTTGGGGGTAACCCTTCCCTTCTTTTCCTTTTCTTATTATGCCTATTATCAGTATTATTGCTGTTGTTATGCCTATTACTATTATTATTATGCCCATTACCCTGCAGCTTGCTTTGTTAACTTCATAATACATCATGTACATCATTTCAAGTCAATGTACATAGGCTAATTCCTCCTCCCTTTTAAAAATAGACAGTTTTTCACTAAAGAAGAGCAATAGGTTCACATGGTACAAAGTTCAAGCAGTACAAATGCACATGGCGAAATGTTTGTCTGCCTCCTATCCTAGACCCTCAGTCCTTTTCCCCAAAGGTGACAACTGTAGATGATAACAGAATGTTAAGAAGGGATTTTCCTTTCTCCCTGGAATTGGCAAGTAGGTCCAGAGCTGAGGACAGAGAGGCAAAATGACTGTACATTCTAGAGTCCTGCCAACATTTGGAGCTGGACACCTTCCCCTGAGTTGACTTGAGTGGCCGAGAGGCGCCCTAATGCCCCTAGCAGGCACCCTGCTTAACGCCCTAGTATTTAAGAAGAGGGTTGGTGAGGTGAGAGAGGAAACTGTTACATGGGCCTTAAGTGGAGACAAAAGGCAGTTTTCTCGTGCATATTACCCCTCGCACCCCCGAAGCCAGGTGAGCGGGGAAGGGTCCAAGAGGAAGACAGTGACTGGGGTTGGCCATGGCACAGCCTCTTGCCCATGACTTTCCTCAGCACGGATCCCAGAGTTTCCTGTGAGTCAGGAGCACAGTTTCATGGAAAGAAGTGAGAGCCACATGGCTGCTCTACGCCAGAGGGCAACACCTGCCTCAAAGGCTGTGGGATGTGCCCCCAGGGCAGGAGCGGGGCAGGAAGAGGAAGGTTGGTGAGAGGTGGGTGGTCTCCTCAGGACACTACGGCCGAGGGGGGACGCTGGGCCTGCTTCCCTTGAAGTGCCCCCTTTGGACAATGGCCACACAGAGGGCAAGATGACCACGGTTTAGCTAGAAACAGTGTCAAGCAACAGGAGAGCATTATAATTGTCCCCATGTAAATGAAGAGACCTTCATTCTCTGCCCCAGATGTCTTCTCAGGCTGGGAAGCTCTGGGCAGTCGCTCTCCACTGGAGTGGTGCCACCTTATAGCGTGCAGTTTGGAAGTTTATGGAGGTGGTTTTGGGAGCTGTCAGAATGACAGGGAACCATTCCTGGAGCCCTTGTTGGGGACCAGGGATGAAAGACGACCGGTAGTGCACAAATGCCACCTTACTGTAAAATGTGTCCCACACAATTATTCAGTGCTCTGCTCACTCACGTAAGTGAGAAACCTGTGTATGATCATCTGAGCCTAGGACCAAACTATGTTTTAAATGTAACTATCTTTATAATCTCATTTTAATATTTATTCAAGTGTGTAAATACTAAATATAAATACAAAAATGATTTGCAATGTTTTAATATACGCTGAATTTCATTATGCAGTGATTATGGGTTATGATTTGGCATGACCCTTCTCCAAAAATCCTAAACTTTTACCTAGGGCCTACGGGACACGCTGTTGTATTTCTGCTATAGTCACAGGATTTCGTTGAGTTTGTAAAAGGGTCTTAATAAAGAGTGTAGATTTTGAACGGGCTGAAATGGTTACATTTCTGTTTTGGGTCACTTATCATATTTTCCTCCTGCTCTAACTGCACACACTAAGAAGGAAAGAGAATTACTAACTGCTGAGAACCTGAAGTATGTCAAGATAACGCTGTGGAACTAACTTGGAATCCTCAGGATCTCTAGTTCTCCATTTTATTCATGAGGAAAGTTAGGCTTTCATTATGAGTAAAGTAACCTGCTTGAGTCATCCCTCTCTCCCTACTCCCCGCCCCCCTCCCACCCCTGGCCCTTTTCACTCACATTTTGAACTTCAGATGTTTTTGCTTCTCTTTTATGCAAAGTAACCACCTTTTCTCAAAGTGACATCCTTCTTTGGTGGTCGTTGATATCCCCAAACTCTGGTTTCCTTTGGGTCACAACCTAAATTGGCTCTGGCTTCTTTCTCTTTTGATCTTCACAGATAATTTTTCACATGTAACTTTTCTTCCACAGTGGTTCTTGAATTTCACCTTCTCTTCATAACACTCAAGTCCCTTGAGGCTTCACATTTGTATACAGGTAGGTTATGGATCTTCTCTAAGCCTAGGTTTTCCATTTGTGAAATAGAAATAACAGTGACTGCTGCTTAATAAGCACTCAATAAAGGTTACCCGGGATGCCAGTAAGGAAAACAGAATTTACAAATAGTACTGAGCCTTGGCAGGCCCTGAAGGGGTTCTATTCAGACCCCACCCGGTGTACTGCAATCCAGTTCTGGCACTGACCACCTGGAGTGAGCACAGATCCCGCAAGTTAAAGGTCATAGTCTACAGCATGACTCCCCTCACTTCAGACCAACTGCCTACAAATCTGGGGGGTTCCCAAGCCCCCCTCAAGTGCGGTAATTCACTAGAATGACTTATCGAAATCAGGAAAATGCTAAGCTTATGATTACAGTTTTATCATAAAGGATACAAATCAGGAACAGCCAAATGAGGAAACACGTAGGGTGAGGTCTGGCAGAATTCCAAACACAGATTTCATGCCCTCTCCCCATGGAATCAGGGTGCATCACCCTCCTAGCACACTAATGTGTTCACCAGCCAGGAAGCTCCCCTGGGCTTTGGTGTCCAGAATTTTTATTGGAGTTTTGGCCATGTAATTAAGCTCAGTCTCTAGCATCTCTCTTGTCCCCGGAGGTCAGGAGGTTGGGCTGATATCACATGATCCAAGGCTCCAACCCTCTAATCACGAGGTTGGCTTTTCCAGCATGACTAGCCCCCACCAGGCTATTTTACCATGAGTCACCTCATTAGCATAAATTCAAGTGTGGCTCAAGGGGCTCAAGAGCAACAAAGACACTCCCATCTGTGCCCAGAATCTGAGACAAAGACCAAATTCTTTATATGACAGTCTCCAAAGCACAGTGTGAAAACCATTGACCAACAGAACAAACTCTAAGCTTTTCAACATAATACAGCCTAAATAGATTATAAATTCCACGAGGGTAGGGATCTGGCTTATTCACTGCTATTCCTCCAGAGAACAGCGCAGCGCCTAGCATACAATGCGTGTTCAATAATGTGTATGGAAGGGTTTCCTTAAACTCAGTCATATGTTGTCTTAGGACTTTTTTCTCCTAGTTACTTCAAGCACCAAGGTGTATTTTCCCTCCGCCACATCTAGTGTGTAAGCTCCTGGAGGCTAGAGGCCGTTGCACACTCTAAGTGTGTGATAAATGTGATAATCCTCCATTGTGAACAATCACAGTGCTGGATGCTCAGAGAATGATTTACATCAAATGGCACTGTAGTTTAACAGAAAACAGATATCATACATGATCTGGCCAGAACACAAATAATTCACAATAGCAATTTCAGAAAATCATTTACAATTAAATTCTGGTGTCTCTTGTTTAATTGAGAAAAGACTATAAAAGTTTAGGTGTGTGGAATCACTTTAGAGAAAGGGTAAAGTGTTCTAAGAGATAGTTTTTTTTTTCTTTTTATTCCCGCTCTGTTGAGGTATGATTGACAAAACCGTAAGATATTTAAAGTGTACATCACGATGATTTGAGATACATATATATATATACACACACACATTGTGAAAGGATTCCTTGCTTCCAATTAATTAATACATTCATCACCTCATCTTTTTTCTTCTAAGAACATTTAAGTTCTGCTCTCTTAACAAATTGCAATTATACAACACAGCGTTATCAATTATAGTCACCATATTATACATTAGATCCTCACACCTTATTCATCTTATAATGAAAGTTTATATCCTTTTACCAACCTCTCCCTATCCCCCCAGCCCCCAGCCTCTGGCAACCACTTTTTTACTAAGAGATAGTTTTTGAAGCTGTTAGTAGATTTCATTTTATTATTAGATATACTCGTTAACATTTCTCTCACTCCAGTGATGGTCAGTGTGCTTGGTATGAAGTCATTTTAGACGATGAGGAACTACACTCTCTTTTCCTCCTTCTTGCCTCCCACTCCAACTATAAATATAAATGACTGTTTACTATAACCATTTGGCTCTGAGAAAAAAGATTTTTCCGTAACCTACTGCCCACATCCATGCCTATTTCCTCTTCGCTAACTATTTTGATTGTTTTGCCCAGACCTAACGACTTCCTATTTCTTCTCTTGCCTCTGTTTACAATTTTGTCCTTTGGAAATTACCACTAAATAGTACTGCTTGTCATCTACACCTGGACTTGCAGTCTTACAGGGGTATTGCCAAAGAATATAGTTAAAGTGACAAAAATGGACAGAAAGTGACTAAAATCTAAATATAAAAGAAACTAGTATCTACCTCATACCCATTAGGAAGGCTGCTGTCAAAAAACAAAATAACAAGTGTTGGTGAAGATGTGGAAAAATTAGAACTTTTGTACGCTGTTGGTAGGAATGTAAAATGGTGGAGCTGCTGTGGAAAACATCATGGTGTTTTCAAAAAATTAAAAATAGAATTACCATGTGATTCAGAAATTCTACTTCTGGGTATACATACAAAAGAATGGAAAGCAGGGACTAGAAAAGATACTTGTACACTCGTGTTCATAGCAGCATTATTCACAAGAAGCAAAAGGTGAAAGCAACCCAGTGGAAGAACGGATAAACAAAATGTGGTGTATACATACAAAAGCATATTTTTCAGCCTTAAAAAGGAAGGAAATTCTGACATACGCTACATGAACAAAATTTGAGGACATTATGCTAAGTGAATTAAGACAGTCACAAAAGGACAAATACTGTATGATTTCACTTATATGATGTGTAAAGGAAAAAAGATGTTGCCTGCCATTCCGGTTCTACAAGGATCAAGCCATTAGCCACTGCAGTTGCCCACCGACAATGTGCCTGAGGGGAATTCAGGATGGTGAAAAACAGGAAGCATTCTGGGCTTTGGACACCAGTCCCTAGATAGTTAAGATACATATCTAAGGAAAAATTGCAATGACCCCAGATTCCTGCATCTTCCCATACATAGAAAAGCACTAACATCATTAACTTGAGATGTCTGTTCTTTGTGATAAGCGGTAATCTTTTGATGTTTGACTACATGTTTTTTATTTATTTATTTTTGGCTGCTTTGGGTTTTCATTGCTGCATGCGGGCTTTCTCTAGTTTGTCTTTGGCGAATGGAGGCTGCTCTTCGTTGTGGTGCACGGGCTCTAGGTGCACGGGCTTCCGTAGTTGTGGCACACGGGCTCAGTAGTTGTGGCTTGCAGGCTCTAGAGCGCAGGCTCAGTAGTTGTGGTGCAAGGGCTTAGTTGTTCCGTGGCATGTGGGATCTTCCTGGACCAGGGCTTGAATCTGTGTCCCCTACATTGGCAGGTGGATTCTTAACCACTGCGCCATCAGGGAAGCCCATGTTTTTTTCCCCAGCGATAAAATTCATATATATCCTGGCTCCTCCTTTACTTCTTTGAAGCAGTTTCTCAGAGCTATCTGAGAGGTTGTCTCCAAGGCTACAGTTCTCAGTAAGACACTGAATAAACTCAACTCACAGCTCTATGTTTTGTGTGTGTGTGTGTGTGTGTGTGTGTGTGTGTGTGTGTTTATGTTGACAGATGTGATGATTAATTTTATGTGTCAACTTGACTGTGCCATGGGATGTCCAGTTATTTGTTCAAACATTCTGGGTGTGTCTGTGAGGATGTTTCTGGATGAGATTAATATTTGAATTGGCACACTGAATAAAGCAGACTGTCTTCCCTAACGTGGGTGGCCCTCCTCCAATGAGCTGAAGGTTTTGAATAGAACAAAAAGGCTGACTCTCCTGTGATTAAGAAAGAATTCCTCCTGCTTGACTGCTTGAGCTGGAACTTCAGTCTTTTCCTGCCTTAAGACTCCAGCTGAAACATCAGCTTTTCTTGGGTGGCAAGCCTGCCAGATTTCAGACTGGAGCTACACCCTCAGCTCTCCTAAGTCTCCAGCTTGCCAACCGAAGAGCTTCAGACTTCTCAGCCTAGATAATTGTATGAGCCAATTCCTTATAATAAATCTCTTTGTTTCTCTATCTTTATGTCTATATTTATATCTATACATCGTGTTAGTTCTGTTCTGCTAGAGAACACTGCCTATTACATATGAGACACCAACAGTAGTCAAATTCATAGAGAGAGAAAGTAGAATAGTGGTTGGCAGGTGCTAGGAGCAGGTAGAATGGGGAGTTGTTGGTTAACGAGTACAGAGTTTCAATTTTTCAAGATGAAAAGAGTTCTGTGGATGGATGGTGGTGATGGTAGCAAAACAATGTGAATGTACTTGATGCCACTGAACTGTACACTTAAAAATGGTTAAGGTGGTAAGTTTTATATTATATACATTTTGCCCCAATTTAAAAAATTTTTTGTCTAAAAAATGACTAATAGTCTTACTTATTAAACATACCGAAGTTAGCTGTGATGACAATAACCAAATGTGACAGTGTAACTGTCATTGTGCAATTTACCAACCTCATTATCCATGGTTTGTGTCATGAAATCTGGTATTGGTGGGAGTAATGGCAGTCATCACCAGCCTTTGCCAATTTCTTGAGACTTGTTAGAATGTAGAATAAAAAGAACATCATCATTTACTCAAGAAATATTTGATGAGCACTTACTCTGCCAGGTCATGTGTTACACACTTGGGAGAAAATGTCCAACCAGATATTCCTCCTGAAGCTTTGGGTCCAGTGAAGGAGACAGGCAATAAAAGGCAAATAGTACCTATAGACTGTGATAAGGGTAATGAGATAGAAATTAAAAAATAGAAAATAGGGAAATACTTTGATAAAGTGAATAGGGAAGCTTCTCTGAGAAGTAGAATATAAAGCTGAGAACTGAAACTGAGAAAGAACCACTTATGGAAATACTGGGGGGAGAGCGTTACAGGAAGAGGGAACAGCAAGAGTAAAAGCACAATAATCCCTGAACTACTTAAGAAAGTGGTACTTACATGCAGTGGCATGCCTTAAAGGGTGCTGAATGAAGGGGACCTCTATAAGCTTACAGAGTAATGAAATAGGAGATGTGACATTTTGGCTATAAAATAAGAGGGTAATTAATATTCTGTGATGACCGGATTCATTTTAAGAAATATTCTGAGGATAAATGTTTGTACAAAACTTTAAAAATCCCTAAAATAAACAGAACAGTTCTTAAAAATTTGAGCATTTGTTGATTTTTATCAATTAATTATATTCACTATGGGGAGACCATTTTTGAGAAATCTTATAGATGATCCTTTTAAATAGAGAAAATTGGTCTCTAATTTAGCTTCTTGATAACTCATATATGATGAAATGGATTTGCAATTGTGGTCCTTAGACCAAACTCAGTACTAGAACAATTGACGTAATAGGTATTAAATCAAAGAGTGGCTCTGGCAGAACAGGTTTCTAGAACACTGGAAAGTATAGAGCAGGGACGCCTGGGTTCACCCTGCTCTCCCTTGCTGGCCTTTAGTGGTGCAGGAGTAAAGTCAAAGACAAAAAGAGCCTGACATCAATACTTCCTTAGTTATAAGTACAAAGGTTGATTAAGCTTTTCTTGAATAGGCCCTGAGTGTGATGGAACTTATGGTGCTAGAAGGGTTGAGCTTTCCACACTTGACAAGACCTTACATTGAGTGGACAGTTGTGCTGGAAGGATGTTCACCCACTTAGGAACTTTGAGGGCAAAGGGAAATACTCATGTGTGGCCATCTTGCTTCCACCAAGATTTTCCTTTGCTAGTAAGTTAGGAGCTTAATGTAATTAATAATCTACAGCCCACCATATTTCCACATATGTAAGGAGGCTCTATAAAGTGGTGAATACCAAGGACAGCCATATCTCTCAGTCAAGCATCTCTGGCAAGACTTCAGGGATAAGAACTCTTGAAATTATGAGTGACAGAAAGCTAAGTCAAACTTCATTAAGTAAATATTATTTACTCACAGATATACAAAGGGATGGTTCAAATTTGGCCGGTTCAGGGTTCAAAGAATATTGCCAGGACACTGTTTCTTTTTCTTTCTTTCTTTTTTTGCGTTACGCGGGTCTCTCACTGTCGTGGCCTCTCCCTTTGCAGAACACAGGCTCCGGACGCCCAGGCCCAGCGGCCATGGCTCACGGGCCCAGCCGCTCCGCGGCATGCGGGATCCTCCCAGACCGGGGCACGAACCCGTGTCCCCTGCATCAGCAGGCAGACTCTCAACCACTGCGCCACCAGGGAAGCCCAGGACACTGTTTCTTTTGTTTTAATCATTTGCTTTGCTTTTCTCTGGCTCAGGCACGCTCTCCCTGAATTACAGCAAAGATGGCTCTGAGAGTGCTTGACTTACATGGGGGCTGTGAACAACTGTGATTTTAGTAAGGAGGAGTCCTTGCACCCATAGCCAACTCTGATAAAGTTCTCTGGTGCTGAATCAAGCCCTGTCAGTCTGAGTCATATGCCCAACTCTCATGCCCGGTGAGGTGGGACTAGGTAACTGACAGCCTCACCAGGTCTGGGAGATGCAGGTACTGAATGGAAAAGGGTTTACATCCGTTAGAGGGAGCAGAGGAAGTGGTTTCTCTCTAGTGTAGAGAGAAAACTAGATATTGCTGCTTTGGGGGAAAAGGGATAGAAGAAAGTTGTGCCCCTTTCTAAGTTTTCCAATGTAACCATAGTAACTAGGTAACCATAGTTACTTAGTAATTAAGACTTCTAGACTGTCCTCCAAACACTGAATTTACATTTAATACCCACTTAAAATCCTTTAAATTATCAAGTTGCCTAAGTTCTGAAGATTGGTTACGCAAAATGTTAACATTTCCTGAAAACCCATAGTGTGATCTGCTAGACACTTTACATGTATTATTAAGTCCTCACAACACCTTATTGAGCATTATTCTTTCTATTTAAGATGAGGATATTGAGGGCCAGAAACGTGGGTAATTTGCCCAATGACACACAACTAGGAGTGGTGACGTGTGACTGGAGCCCAGATTCACCGAGTTCCAAAGCCCATTCCTACTTCTTCCTTGGTCCAACTTATTTGCTCACAAGTCTCTGAGGATTTGAGCTGCAAAAATGCAGAGGACGGGAAAAGCAAGGGTGTTGACAATCTACTGAAAAAGTGTTCATATTCTTAATATGGAGAGAATTCTTAAAATCAGAATAATATTTCAAAAACGACATGGAGAATTAGACAATTAGTAACAGAAATACAGAAGACTTTTAAACTTATGAATAAGTGTTCATCCTCACTGGTAATCAAAGGAATAAAAATTAAAATAGCAATGGATGTTAGTTTCGGGGTACTACATAGACAATGATTCCTTTCTTTTTCTTTTATCCCCCCCTTCCTCCCTCCCTCCCTCCTTCCCTTCCTTCCTTCCTTCCTTTATGATGTCCTGCGTAGGCAAGGGATCATGGAAGCTGAGACTCTTGTACAAACTGATGGGAGTAAATATTGGTACAATCCCTTTATTTTACCCAAATTTAGTTTTTTTAAGATTGTTACGAGAAACCATCCATCCCCTGAGCCCCCCTTCCCATCTCACAACTGTTTCCGAATATTTCAGGTGATTCTTGGTATTTATCTTAATATCTCTAACATCTATTCAATGTTTACATCATTATGGCTATGTGAATGCCAGGTACAGCTGAGCCACATACTACACTATAGCTTTCCAGCACATTCTACTTTCCTTGAAATTAATAATTTTTTGTCCTTTTAGCTTTTCATGTATTCATCATTAACTCACTGCATTCAAACCCACTAGTGTTGTCTTCCATTTTCTTGACAATAGCTAGTGACTCTGATCTTCTTGAAGAAGTCTCTTTGAACCCTACCCTGATCTTGAGACTGGTGGCCTTCCGGCCTTTTGCTCAGCTACCTCCTTCGGATCTCTCTTCGCTGTCATTTGGGAATTCTCTTTTCCTATCTTGGGTCACCATGTCTTTTCCCCAAGGTCTCTTCCTCTTTCTTGCCTTACTCCTTCTCTTCCTGTGAAAAGGTGCATAGGAAGTAAGTTGTTTTTGAGATTTTGCATGTCTGAAAATGTCTGCCTTCTGTCTTCACTCTTAATTGATAGTTTGGCTGGGTAGTAATTCTTGGCAAAAATTCTCTTTCAGAATTTTGAAGGCATTGCTTCATTGTCTTGTGGCTTCCGTTACTGCTATAGCAAGGGCAAATTTCTCCCTGGGGGAAATGTACTATATAGCAAATATACTTCTTGCTATAAGGTACTCATAATTAAAAAATACACCACAAAAGCACCATTTCTGCATTCAATGCTTCTCTCTGGAAGCTAGCAAATGCGTTTCTTTGTGCTCAGTTGACTGGGACTTCACAACCAGCTTCCTTGGACTGAGCCCTTTTAATCTGGACACTTCCTTATTTCCGGGAAATTTTCTTGAATTTTGATGATTCAGTGATTTCCTTCCTCATTAATTCTATTCTCACCTTCAGGAACTCCTGAACTCTGGACTTGTGCATTGGACCTCCTGGACGGATCTTCTAAATTTGAAATATTTTCTTTGTCTTTTTGTTCTCCTTTCTGGAGGATTTAATCTAACTTTATCCTCTAAACTTTCTGCCGAGTTCATTTTATCTCTGCCATAAAAATGAGTCTTTACACATGACTTTTGCCTTTGTTGATTCTTTTTCTTATCTTTGTTTTTCACTTCATTAATTTTTGTGTATGTCTTTATTATTCCTTCTTTCAACTTCCTTTGGATTTAATCTATTGCTTTTTATTAAACTTCTTAAGTTGACAAATTAGCCTATTAATTTTTAGGCTCTAAGCACAATATGGCTTTAGCGCCACATCACAGGATTTAATAGGAGGCATTTTCATTAATGTTCAGTTTCAAGTGTTTTCTAATTATTTTTCTTTGCCTCATGAGTATATAGAAGTATACCTATTATTTTAATTTTCCTAAAATTGATTTCTCATTTGATTGCATTAAGATCAGAAATAATGTCCTCTATTTTTAAATTTTTGTTGACACTTGCTTTGTAGCTTTTAATATAACCCATTTCTAATCTTTTACTTGTTCTTGCAAATAACAGGCACTCTCCAACTGATGCTTTTTGATTTCTTTGTATGTCCATCAAATAAAGCTTGTTAATTGTGCTGCTCAAATATCCTTTATATCTACTGAGGTCACTTTAAATTAAAATCATTGGCTTACATTTTTCTTCATAACATGCAAATACTGTATCATGCCTTAAACCCATCTAGTTTCAAGTAAAAGCCACAATTCTAAGAGGGAAAAAAATAGTTCTACCTAGAATCAGGAAGACAGATGTGATTTCTTGCTGTTTCCCTTTGCAAATTTTTTTTGTAGTCCACCATTTAGCTAACTGTGTAGCCCTTTGTCAGTTCTGGCTTTATGCTGGGGTCTTCAGTCTACTCCCTGCCCTGTTTCTGCCCCTATAGCTATGGGCACCAGGGACAGTAGATATCCCCAGGGCATCCAGCACCTTCAGTGAGTCCTTACCTTCCCAGTCTCTTCTTCCAGCTTCATTCCTGGTTTTAGAGAATTTCCCCTACTTTCACATAAATTTACAAATTCATTTTAAATGAAAATTTAAAATAGTTTATTCAGCATTATTAGGTGTTTTATAGTGGGAGAGTTTCTGCTAGTGTAACTTTCTTACTTTACTCATCTCTCCCCCTTGCTCTTTTTCCTGCCAGTGTCCTAGTTTAAAAACATTTTATGGATGTAAAAGGGCCATCATCTGTTTTCTTCTTTCCTTCTTCCCCCAATTCCCTGCTCAGTTTTTATTTTATTTTATTCTATTGCATTTATTTTATTTTTTATTCTGGTTACTTGCAGATGAAGGGAGAGCACTTAACAAAGTGTTGACGAGGATAGAGAGGTGGGACAGCCTTCGCAGCAAAACAGTAACAGAAAGAACTGTTGTCCAGCTTTATAACTGAAATATGTGGGATGTAGGTGATCTCCTATAGTTATGGCTAAAGATGCATCTTCTTGGGCCCTTTGGATCAGAATCTCAGGGTAGGGGTGGGGAATGAAGCCTGAGAGTGGACATTTTAACAAGTTGTCCAGATGATCAGGAGGCATACTAATGTCTGGGAACCACTGGTATGGACCTTTGATTTCTCAGTAGGGTGGGCAGTAAGGAGGGATGAAGCAATTGGACATAGCATGGATGGATTATTAATTGCACTTTCCATCCAGTTACAGTAATGTGGCAGGCAAGAAATATTCCTCCTAGACTCTGGAAGAACAGTAAATACCAGATTTTGGCAGTGTGTTTTATCAAAAGTGCTAGTTATTTTAGGGAGAATTTGAGAGAGAAGTTACCTAGAGGTTATGATGGACATCTCTTAAAATAAAACACCTCTGGTTCATCTATTGAACATTCCTAAGGTCTACTCTTTTATTTTTCCTCATTCAGCGTCATAGCCACCAACTAGGGTCTCTTGTTTCAAGTTTTTTTTTTTTTTTTTTTTTTTTTTTTACCGCCACATAGCTGGAACTTGATGCTTCCTGTCTTACTCAATTCATAGTTCGTCACAGATTAAAATATTATGATCAAATTGATCAAATATGACCCATTGTATCATCTCGTGGTGACCCAATTTGCCTATAAGATGAAGTCCAACGTCTTTTTTTTTAAGTTTTTTTTTTTTTTTTTTTTTTTTTTTTACCGCCACATAGCTGGAACTTGATGCTTCCTGTCTTACTCAATTCATAGTTCGTCACAGATTAAAATATTATGATCAAATTGATCAAATATGACCCATTGTATCATCTCGTGGTGACCCAATTTGCCTATAAGATGAAGTCCAACTTCCCAGCCATTCAAGATTCTTCAGTCTATAATCTGTTCCTCTTTCTCTGACAATACCTTCCCACTCTCCAAAGACTACGCCTCTCTCACCTGGCTGGTTTCAGTGTCTCTGTAAATTAATCAGGCTTGCCAGGACTCTAAGCCTCTACTCATGCTTTCTATCACCCTTCTTTGTTTATCCGAATCTAAACTAGCATCAAAGGGAAGCTCAGATGCTACCTTTTCTCTGGCTGTATTTTCGTCTTCACGTTGAAGATCTGTCAATCCAAAAGCTCTTCACCATTTTTTCCATTTCCCAGAGGTTAACATGCAGTCTTTCCCCTTGCATACAACGTAGCCCCACTTTCTCTTTCCGGTCGCATCTCTACAAACTACTTTATGCACTTGACCTCCAGATACGGTGACTCACTTTCTGGTTCTCAGTCTTGCCACGCATTTTTAGTTTTCTGTACCTTTGTATCTGTTCTTTCCTTTGCCAGATATGACTTGCCCTTTTCTCAGCCTGAAAAATTCTTGCATATCCTTCAAGAACCTCTTCAAACATTACCTTCTCTGTGAAATCTCCCTGACTTCTCCCAGGTGAAGCATTCCACCCCAGAGTAGTTTGAGTCTAAATATCCTAAACATGTGTCTCATTGTGTTGTAATTCTTTATTTGTATGTTTGTGTTCTATACTTGATGTGAGCCTATTGCTACACAGTACCTGGCAGAATACTGTTTATCTAATAGTTGCTCAGTAAACATTGCCCAATGACTGAACACTGTAACCTGTATTGATCTGCCCAGTGCCGTAACTGCAAGGGCTCTTAGTGCTTATTCCAATCATTTTGCTAAATTGCCTTATTCTTTCACTGTTTGAAGCATGTTCTAGATTCCAGTAAGATTAAATGGAGATGCCCTGGCCAAGGTACTTAACTCTCCCAGCCTCAGTTCCTTCATCTGTAAAAGGGGGGGATAATAATAGCACCTCAATCAAAGTGTTGCTGTGTAAAATGAGACAATGCATTAAAATATTCAGCACAATGCCTGACACACTCAAAGTGGGAGAAGCATTTCATTAACTGTTACATTCTACATTTATGTCATTATCCCTTAGTATTCTCAGAGGGATGTTGTGAAGATTATATGAGAACATATATGTGAAACCATGTTGTAATGCACTATGCAAACGTAGTTACCTTTATTTTCACTGTCTCTGCAACTAGGTTAGAAGACCTTTTCAGCCTGAACACATTAAGTCCAATCCTCAGCAAGATGCACAAAGCCTTACCCAGTTCAGCTTCTTTCTTTTAAAGTCTCCCATTTTCTTCTCAGCACCTATCACAGGGTCATGCACATGTTAGGCACTCAAGGTAGATTTAAACATAGTAACAGCTCTAGAATTAGCAAGGTCTTTAGCTGAAAGTGAAGCCTGCTGCATTCTTTTTGTTTGATGTTTGTTTTGTATAAGTTGATTGAAACATTTTTCCTTGGTCAATGTACTCCTAATATTTTGGAGATGCTGTATAATTGTATTAGGCTTAGTTTGCTTTGTGGTAGGACCACTTCCCCTTTTGGCATGGATGCCAGGGAGGCAGCCTTAGCCAAGGTCCTACTTTTTTTCTCTTACTAAAGACATAAATTATATAACTCTTGCATTGCAGAACGACTGAAAAAGTGCTTGATTTAGGTCCTTTCTGACATTTTGGCAACTTCTATGTATCACTCCCGTTTAGAATTTATTAAGATGTGGTAGTAAAACATGTAGAAAAAATAAATTAAAAGGGTAAGGCTTTCAGGTACTGATTGGAAACACAGGTATGGGTACAAGGAATCCAGATGGGAGAAAGTTCCCACAATCTTCAGAAAACGTACTCAAGCTCTGAAAAGGGTTTGAAGCAGTGTACAGGGAAAGCGCAATATATTAAGACAAAGACAGGACCATTAACCAAGAGAGTCAAATGCTCCTTAAACCCTTAAGCATTTCCTCAACTCCGGAGCACAGGGGAACGACTAGAGGTCTGCCTGGGGAATCCACGGGGACCATCGCAGGTGAGGGCGAGGAGGGCGAGGCGCGCCCCGGAGCCGCAGGCTTGCAGGTGCTCTGCCCTGTCTGCCCCGCGGCGGGGGCCTATTCCCTTCGCTCCGCTGGGTCAGGGCGGCCCGAGACAGCTGAGCCGGCCGCGCTGGGGGAAGGAGTTTCCGGCGGACTCGGCGCGGTGCCGCTTCCTGTCCCCCTCGTCGCGCCGTCTCACAGCGCCCGTCCGGGACGCGGCTCGTACCGGACCCCCCTCCCCGTGCCCGACGACGCCCCCGGCCCCATGCAATCCCGGCTCCTGCTCCTCGGGGCCCCGGGCGGCAGCGGAGGCCCAGCTGCGCGGCGCGTGAGGCTGCTCCTGCGGCAGGTGGTGCGGCGCCAGCCGGGCGGCGACGCGCGGCGCTCGGAGGTCAAGCTGCTGCACGCCGGGGCGGGGGCCGACACAGGTAACCCCGGGACGCCTCGCCGCCCAGCGCTCCGCGCGGGGCCCCTGCGCACCTCCGTCCCGCCCCCCCCCCCCCCCCCCCCCCGCCCCCCACCCCGAGCGGGGCCAGG
>NW_006796443.1:1389519-1409513 GCF_000442215.2 Lipotes vexillifer | reverse complement strand
CATTTTAAAGTTTCGGGGGGGCTCCCCCCCCCCCCCCAATCCCTGCTGCTTCAACTGGGGAGGAGCGCTGCGCCGGGAGCCAGGAGATGGAGGTTCTAGTCTCCACCTCGCCGCTAACTGCTGTGTAACGCGGGGCCAGGCGCTTGCACTCTCTGAGCCTCACGTAACCCGTGGGAACTGGACTTAGGTTTCTGATGACCTGGAATAGTGCTTTCTCCTTCCCGCACTGCTTCTTTCACCCCCCACCCCCCCGGGATTCTGACTTAGATTACAGCACACGCAGAGCTTAATGCAGCAGCCCTCAGAGGGTGTTGAAAGCTGGACTTGACCTTGCTGTTTGAGTCCCAAGGCCTGGAAGTCAGTCTGTGCCATGTTCTGGCCAGGGTTAGTGGCGGCTTAGAAGTGTACGTTCTGGCCAAAGAACCCCTCGTTAGGTTTTAAATGTATCCACGAGTCTTTCCAAGTTTTACTTGGAGTTTTCATTTCTCACATGTTCACAGTTCCTTAGAACTGAAAACCACAATTTAATTTAGTTAAAACCCCTGACTCTATAATTGAGGTAATTGAGACCCAGAAAGGAAAAGTGACTTCCAGAAGATCACACAGCTAACCCTAGGCTGTGAAAGCGCAGAGTCCTAACCACTGGACCACCCTCCCCGCATCCACTTCCCAGAGCTGAGCTTTCTCTTGTCTGGGAGCTCATGGATGGGGGAGGGGAGAGATGGATGGAGTCGATTCAGCGGGGCACCTGGGTGCATGGGGCTTTGTTGCGTACAACAAAACCAGTCCCCACCAGCTTCCAGTTCCAGGCTAGGCTGCAGTCTGCCCGTAGAGTGGGGTGTGGGCCGGGCAGTCTAGGGAAGTGAGGGAATGTGAGGGGGCACTCCCCGTGTGTGACTGGGCACACGGGAATGCAGATGTGGGAGATGGTGCAGGTTTTATGTGGGATTCGGTGAGTGTGAGTTGGAGTGTGGTGTGTGTGTGTGAGTGTGTGAGTGTGTGTGTGTGTGTGTGTGTGTGTGTGTGTGTGTGTGTGAGCGCGCGCAAGGGAAGGGATGTATGTTGTTGCTCCACGTGAATGGTTAAGTGATTCTAGGCAAGACTTTGTCAGTGTCATTGCTTAGAATAAAGGAGGTATTCACCTGAAATTGCTAGTTTCATGGTTCTTGCGCCCCCATCCCAATAATTTTCCTTGTCAGAAGTGAGGGAGTTTAAGTCCCATCCATTTCATCATTCATTCATTAAACAAAAATTTTTTTTTCTTTTTCCTGTATAGGGTTGTGGTTTGAGGTTTTGCCCCTTTATAAATTATTATGCTTCTAGGGTGTTTGTTTGTTCATTTGTTTTTTAGTCCTTGAGTTTTTTGTTAGTTTCTCCTTTGTCCTAGAAGGCAGAGGTCAATGGTAGAAGTGTAGCATAATCTATAACTCGTGATTTGGAGTGAACAGTCTGGGTTGGAGGCCATTTCTGCACCGTCTAGGTATGGGGATTTGAGGGTAGGTTACTTAATTTTGTGTCCCAGTTTCCTTAACTCTAAAATGAGGATAAGGAAAGTATATTTGATAGGGTTGTTGTAAGGATCTAGTTTATACAATCCCTGGCACATATTAATGTTCAATAAAAATTAGCTACTTTATTATTCTTAGTGTATGTTATTTTCAGCTATGTGAGGTTGATTGTTTCCTTGGCTTTAGAAGAAATGAAACCAGTTCCTTTTAGGTTTGAACTGTGAGAACTGTCTAGGTAAGCTGATGGAGCAGGGTTAATTCATGGGAACTTTAAAAAGAAAAATGTTCTTTTTACATGAATAATACATGTTGATTATAAAAACATTAGACACGGCCTCAAAATTTGTGGTATGTCCAGCAAATCAAAGTACAGGCTTTGCTTCAAATGTGAGAGTCATGAACACATTACAAACAACATATTAACTTCTTAGACTCAGTCACTTAGCATGACACCTAAGAGTAAATTATGTTAACCCTACTTGCCTTGCCACTGCAAAGATTCTCAAGGTTGAAGGAACAAAGCGGTTAACAAGGAGGTTAGCTACTGCAAAGAGTTGGGGTTTTTTGGTTTGTTTTTTGGATGGCTGTGCGGCTTGTAGGATCTTAATTCCCCGACCAGGGATTGAACCCAGGCCCTTGGCAGTGAGAGTGCAGAGTCCTAACCACTGGACCGCCAGGGAATTCCCTGCAAAGAGTTTTCATAGCCATTATTGTAGTGTTTTCACAGAAGGAGCCAAATTAGTTCAGTAGGATTCTGATGTCAAACAGGCTCAGATATACCATAGATTAAGATCAAATGATAAATCTGGAAACATAACTCTATAAATCCACTGTGACACATTGAGTGCCATCCTTTTACACCCTTATTATTAAAGGGGTTCACTATCTTTCTGACTTTTGTGTATAAGTTTGTTTATAGAAATATTTTAAAATATTGATACTTTTTGTACAAGAAATCTATGTTCATTGTAGTGAAAAATACAGACAAATCCCCTAAAATATAATCTTTCCATGCAAATTCATGATTTTCATTTTTTTGTGTGTGTTACTATCAGTTTTTGTAAAATATATATATAATATGCATTTATATAAATACATATTTCTTTTTTAAAAAATGGAATCATGTATGTTTTACAGTTTATTCTCACTTAGCCATTATTGTTAACGTACTAACATAGTGATAAATATTGCTATATATGGTCATTTTAAATAGGCATTAAGTACATACATTTATCCATATAATTTATTTTACCAGTTTCCCGTGCTTAGACATTCAGGTTGTCTATTTTTAAATATATAAACAGTGCAATAAACATCCATCCATATGTATTTTTGTAACTTTAATATTATATCCTTGGGTTATAATAGAACTAATGACTTTGGGGAAGGGAAATATAGAACTCCTGCTTCAATTCAGAAATATGGTGTAAAGGGAAAAACTGTACTGTGTGTGTGCAGGTCTTAGCTCTGTATTTACTAGGTATTGAACTCTGGGGAAATTATTAACTACTTTGAACCTGCAGCAGGCTATTTTGACCCTGAGGACATTGTGACTTTTGTGTATTAAAGAATTTAGCAGTAAAATCCCAGAACAGTTGTAACCTAATAAATTGCTGGACAAACAGCTTATTGGGAACATGCAGACAAGCCTGGAAATTGCTGATATATTTGGTTTTCTCTTGGATCTAAGTTTTGTATTAAAAAAAACCAATGGTGACACTTACGGGTTCTTAACCAGGGGTAATTCCCATTCCCCAGGGGACAGTTGGCAGTGTCTGAAGGCATTTTTTGGTTGTCCTAACCAGGAGGAAGGGGGTGCTACTGGTATCTAGTGGGTGGAGGCCAGTGAATCTGCTAAACATTCTACAATGCACAGGACAGCCCCTAACAATAAAGAATCATTTGGCCCAAAATGTCAGTCGTGCTGGCTGTTGAGAAACCCTGAACTAAACCAACTTCTTTGGTTGGTTTAGTTCAAAGCTACAAGTCATTGAATTGTGAGTCCATTTCAGAGTCAAATGTTCTAAGGTGTGTATATTCATTAACTTAATTTGTAGTTTACAGTTCAGAAGGCATTAAGCATTAAGCATCTCCCATTTTAGGAGAAGGGCTACCACTGATGTGCCTGAAATACGTAACTAAGAAAAGCATTTTTGAGATTGGTAAAGATTTTGACAGTAGAACAGCTTTGAAATATCTGAGGAAAATACCCATATTTCTCCTGGGTTAGCCAAGAACTAAATAAAAATTATTAATCATATAAAAAATTTAAAGTCTTATTAGAAACTATCAATACAAAATAAAACTCTGACAAAGCTATATACTAAAAAATTTGTCATTGAAGAAAGAGCAAAATCTTTTTGGTATTCAGTCCACGCTGATGGCTGCAAAGGAAAACAGAGTTGCAGAAGATATAATTGGTGAAATTCTATATGGACAAAAAAAGGTGATTGATAAATCCTCACTATAAAATAATTCTTTAAATAAAAGAAAAATTAAAATGTGCTGTATAAAAATTGATCAAGGAGTTCTTTTGACGTAATTTTGCTCGAAAGTTAACTTTGATGAAAATTTACGAACGCTAGTATTATTCTGATTAAAATGTTTGTTTTCAGGATATCCTCAGGGTCAAAATGTTATATATTCCTCTCTGAGTATGTATCTTCTTTGTAAAATAGGGATAGCTACACTTGCTTTGCCTGCCTTTACCTTACAAAAATTGTTGTGTTAGTCAGCGGTCATTAGGTTTTAAGTGACAGAAATGTGCACAGAAAAGCATATGATTGGTTCACATAGGTGGGAGGTCCAGTGGCTTCACGCTGGACTAGAAGCAGGATATTAGAACATCTGTAGGGCTTGGGCTCTCTCTGTCTTTCCCCATGGTTCCCCCACTCTCCAGTCTTCCTTTATTGGATCTACTTTTTGCAGTATTGGTTTCAATGTCTGGCAGGCTTTCTTCAGCTGGTAGCAGTGACAGCCTTACTAACAGCCCCAGACTTTGACCTTCCTTACAGTTCACAATGTGAGAAGAGAGAACATCTTTTCCTGTGAGCTCTGAAAAATCCTGGCGAGAAACCTTATTGGCCAAGCTTGGATCACAGGCCCATCTCTAAAACAACCACTGTGGTCAGAGAGTGGAATGTTCTGGCAGGGCTTGTGCAGGGTACTCATTTCTGGGCATTTGGATGCAGGGGTAAAGGTTGGGAGGAGTGGTATAAACTACCCAAACCAAATTGGGTGGGTTCCTCACTGGAGAGAGGGATTCTGTTGTCAAAAGAGGAAAGAATATTGGGCATGTAAAACAAAACAGCTGTCCACTAAAAATCAAGTGAGTAATGTCTGAACAGGTTTGTACAAGAGTGTTATGTAAAAGATATTAATTATTATCTTGAATATAGAAATTACTTTCCTGTAAACTTTTGGGAAATCCCTTTAAGTTAAGATCATTGCAAGTGATAAAATCAAGCCTTGTTACTTTAAAAATGGCCTTAAATTTGATTTCGTTTGGAAACTCTTCGATTCTTTTCAGGGTTTTTAATTTTCAAGTCCATATTTTCCATGCTTGAATAAAATACATAATTTATTGGTAGTAGTAGTTATGTGACAGTTTGTGTACTGTACACGGATTTAGGTTAATCCGTTATGAGTCATGTGTGCTTGCTTTTTTGCATTATTTGTAATAATAAATGTAATTAAATGTTAAGCAGCTTACTCTATAACAATTTGTAATTTTTGTTAGCTCATTCTTAGTTATTCTAACAGTTTCCATTATGAGTATCTTATATTATTAACTAAAATCTTTTTAAAAAATGATTGCACTTAACCAAAGTATTTATTTGGTTTATTTGAAGAGAGGCATACGTTAGTTTCTTTTGCCTAAATTGTATTACCTGTTGTATAAGTATTGTCATTCTCCTTTAGATTAATACTTATACTATTTCACTTATATGAATCCTTTACAAATAAATGACTTGATTTCTTTTTATTTTACATTTTTGGTTCAGTTTTTTTTTTTTTTTTTAAATGACTTGATTTCTGAGCATGTTGGAAGATGGGCTATTCTCAAAGAATACAGAAAACAGGGGCTTGAAACAATACTTAATTAAGAAAACAGTATCTAATTAAAGTGAACCAGGGCTTAAAACAATACTTAATTAAGAAAACAATGTCTAATTAGAAACTGGAATCATTCATTCATATATTCACTTATTGAATACCTGCTTGGTTTGAGGTATTATTTTTGGCACTGGGAATACAAAGGTGATTAAAACATAGACTTGACCAACAAAATGCTGTAGTCTTATGGACTGAACAGTGGTCTTAAAACATTTTTCTCACTTATATCCTAAAAGGGTTTTGCAAATATATATCCCTTTATACATTTTTAGGTTGATATCTAGAAATTTCCCTAATAAGTATGAATAGTTGAAGAGCATGTTGTTTCTATTGTGTTGTAAATATTGACATTTGACACAAAAATTGTTACAATACTCTTTAAAATGTATCTTTTAAATGTGTCATCTGAAAAAAATGCACAACCTATAAGTTGAGAGTTATGTTTTATTTGGTGAACTTTCTGATGGTTTCAAGCCCAGGACACATCATCTCAGATAACTCTGAGAGACTGCTCCAAAGAGGCAAGTGGGGGGCGGTGGGAGCCAGGATATGTGGGAGATTTTGCAATAAAGACCAGGTAGTTGGAACATCAAAAGATTACTGTTAATTAAAGAAAACCAGATTTATCTCAAGGAATTTAGTGCTTTTCTATGTATGGGAAGGTGCAAAGTCTGGGTTCATTGAAATCATTCCTTTGATATGCCCCTCAGGTATTTGGGGCCAGTATCCTGTGCTTTCTAATCCCAAGTCTCCTCAGAGTGCACTATCAGGGGTGGCATTTTGTTTCCATCCTGAGCTCCCTCAGGGCTCACCTTAGGGGTGACTGTAATGTGGTGGCTTGACAGCTGCAACATCCTTTGTTTACTAATATGGCAGCCAGTATTTTAGTTCACAGTCTCTCTGGCCCACATCTGACCAATGTTTGGAAGACATTTCATGACCAATTTTTTCCCATGTTGCTAGGAATGCTCATTCCTAGGTCAGGCAAAGATTCTTGTTGATATGCAACTCCAGGTGCTACTTTCTGGATTAGGCCCTGTTGATAATTTAAAATTCTCTGGATCCTCTGTCTTTCTAGTCTGTTATGATCCAGGAGATATTTTCTCTTGTTGCTTCTTCCCATACCTAGAATTACACTATTACAGTTATTCTATGTAGAGTTATAAATGTGATCTAATTCCTCAAGATGTTTAGCCATTATCAGTTTTGTTGGAGGCCTGGTTACACATTGGGTAATGTAAGAGACAAGAATCTTATAAAATAGACAGGATGTAAGTAATACAGCTAGTAACATTGGCAGTCATAGTGCAGCAGGGAGACACAAAGCATAAACAGTTTAGAAACAAAGAAAAAATTAAAACAATGCTTAGTGTAACTAGTTGTAATCTGGCTGCAATAAACCATCAAGAATTTGGAGAGAGAAAATTAAATCTAGTCTTGCACCAGTTTACTTTTAACAACAAAATTCACTTACTTAATTAACTTTAATCTAAACCTAGCCAATCCTGACCATCCACAAACCTTCCATTACTTTCTGTATCCATATTAGTTTGTCCCTTATTTTTTTCCATCCAGAAAGAACCAGCTCTAAGATAAGCTTACTTACTTTTCCCTTAATAAGATGCAATTCCATTTCTAATATCTTCTTTACAGAAAAATACACATTCTGCTTTCCTACTGTATACTGAAATGTTTATGTTATTATTTCAATTAGCTTTAATTACCTGTTTAAATTTGATGGACATCTCAAAGACACAGGAAGAGAAATGCCAGTTCCCTCTACAAGGCTTTTGTTTAAGGTCAGAATTCTGAGAAGATATTTTGTCAACCTTTTTAACTTAACTGCATACACACACACACACACACGCACACACACACACGCACACACACACACACGCGCACACACACACACACACAAATTAGCCCAACTTGGCCATTTAAGGTTAAGATCTCTTTTAGTATAATTTAGGTACTTGCAAGTGTGATCTGGCTGGCATATTAGTTGGAGGTTGGCTTTCTGGTGCCCCTTTAAAGATGTCAGGTCAGCCTCCTCCCCAACCTCTCAGCTCAGACTTCTTGGTTTCCTTTACTGAGCAAATCCCAGGTTCCCCTAATGTCTTCCAATTAGGGGGGTCTCCCAGTGTTTTTCAACCAGGCTCCCCTAATGTTACTGAGCCCAAGCTCACTCTGCTCGCTGCATGACAGGCCAATAAATCGGAGACAGGTGTTGAGGCAAGGAATAAAGACTTTATTCAGAAAGCCGGCAGACCTAGAAGATGGCAGACTAATGTCTCCGAAAACCCATCTTATCGGAGTTTGGATGCCAGTTTCTTTTATAGAACAGAGAGGGGGAGGAGATGAGGAAATAATGTAAAAAGACCATAAGATTTGCAACTGTCCCCTGGAATGGCCAGCCTTGGGGAGGGGATGTGTTAATTTCTTCTTTCTCGCAGCCATCCGCAGGTGGACAGGGTCAGGATGTACAAAGGCACTTTGGTTTAACATTCCGGCAGAGGGGCAGGGTTCCCTGAGGCAGTCCATTGCGCATAGACAGCATCCTTTTAGTGAACAAAAGCAGCAGAAAGCAAAGGTTAAAGTAAAAGAAATAGATTCAACATATAGTCAGATTTGGCTCTTCCCTGTTACACTAATAGCTTTAGATTAGGGGGGTCACTCCCTAATGTCTTTCAGTTGGGAAGCCAGGTACCTGTTAGACACCGCCAAATGAAACTCACGATCGTCAGCCGTTAACAGGAGATCCTAGAACCAGGAGAGACCCAGATTTGTCTGGACTCTGAGGAGGCGGATGGGCACAAGAGGCCTCTTCTGGTATCAAGGTTCTGGATCCTTGAAGAGTTTAGGCAAAGGAGAGAAGTATGCTCTGGGTCCTTTCGTAATTGGTTGCCAAAACTGTCGACTGAAAAAAATGTACAACCTAGAAGTTGAGTTATGTTTAATTCGGTGGACAGTTTGAAGACTTCAAGCCTGGAACACAGGATCTCAGAAAACCCGGGACTGCTTCATCGAAGAGGCAAGGGGGGAACCAGGATATATAGGAGTTTTTTCAATAAAGACCAAGTAGTTGGAACATCAAAAGATTACTGTTAATTAAAGAAAATCAGATATCTCAGGGAACTTAGCGCTTTTCTATGTATGAGAAGATACAAAGTCTGGGCTCATTGAAATCGTTCCTTTGAAATGCACCTCAGATATTTAGGGCCAGTATCCTGTGCTTTCTTATCCCAAGTCTCTTCAGGGTGCACTGTCCGGGATGGCATTTTGTTTTTATCCTGAGCTCCCTCAGGGCTCACCTTCAGGGTGGCTGTAATGTGGTGGCTTGATGGCTGCAATGTCCTTTGTTTACTGATATGGCAGGCAGTATTTTGGTTCACAAATGGAATCAGAATATCCTAATAATTTGTTAGCTACCACCTCTTTTTGAAAATAGATAAAAAGCTCATCTTTAACTGTCAGAAAACGTATGTTATTTCTTTATTTCCTTGATTTGTATTGCAATTACGCTTACTCCTCATAATTTTATCTTAATATATTCTTATTCTTGAAAGTTTTATCTTCATCATATTTTTCTGCAATGAAAAATACCTAAATGTTAAAATGTTTCTATCATTATAATTATTAGAGCACAGTTGTTCAAAAGAAATCAATGTTTCACATTTTCTTAAAAACTAAAATTTTGTGGAAACATACCTATTAATAACATGAGTAGCACTTTTTCCCAGTTGACTATAAATTACTGTAATTAATATTCCCTAATTTTATTGCTGGAATATAAAGAATTTTGATATGGCAATATCACTCAATTTTTTGCAGACTTTCTAAGTCAAAAATATGTTGATTTATTATCAAAAATGATATTTTTAATGATCTATAAACTGGCAACTTGATTATAGCCTTTTCATTTTGTTCATGGCAAAGAATTGGAAACCGCCTGACTTGCAAGTAAAGTCACTGACCCAGCCAATAGAATCATTCCGCCTCAATATCTGGGAAGTTCACTAAAAAGGCTTCACGAAAA
Organism: Lipotes vexillifer; assembly: GCF_000442215.2. Classification (NCBI taxonomy): domain Eukaryota; kingdom Metazoa; phylum Chordata; class Mammalia; order Artiodactyla; family Lipotidae; genus Lipotes; species Lipotes vexillifer. Next base: position 1,399,853 of record NW_006796443.1, on the reverse strand, counting down.
TTTATCAAATGGCTATGGTTATTTTCTCACGTAGAGGCTGCTTTTTTATTCTAATGTACTCAGAAAGAGTTGTTAAAATAAAACCTTCACTCGACATACCTTTGCCAGCACAATATTTTTTGGAGAAAACGCTTTTACTTTATCACATGTTTAAATACTTTCTGTCAAATTCTTAGTTTTCATAATTAACAAAGGTAGTCTGTACTGTCAATCCAATCAGCCAAATTAGACTTTCTGACAGAAAACCTATTTTTCCCTTTCAATTCAAATGAATGTGTTAATGTATATTTTAAGAAGTGTTATAAAAACCACTGAAAAATAAATTATGGGACACATTTTGAAGGCTAGATTACTGAAGGCAGTAAAGCCAAGAATAAAGGAATCTCATGGTTACATATTTAAGTTATTTATTTCATAATATATGATAATATAGTTTTCCTCTTTGTAGTAAAGTAATATAATATGCTTAAAATTATTTATGTAAAGAGGACTGTGGCAGAAGTCATGATATTATTTTATTAAATGTGTAATGAACTTTGTTTATGGGCCTTAGAGAACAGTTAAATAGAAATCATGTATAACAATCAGTAATAAATTCATCCGTTTCTTTAGACCTCATGATCAATCTTTGACATTGTATTTAGTGGAACAGAACACTATTTGGTTCAGAAGCTAGTATATAACCTTTTCATTATAAGAGTTAGAAAATAGCATTTTATAAGATGAGGATGATTGGAATGAATATTTCATGATGATGTTTGTTTGAGAATAACTTTTTATCTACCTTTTTGAAAGATACACATCTGATCTGAAACATTTAAAAGTTTTCTCTGTTCTTTTTATCCAGTGTATTGTGAAAAATTTGGTAGTGCTGAAACCTATTTCAGTTACATTAAAATGAATTGTAAAGCAATTATACCCCAATAAAGATGTTAAAAAATAAAATAAAATTCACACACAAAAAATGAATCAGCATTAATAATATGTACTGCTTCAGATGTTCAGCAGTGCCTTTTTTTTTTTTCTTGAGAACATGAATAGCATGTTCTCAAGATAAGAATTGAGAAAAGCTGAAAAAATAGCTTACCTTTAAGGTTGTGAAGAGCCAGTTTTCGAAGCTTTTTTTACCTGGCTCTCTGAGCTCTCCCATCTTGGATTATTTGACAGTACTCACTCACACTTCCTCACTCTGCAATATACTGTATCTGACACAGGCCAACACAGGCCAAACTCTGGACAGTTCTAAAGCTACTCTTCACTTTTAGTAGAACTATATGAGATGGAAAGAGTATTCCTAGGCAGGTTTATGTCGATTTGAATACTTTTGAAAGCAGGCTTCTCCTCAATCATAATTAAATGTGCCCCTTTGCTTGGTCCCCTGGAGCAACGCACCGTTCACTCTAGTAGTAAACTAAGTGAGAGAAGGGCTCCTGAAAAGACCCGTGGGGATGGAGAGCCTGTAGGGCCATTCTCAGTCAGGTCAATGTTAGGGAAGAACACATGGAAGTGAAGATCTGAAAACTGATCCCCTTCAGACTGCCATGCTCTGTCCCCTTGGAAAGTCCTTGTGTACCCTAATTTAAAGACTCTTAATGTAAAGGAGCCATAATCAATAATTGTACAGTGTGAGAAATGCTATTACAGAAGGATGAGCCAGGTACTATGTAGAAGGACAGGAATGGAGTGATCAATTCTTGAGTGAGGTGGAGATGGTGCAAAAGGGGAAGTTAGGGTAGATTCAGTGGGGAGATGAAGATATCTGAGGAGTACTTGTGTGAAGGAAAAGTGTGAGAGATGTGGAAGGGCTTCTAGGTCAGGGAATAAAGCATCAGTTCCTGAGATAAGAATACAAGAGGTAGAGCTGGTTGGACAACACACACAGAGAATATAGAGTTCCATGTTTCTCATGTTAAATTTGAGGTGCCTCTGGAATACCAAAGTAAAGTGTCCAACAGGCTACTGAGAGGTATTGAACTCGGGAGAGAGATCTGAGCCAAAGTAGACATATAAGACTTTAATTGTACAGAGGTCAGATGTGGGCTATGGGTATGGATTGGATGACTAGTCAAGTGTAGCATGGTAACAGCAGATGACCAAGAACATAAGCATTTGAGGCAGGGAGGGCAAATGTCTAACCCCTATGAATGTCTTTTTCCTCTTTGCCTAGAAATGGCTAATTGATCACTGCCCTGTTTCTTAATGAGTCCAGTTTCCATTGTGATTTCTTCTTTGGGTTTTTTGGAAGCCTGTTTCTTGATTTCCAAATGTTTAGAGATTTGCCAGTTATCTATTTGGTGCTAAGTTCTAGTTGAATTCCATTTTGATCAGAAAGCATACTTTCTATGATTTTAGTCCTTTGAAATTTATTAAGACTTGCATTATGGTGCAGCCGAAGATCTAGTTTGATGAATGTTTCATGTGCATTTAAAAAGAATATGCATTCTGCCATTGTTGGGTATAGTGTTCTATAAAGGTCATTTAGGTTAAGTGGTTAATAAGGTTTTCAGATCTTTACTTCTACACTTGGTCTTAGCCAAAAGGCCAAGAACTGATTGTTTTTACTTCTCTATCCTTTTTTTTTCTGCTCTTCCATCACTTACCGAGAGAGATATAGTAAAATATGCAGATATGATTTTGAATTTTTCTCTCAGACCCAGTGGTGGTAATGGCTTTCTGTTATTGCTAGTCCCAGGGTACTGCACCGTCCTTGCTGGTTTTCCCAAACTCTGCCCATACCTTCATAAATGGTTCCTTTATTATTCTCTCCTCAGTTATTCATTTTGAATGGACTACCAGTTTCTTGCTGGGCCCTTGATTGATAATGGATATATTTAGGAAAAGCATTTCAGTTAGTAGGAAAATCCGGTGCAAAAGCCTGAAATGAATATATGTCTGACATGCTCAAGGAGTAGCGAAGAGACCCACATGGCTGGAGTAGAATAAGTGAGGAGGACACCAGTAGGAGATGAGCTCAGAAGGGAAATGGGGTGCCAGATCAGAAATAGCCTTTTAGGCCACTGCAAAGATGGGGGTTGAGCAGAGGACTGGCATTACTTGATTCCTATTTTCTTATGATCACTGTGGCTGCTCTGTTGAGAATTAACTGTAGGGTGCCAGGGTTGAGACAGGAGATCTGTAAGGGAGGGAGAGGTAATGCTGTTTAAATGAGAAAATGAATTTAAGTAGTAAACCCCTACCTGGCTTGGGTCAGCATTGTGGAGGTAGAGGATGTAGAGAGATGTGGGCAATACTACATATATATTAATGACAGAGTCACTACAATTTTCTGCTGGGGGGTGGGAGAGAAAAGTTAAGAATGGCTGCAAGACTTCTGGTCTGAGAAGCTGGAAGGATTAAGTTGCCATTAGTAGAATTGGGGGATACTGTGGGTGGAACACACACAGATCAGAAGTTCAGTTTTGAATATGTCAACTTGAAGCCGACTGTTAGGCGCCTCAGAGTCTGTTGGTATCCATGCTTCGAGTTCTGTGGTCTGGATTAGAGATATAAATTTGGGAGCAAGCGACATATTAGTTGGCACTTAAAGGCATAAGGCTAGATGAGCTCATCAAGGAGGGGTTATAGATAGAAAAGAAAAGAGGCTAGAACTGGGCCTCCGCACCCAGTGATCGGAAGTTGAGGAAGAGAGGGAGAAAAGGCAAAGAAGGCTTGAGTCATAATGAGGTAGGAGGAGACGAGAGGAGGGGAGAGGGCAAGGAGAGAGAGAGAGAGAGAGAGAGAGAGAGAGGTGGAATCCCTGTGGAGTGAGTCGTGATTGGACGCCGGGCTCTGACTCCACTCCAGAAATCACGGTGGTTAGCTCTTCCTGCTACCTGTACCCTGGCAGCCAAGCTGTGGCTAATGACATAGGCTTGGCCAGTTCAATGTTCCTGCCCATGACTTCGAGTCATGAGGGAGTTGTGCAAAGGCTGCAGGAACAGTTTATTTATGGCAGTGTCCTTTTTTATTAGAAGATATATCTGAAGACTTTAAGGATGAAGAATCCTGACTTTTGCATCTTAAGGTAGTGTTTTTCCAACTTCCCTACAGGTTTGAGAAATATCAAAATAAAATGGCGGAAAAAGTTGTCCTCTGACTGTGTTGTCCCACAGTATGGATCTAATGGTGCCTGGGGTGGTATCTCAGTGAGTTTATCCTGGGGTGTGACTTTGACTGTGCTTCCTGTTGCCTTCCCTAACATATTGTGGACTAGTTTCTGAGCCTAGGTCTCTTCATGATGGGTTCACGCTTCCTGTGAGGTATTTCATAGAACCGCTGTAACAAAAACCCCAATGTCCTCATACTAACCTAGTTTGAGATGGAGGTTGTGTTACAGTAGCTCTGTGAAATAGCTCACAGGAACCATGGGTTACTTAGAGTCAAGATTAAATGAAATAACATAAATAAATATGCCTATAATAGTATTTGCCAAATAGCTGGTACTCAGTAAGTATTAGCTGATGTCTAGACTAATTCAGAGGAAAATTTCTTTGATTCACACTCTAAATGTATGTGCATTCTGTATTAGAAATTATGCCTGTGTTTTACACAATGTTTCTACTTATCTCTTAATTTACCACTTACCTGTAATATATTTCTTCATCTATATAAACTTTTTTTTACACAGATTTACAAATTTCCTCGTTTATAAAGTCTCTGTCTCACATATTTGGGGAATGTGTAAAGGACTTAGAAGATAGTAATCATTCAACAAGTGTTGGCTGTTGTTAGTACCATGATTTAAGGCCTTATTCTCCAGGATACCTCACTAGCTCAAAACTGGCAGTGTTGAAAGATGTGTTTTACACAGCTACTCTTTCTAAGTGTTTTCGAGCCCTTTGCAAGTGAAGTTCCAGTTGCAGATGGGATCAATTTGTCTATTTTGCTGTTGGAGAGAGCAAAGCAGAGATTGTTTGGTTCACTCCTGCACTTTAGAAGATCAACCAGAAATTAATGTTACTTTAAAAAATTAGAACCATGTAGAAGTGACTGAGAGCTTTTGCTCTGTTTTGCTTGTTTCATGTAGGAATTCTTGGCATATATACCACTGGGGCTTTGCTCTTTTCATGTACCTAGAAATGTTGAATTTGGGAGTTATGTTGCTAGAGAACTTGAAGTTGTATGTAGTAAAAATAAGAACCTATAAAGATGTAAAAAGGTTACCAATACATGTTAAAGATACCACCTTATGGGTGCTTTGGACGATCTTAAACAAAAATGCATCCTTCTGTATTGTTGACTTTATTAGTATCGCTATTAATGAGAAAATAAAGCTGGTTAATGTATTTTATAGTATTTCACCTTTTTTGCTAAAATAGCATTTACAAAGTGAATTTCTTCTTTAAAAGTGAACTTCTTTATATATATAACTTATACTATGGATACTAGTTGTGCAAGCACAGTGCCTGACATAGACAGGTGTTTCTAAGGATGCCCAACACAGACAGATCTGTGGTACACACATCCCTCTCTGTAGGTCAGGAGAATCACTGTTGCAAAAGCCGTAGTGTGTTGTTTTCTTGTCTCTTGTAATGGTTGTGTTTCTGTATTCTCTTTTTAGGTGATACAGTTAATATTGGAGATGTATCTTACAAGTTGAAAACGCCTAAGAGCCCGGAACTGGTGCCACAGAACTACTGTAAGAACTAATCATTTATTTTATGAATTTATCACTTTGTATCACTTCATCCATGAATATTTCAGTAAAATATTTATTTTTCCACATATTGCTATTTCTATTTCAACTGAAATAAAATTTATACTTAATAAAATGCACAGATCTTAAGTATTCCTTTTGATTAATTTTGACAATTTTATAAATGTGTATAACTGCCAAGATTGCTTTCATCACCTCTGAATATTCTCTTGTGCGCCTTCCCTGCTCTCCTGCTCTCCTGCTCTGGAAGCCACTGTTCTATTTTCTACCATGGTAGATTAGTGTTGCTAATCTAATTCGTTCTTCAGCTTTCTATAAATAGAATCATATAGTATAGTTTTTTTTTGTGTGTGTGTATTTGGTTTCTTTCCACCGAGAGTAATTTTGAGGTTCATCCATATTCCTGTACCAATCAGCTTGCTTTTAACTGCTGAGTAATATTCCATTGTATAAATATACCATAATTTATTTGTTCTTTTGTTGACGGACAGTTAGATGGTTTCCATTTTTGGACTTTTATGAAAAAGGTGCTGTGAACATTCCTGTAGAGATCTTGTAGCCATAAGTTTTCACTTATCTTAAATAAATAACTAGGAGTTGATGTGTCATAGGGTGGATGCCTGTTTAACTTTACTAAACACTGCCAAAAAGTTCTCCAAAGTAGTTGTACTGTTTCACCCTTTGACCAACAGCAGTGTTCCACATCCTTGCCAACCTTGCCATCCTTGGTATTTCTGGTCTTTTAGATTTTACTCATTCTACAAGGTGTGAAATGGTAACTCATCATGGTTTTTGTTTTATAACAGCTCTATTGAAATACAATTCATATACCGTAAAATTCACCTTTTTAAAGTGTACAACTCAGTGGTTTTTAGCATATTCACAGAGTTGTGCAACCATGCCACTATCTAACTTTAGAACATTTTTCATCAAGTCAAAAAGAAACCTCACACTCATTAACAGTCACTCCCGGTCTCCTCCTCCTCCTCTTCCCCCTGCTTCCCCTCTAGCCTTTGGCAATCATTAGTATACTTTCTGTTTCTTTGGATTTGCCTGTTCTTAACATTTCATATAAATGGGATCATATAATATGTGGCCTTTGTGTTTGGCTTATTTCACTTATAATGTTTTCAAGGTTCATTCATGTTGTAGCATGTATCAGTGCTTCATTCCTTTTTATGGCTAAATAGTGTTCAGTTGTATGGATATACCACTTTTTGTTTATTCATTCATCAGTTTGGGGATATTATGAATAATACTGCTATAAATGTTCATATACAAGTTTTTATACAGACATATGTTTTCAGTTTTCTTGGATATGTGCCTAGGAGTAGAATTGCTAGGTTATATGGTAACTCTGTTTAACATTTCCAGGAATTATCAAACTGTTTTCCAAAGAGGCTGTACCATTTTACATTCCCACAGGCGATGTATGAGGGTTCCAGTTTCTCGATATCTTCAACACTTATTACTGTCTGTCCTTTTTATTGTAGCCATCTTCATGGCTATGAAGTGGTATCTCATTATTGTTTTGATTTGAATTTCTCTAATGACTCACAATCACTTCTTTGCTCAAAATCATGTCAATTCTTTTCTCAAAATTCCCGAAAGCACTCTAATACCTTAGGAACAAAGGTCAATCCTTACCTTTCATGATCTAGTCTCAGCCTCATCTCCCGTCACTGTACTTTCCCTGTTCTGTGTTTCAGTCATTGGGCACAATATAAAATAATTCTTTGTTCACTCTTCAGATTCTTTCAGTAGACAATGCGCTCCTTGAGGGAGAATATCTCACTTTCATCCAATACAAATTTCCATTGACTCTACCTCCTAAATGGCTCTGCGATCTGTCCTTTCCACTCTGTCCCACTTTTCTTTTACTGTATTTTTTTTGAGGTTTTCTCTGTTCCTTTTTTTTTTTTTTTTTTGGCCATGCCACGTGCATGCAGGATCTTAGTTCCCCGACCAGGAATCGAACCCATGTCCCCTGCAGTGGAAGTGCAGCGTCTTAACCACTGGACTGCCAGGGAAGTCCCCTGAGTTATTTTCTTAGTGGTAACTCTAGGGGTTATAATTAACAGTTTAACTTAAAACAAACTTGTTCATATTAATACTAACTTAATTTCAATAGTATATAAAAACTTTGTTCCAGTTTAGCTCTGTTCCCTTCTACTTTCTTTGTACTATTATTGTCATACAAATTATAGCTTTATATATTAAAAATCTAGTGACACAATTTCATAATTATCATTTTATGAAATTGTCTTTTAAATCAGATAGCAGAAAAGAGTTACAACAAAAATATGTTTATATTGTTTTTACATTTACATATATTATTTTTTACATTTACATATATTCCAGTTACCTTTACTGGAATGCTATTGTGTGGATTTGAGTCACTGTCTAGTGTGCTTTTATTTCGGCCTGAAAGAAGGACACTCTTTAGTATTTTTTATAGGGCAGATCTGCTAGAGATGAATTCTCAGTTTTTATTTGTCTGGAAATTTCTTAATTTCACCTTTATTGTTTGAAGAATTCTTGGTTGACAGTTTTTTCTTTTCTGCACTTTGAATATGTCATCTTACTGCCTCTGGCCTCCATAGTTTCTGATGAGAAGTAAGTTATTAATTTTACTAAGGATCCCCTCTGCATGATGAATCACCTTTCTTTCTGCTATCAAGATATTTTCTCTTTGTCTTTGTCTTTTGATAATTTGACTATGATGTGTCTGAATGTGGTCTCTCTCAGTTTTCCTACCTGATGTTTGTTGAGCTATATATACTACACTTTCATTTACATCACAGACCCTTTGTACTATTGTCAACATATATTTTAATTCCATATATGCTAGAACACTATGATATTTATTGTCATTTTTGCTAAAACAGTGATATTTATAGTTATTTTTGCTTTAAGCAATAATAGAGTTTTAAATAAAATAAATATATAGGTATAACATGAAGATAGTTTTAGAAGCTTTTAATATTTATCCATATTTTAATGCTTTATACTGCTTTTTATTCCTTTCTGCAGATTCAGGCATACATCATCTGAAAGCATTTCCCGTTAGCAAGAAGAGTTTCTTTGAGCATTTCTTTTAGTATGTTTGCTAGATATGCATTCTCTCATCTGTTGTCTGTCTTAAATTGTGTTTACTTTGCTTTCATTTTCAAAACATTATTTTTGTTATTGTTGGATATGGAATGCCATTTTTTTTTTCTTTTAGTACTTTAAAGACATCATTTTATTGTCTTCTGGTTTCTATTGTTTCTAATAAAAAGTCAGCTATAATTTTTGTTTTTTGCCTGTTTGTAACTTGTCTGTTTTCTGTATCTGCATTTAAGATTCTTTTTTTATTTTTTATTTTTCACCAGAAGTTTGGCTTGATGTACCGAGGTACGGTTTACTTTGAATTTATCTTTGTTGTGTTTCTCTAAGCTTCTTGAATCTATGGGTTAATAACTGTCATCAGTCTGGGTAACTTCTTGTCCATAACTAAGTTAATTGATTCTCTCTTCTGTTTCGTATGTTCAGTGTTAGTCCCATCTGATGATTCATTCATTTCGGTTAATATATTTCATTTCTACCATGTCCATTTGGTTTTCCCTTTTTTTTTTTTTTTTTTTTTGCGGTACACGGGCCTGTCACTGTTGTGGCCTCTCCCGTTGCGGAGCACAGGCTCCGGATGCGCAGGCTCAGTGGCCGTGGCTCACAGGTCCAGCCGCTCCGTGGCACGTGGGATCTTCCCGGACTGGGGCACGAACCCGTGTCCCCTGCATCGGCAGGCGGACTCTCAACCACTGCTCCACCAGGGAAGCCCTGGTTTTCCTTTTTCTTCTAATTTTTTGGCCACGCCGCCCCGCATGCAGAATCTTAGTTCCTCCACTGGGGATGGAACCCATGCCCACTGCAGTGAAAGCATGGAGTCTTAACTACCGGACTGCCAGGGAAGTCCCTAGTTTTCCTTTTTCTTTTTCATCTCTCATGCTTGAATACGAAAGAGTTGGTGGTAGTTGCAGATTTTCTCTGTTGCTGGGACTTCTCATCATGCCAGCCCATGTATGGCCATTAAAGGTTTGTTAAAAGTTCAGCTTGTTTACCCTGACACATCTATGGCAGATTCTTCCTCCTCTTGCCATTCTACCAGGGATGAGAGTTAGCTGTGGGTCTCTTCTCTCCTTGAAAGGGCTCCTTACTTTCTATAATCTACTTCATTTAGATTTCTTTGTATCCTTAGTTGTATGATGGATTTTAAGAAACTGTGATTTTTGTAGATTAACTGGTTTGTCCTGGTTGTTACGTTGGAAGTGAAATTCTCTTGCAATTCTCACCCTCCTAACTAGAAGTGGGAGTTAGGAATATTTATTTTTGATGTTCATTATTTAATGGTTATGCCTAATCATATTATTTTAATAGACAGGTTTTCTTTTCTAGGGGTGAAACTAATGGCTTAATTCTTTAACAAGTTGTTATACTTGTCTAGAGAAGAATTAACAAAATAGATCTATAACATCTTAGGTACGTGATAATTGAAAAAAAAAACCCACTCATTTTTCCTGATTTCTGGGTCTTTTCTCATTATGAATGTAGCTAACTTTTTATAATAAACTTCAGATGTGAAGAATAATATCTGCTCTTGATAGACAATAAGAAAAGTGCTGTATAGTTTGAGTTCTGT
>NW_006796443.1:1387346-1389509 GCF_000442215.2 Lipotes vexillifer | reverse complement strand
CTGTAGGGAAACAACTACTTGGTGGGGGGAAATTATGTTTAATATTTTGACTGTACTACTTTCTAGACGTATGAATTTCTTTCCTTCCTTCCTTCCTCCCTCCCTCCCTTTCTTTCTTTCTCCCTCTCTTCCTCCCTCCCTCCTTTCTTCCTTCCTTCCTTCCTCTCTCTCTCTCTTCCTCCCTTCTTCCCTTCTCTCCTTCCCTCCTTCCTTCCTTCTTTCTTTCTTTTCAGATGTGTCAATTTCCATAGTCATTTAACTGTTCTGAGTCTCCTTGACTATATGGGGATGATCATTTTAACCTCACTGATATATTGTAAGGATTAACTCAAATAGCATATGTGAAATATATACGATAGTGCTTGGCACATAGTGCTGAATACATATGAGTTCCTGATACAACCATTTCCCCAGTCTCCTGATTCTTGTTCCTTTTCATTTTCCATTGTCCCATGCCTGTGACACTATTGAGTATGGGGATTACTAAAGGCTGCTGTGATTCTGCTTAAGAGATATGCTAAAAACAGTCATCTTCATTCAGTCTTAACCCTAAAAAATGAATCTGGAATATATTTCAGCTAGATTTAATTTTGAATTTGCCCTCAGTTAGGTTGTTTGCAGATCACCAGTGTTGGTAGGCTCTTCAAATACACTTCAGTTTAAAAAGATCAAACAACATATTTACAGTGTGGAATGAATGTTGGCCTTTTCAGTCTCACCTAGACCTGAAGCATGGTCATTGCCTGATAGCTATCAACAAGGGATAGCACTCTCCATCCCTTCCTTTAACAACTAAGATGCCATAGTCTCTTGTCTGGGGTCTGCTGAAGTACTTTGTCATAATCACAGATACTTACTCATTTTGAGGATCTTCTTATTCACTGAGAGAATTAACAAGACTGTCAGTACTAGCTTCAAGAATTCAAGGGATCCTAGCAATAATATCAATTTAAAAACTTACAGGCATGTGCTTTGAATGAATGTATTCTCATACTTTGCAAATGACTGAGGGACAATACAGTGGCTGGCTCAGACCACGTCCCAGAGTGTAAAAGGTATCTGTTCCTAAATAGAGCAAAACTCCCATAAATTGTCGCGAAAACCCCCCAGAAAAACAAAGCAAAGCTATCAACATTTTCTGGTTTACATACTTCCCATTTTTATTATTGTTTGCATGCATCTCTTATGTAATCAAAAGTTTTCGTTTCTTTTGTGTTTCGTTATTAGTAGCTTACCCTTTGAAATACATCAGAAGAGAGTTTATACTGAAATCAGTTGGATGGTTTGTGCCTGCTATCCATTCATCATGTATCAAGAGGATGATAGCATATGTTTAACCCAACAGGAAATTGTTATATTGCCTCTGTTAGTCTTTCTTACGAGCAACTGTGCCATTTGTAAGAAAAAGACTGTTGGGCGTTTGTTAACTTGAAATAGGAAAAGTGGCCAAGCTAATTCAACCAAAATCTCACATATTCACATAAGTATTATGTGGTGGTTGCTACACATTGATTAGACAGATATATTGTATTGCATAATATAACATGTTTTATGCATCTATTTACTGTATTATGTTCAAATACAGTTCTTTGAACGTTTTCTCCCTCTCTCAGGGACTATTACCAGAATGGGAAAATTATAGTTCTTTGGCTTCATTCTTGCTATTACATGACTGATTAGAGATTATGGGTTTTGGCCATGAGAGAACTTTGGTGGATTTTTTTTCTCCCTAAGAGTTATTTTAAAAAATATGTTAAAATATTTTGGAAATGGTGTTTTGTTGAAGTTTGATACCCTGTTACTTTCCTTCCTGTATTTATGCTTCATTTTAGCTTTTTGCCTCTTGGATACTTAATATTTTGAAATGAAACATAAAATGATAGACTTTTGTTAAGGAAAGGAACTTTAGCAATTATTATCCTCTCTGGAACTCATTTTATAGCCGGGAAAGTAGGATCACAAGAAAGAGGTCAGGGACTTCCCTGGCCGCGCAGTGGTTGAGAGTCCGCCTGCCGATGCAGGGGACGCGGGTTCGTGCCCCGGTCCGGGAAGATCCCACATGCCGCGGAGCGGCTGGGCCCGTGAGCCATGGCCGCTGAGCCTGCGCGTCCGTCCGGAGCCTGTGCTCCACAACGGGAGAGGCCACAACAGTGAGAGGCCTGC
>NW_006796443.1:1374484-1387336 GCF_000442215.2 Lipotes vexillifer | reverse complement strand
CACCAAAAAAAAAAAAAAAAAAAAAAAAAAACGAAAGAGGTCAGAAGATTAATTAATTAGTAGCAAAACCCAGATTTCCTGACTTCTCTTTGGTTTTCCTTTTATAGTCTGCTACAGTGTCTCTGGTGGCTTTCTTTAGAATAAGTCCTGCGATGTTAGAAAACTCTTTTGGAATTTAAAAGTGTGAAGGATTATTGAAAAACATTGAAATAGTTGAAGCATGGCAGTTTTATTTTATCTCTGTCTTAATTAAAGTTATTATTTAGAGCATTGAAAATCACTACTGTATTTTAGTAATGAAGAAATAAAAGTCACAGTGTTGAACTATGATCCCTGATATTCATATTTAGCGTCTATTTAATGGAATGGTAGAAATCCTGCTAACTGGCAGAAGCTATAGACTGGAGGTATGCTTAAGTGGAAGTCTAAAATTCAACTAAAAACCACACAAAAGCAGTATTATCTCATCAAAGTAAAATTTCTTATTCACTGACCATTTGATTGAGATAATGAATGCTTATATTTTGTAGTCAGTTGCCAGCTTCTCATTTGAACTGTTTCTGTCTTCACAGCATTGGGCACAGCAGGACATCTTTTTAGCTCCAGTATCTAGCCCAGTGCCTGGCATATAATAGACATAAGAGTTGGACTGTTCTTTAGTTTTTTTATTATCTAGGTCTTGTTACCTCCTGCCTTGACCATTATAACTTCCACTTATCATCTTAGTCCCTAGTCTCTTACCTGCAAGTGTTGAAGTGGATAATTGAAGCTTTTTGCCTTTTTGTATGAAAACCAAACCTCAAGGCTTAGTTGAAATTGGCAGCTGTTGAAAAGGGGTTCCTTCATGTTTTTGTGCTTGAAGTTAAACGATATTGTATCAAAGCTGGTATTTCTTCCAAGGTTTGACTTATGAAGTGGTGCTCCAAGGTAGCAAGTTTTCAAGAGATGACTTTAAACCTGACCTCAGAATTATATTTCTGCTTCCTTACATAATCTTCTTGTTGTCAGTGAACCAATTACATGTGAGGTCATTTAAGGTTTACTGGACACACTGAACTCTTATCTAAGCAATTAGGGCCCATAAAGATTTACTGCAAGAATTACAGCATTGTTCTCTTAAAATGGTGAGTTTGGGCATAATTAACAGTATGAGAGTTTTTTTTAGGGGGGAAAGAACCTTTGTCTTTAGTTTGTAAATGATTTTAAGAGGTTTGAGAAATTCATCAATGTTATAAATGACAGAATAGCATGGAAAAGCTATGTCATTTTTGTGTCAGGGTAGATAATGTGGAACAATCATTGCAGCTACTTGTCAGTTTTAATAAATTAGTGACAGAGGTTACACAAAAGGCCTCCAGGGAGGTGTTACCTCAGATTCCCTTAATGATTACTTAATCATCAGTGCTTGAAAAACAATCTAAGAAGCAAAGCCTCCAATCCTTAAGACTTGCCTTAATTTTACTAGTGTCCTAATTGCCTCTCATTACATGAGAATTTATTTTGGAAAAGGATTTCATTTGAGATTTCTTTAGATATATTTTTAAGCATGGAGTCCTCAAAAGGAAGAGTCCCACCAACTTTTAAAGCTCCTGAACATGCCCTGAAGTTTCCTCTGGGGTCTCTATAGCAGTGTTTATTCAGTGCCTAGTTTTTCTTTAATTTTCTTTCTCCCAGGTACCATACTGAAGATGACTTAAAGTTTATTGATGTGTTTTATTGCTTTTTATTTTCTATTTAATGACTGTTGTTGCTTTCTGCAGCTTTCATTGCAGATGTACAGTTTTTGAGCTAGGTAGTAGGCTTCTTTGTATTTACCTGGCAATTTAACCACCATTAATGACATTGTTTAAATGAATTCAAGTACTAAACCCCTAACTTAAAAATCACATTTTCAATGCATATATAACATATATGATAGGCAGAGGTTTAATACCCCTTATATACAAATACAGCATATAAATTGGTGAGAAACATCATATGATCCAGTAGAAAATAGGCAAAGGGTTTAAATAGGCATACCACAGGACAGGAAATCCAGATGGCCAATATGTGCATATGTACATATGTTCTAACCCTGCTTAATAGTTAGAAAGATGCAAATTATACAGTAAGATAGTAACATTCATACATCATCTGGGCCAAAATTAAAAGGTATTATAATGTCCAGTACCTACAAGGTCGCAGGGAAATGGCATTTCGTACATTGCTGTGGAAGTGTGAGTTCATTTGACTTCTTTGCAAAGTAATACGGTAATAGCTATTAAAATAAAATACCTTCTGGATGTAGCAGTTTCTTTATTAGGTTCTATCCGTTAAGGGAAAAATCAGCACATCAAAAAGATATTTGTACACAATATATATTGAAGCATTTTGTTGTTTTTGATAGTGACAGAAACTAGAAGCAATCTGAGTGCGTCAGTAGAGGAATAGTTGAATAAATTATTTTACAGATATATTATGGAAGCTTCTGCAGCTGTTAAAAAAGAATAAATTAGATTTATATCTGTGGACCTAGAGGGTGTCCATATGATGTTGTTAAGCAAAAATGGAAGACTGCAGAGTAGTATATAAAGTATGATACAATTTTTGTTTTTGTTTTAAAAAACAAACAAACTTGGAACACCCTTTGCAGGTGTATTATATGTCTCCCTGTACACAGAGAAAAGTGTGGAAGGCCGAGCTCCAGGCTCTTTGACTTCTTTCTGGGGCGTTGGGTTAGGAGTGGGGTTGGAAATGAAAGGGATCATTTAATTTTTCAGATTTTTTTCTTTGTTATAGTAAGTATATATTAGACTGTAACTTTAAAAAAGCTATTAAGCTCCCATGTTTAAAGTGAAACTTTATTAAATTAGAGAATACATCCATTATAACTGCTTTTTCTGTGAACTGACTCATACAAATAAAAAGTTAATGCTTTGTGTTTAAAGAATTTGACAGGATCTAAAAATTCTTGCTTCTTCTGAGATGTGTTCATAACTGAAGGTCATTCCTTGATCTCATTTTATGTTTTTGATTATTGTTGTCTTGTCATGAATATGACTAACTACATTAAGATCAACAAAGTTGTCTTTATTGTGTAAATTGTGTAAATTTATTGTGTAAGTTGTGTAAATTATCACAATTTAGCAATAGTTTATGGATAAGCATTTTAAGCATTTAAGCATTTTAAGCATTTAAGCATTTTATGTTTTTGATTATTGTTGTCTTGTCATGAATATGACTAACTACATTAAGATCAACAAAGTTGTCTTTATTGTGTAAATTGTGTAAATTTATTGTGTAAGTTGTGTAAATTATCACAATTTAGCAATAGTTTATGGATAAGCATTTTAAGAGGCTGAATTGCAAATTGAATTTGGGGTATTAAATTGTGATCTATTGATTAGTCAAAATATTCTAATATATGTCACCCTCAAATTGCTACTTTCTCTGTGTATCACAATTATTTTCTACTTCCAGTATGGCTATGATTACTTTGCAGTATGGTTTTTCAAAAGAAATATAACTGTTCCTATCACAAAAACAAAACATCAATACAAAAACTTGGGAAACACTGAAACAAAGGATAAAATGCAAATCATTTGTAAGCCTAATTATAAGCACTGTTAACATTTTAATTCTAATCTTTTAAAAAATAGTGTTACTAAGTGTAATTTGCATACAACAAATTGTACATATTTAATGTGCGACTCCATAAATTTTGACATATGTATGTAACCATGAAACATCACTAAAATCAAGATAATAATCAAATAAACTCATCACTCTGAAAAGTTTACTTGTGCCCCTTTATAATGTCCCCTGGTTCCTCCCTTTTCTGGGAATCACTGATCTACTTTGTAGATTTATTTGGATTTTCTAGAACTTTATGTAAATGTAATAATACAACACGTGTTCTATTTTTGTCTAGCTTTTATCTTCATGACCTAATGGCTTCCCAAAGACCCCACCTGCGAATACTATCATATTGGCAGTTAGGATTTCAACATATGAATTTTGGAGGAACACAAACATTCAGTCCATAACTGTGGTGGACTGAATGATGTCTTTGTCATATTTTGGTATTCGGGTAACACCGATCTCGTAGAATGAATTGGGAAGAATTTCCTCCTCTTCCTGTGTTTCCCTATGCAAATACAAGAAAATTTGCATAAATACTCTTATTCTGACACCTCTACACAAAAAATGTATAGCTTGATACTTAATGTATATGTATATGCTCTGATTTATTTAATGTATATTGAAGTGTTTTTCCAACTTTAAGAAAAACTGAATACCTTTTCTCTGCTCAGTCCTGTACAGGCCATTGTTATACTTCTCATTTAATTTTGATTACAGCTATCTGTATTAGATCAGTCCCGTCAGCCCACTGTATAGATGAGTGGCTTATATAAGCTAAGGCTTTATATGTATGCATTTTTTTCCCTTTGACACCTTCAAAGGATCTTATTGTACTTATCTTCGTGTTCTTGGCGCTAAGCATATAGAAGATCCTGAATAAATGTAACTGTGTGAACGATTTAATTTTTTAGTTCAGTTAGCGCATGTGGTGAATAATGAGGACTTTGATTCTAAACATATTGTATTATGTCCCTTGTTCCCCTGTCTTTCCCCTTGATGTCCATTATATCCTAGTAGAGAGTGATACACGGTAGATAGGTCAGTTTAGTAAATGAGCATGCACTTGCAAGTGAGATTAGTTGTGATTCTTTTGAAATCTCTCTTGAGATGGTAATGCATGCAGGGAGTGTGATGAGCCTGGGTTCAGATTCTTTCTGAGCAATCTTATAGGATGACTCTGGTGAATAAAATGTAATGTCTTGGGAAAGCACCTCACACAGGCTGTACTAGTTAGGTAGGTTCCTTTCTCCCTTATTTTTTCCGGGTGGTCTCTAGGTGCAGAAGGTAATTTGAGTAAACCCAGAAGCTCATTCCTGACCACTGAATCCATACCTTGCAGCCTGCCCTCCAGGGTGCACACCAGGTAGAGGACTGTGCTGGTGAGGATGGGCTTTTAATATCCTTCCACACCTAGTTTTCACTGTCTGAGGGACTGGACAAGGTGCTTTACCTGTAATCCTCACAATAACTGTACTCAGTAAGTATTATTACTGCTCTTTTGAAAATAAGAAAACTTAGGCCCGGGAGATTCAGAATACTTGTCCAAGGACACTGATAAAGGACAGGATGAGAAATCACAACTAGGTCTGTTTGGCTTCAGAGGCTTTTTCTTTCCATTGTATTATGTTGCCCCTTGGGATACTAAGAAAACGTCACTAGTTTACATTTATTTATTTATTTATTTTAACGTCTTTATTAGAGTATAATTGCTTTACAATATTGTGTTAGTTTTTGCTATATAACAGAGTGAATCAGCTATATGCATATATATATCCCCATATCACCCCCTCTTCGGTCTCCCTCCCACCCTCCTTATTCCACACCTCTAGGTGGTCACAAAGCACCGAGCTGATCTCCCTGTGCTATGCAGCTGCTTCCCACTAGCTATCTGTTTTACATTTGGTAGTGTATATATGTCAGTGTTACTCTCTCACTTCATCCCAGCTTACCCTTCCCCCTTCCCGTGTCCTCAGGTCCATTCTCTAGGTCTGTGTCTTTATTCCTGTCCTGCCCCTAGGTTCTTCAGAACCATTTTTGTTTGTTTGTTTGTTTTAGATTCCATATATATGTGTTAGCATACGGTATTTGTTTTTCTCTTTCTGACTTACTTCACTCTGTATGACAGATTCTAGGTCCATCCACCTCACTACAAATAACTCAATTTCGTTTCTTTTTATGGCTGAGTAATATTCTATTGTATATATGTGCCACATCTTCTTTTTCCATTCATCTGTCGATGGACACTTAGGTTGCTTCCATGTCCTGGCTATTGTAAATAGTGCTGCAGTGAACATTGTGGCACATGACTCATTTTGAGTTATGGTTTTCTCAGGTTATATGCCCAGTAGTGGGATTGCTGGGTCATACGGTAGTTCTATTTTTAGTTTTTTAAGGAACATTCATACTGTTCTCCATACTGACTGTGTCAGTTTACATTCCCACCAACATTGCAAGATAGTTCCCCCTTCTCTACACCCTCTCCGGCATTTATTGTTTACACATTTTTTGATGATGGCCATTCTGACCAGTGTGGGATGATACCTCATTGTAGTTTTGAATTGCATTTTTCTAATGATTAGTGATGTTGAGCATCTTTTCATGTGTTTGTTGGCAGTCTGTATCTCTTCTTTGGAGAGATGTCTACTTAGTCTTCTGCCCATTTTGGATTGGGTTGTTTGTTTTTTTGATACTGAGCTGCATGAGCTGCTTGTATATTTTGGAGATTAATCCTTTGTCAGTTGTTTCATTTGCAAATATTTTCTCCCATTCTGAGCGTTGTCTTTTCATCTTGTTTATAGTCTCCTTTGCTGTGCAAAAGCTTTTCAGTTTCATTAGGTCCCATTTGTTTATTTTTGTTTTTATTTCCATTTCTCTGGGAGGTGGGTCAAAAAGGATCTTGCTGTGATTTATGTCATAGAGTGTTCTGCCTATGTTTTCCTCTAAGAGTTTGATAGTTTCTGGCCTTACATTTAGGTCTTTAATCCATTTTGAGTTTCTTTTTGTGGATGGTGTTAGGGAGTGTTCTAATTTCATTCTTTTACATGTAGCTGTCCAGTTTTCCCAGCAGCACTTATTGAAGAGGCTGTCTTTTCTCCATTGTATATTCTTGCCTCCTTTATCAAAGATAAGGTGACCATATGTGCGTGGGTTTATCTCTGGGCTTTCTATCCTGTTCCATTGACCTCTGTTTCTGTTTCTTGTGGCAGTACCATACTGTCTTGATTACTCTAGCTTTGTAGTATAGTCTGAAGTCTGGGAGCCTGATTCCTCCAGCTCCGTTTTTCTTTCTCAAAATTGCTTTGGCTATTCGGGGTCTTTTGTGTTTCCATACAAATTGTGCAATTTTTTGTTCTAGTTCTGTGAAAAATGCCATTGGTAGTTTGATAGGGATTGCATTGAATCTGTAGATTGCTTTGGGTAGTATGGTCATTTTCACAACGTTGATTCTTCCAGTCCAGGAACATGGTATCTCTCTCCATCTGTTTGTATCATCTTTAAATTCTTTCGTCAGTGTTTTACAGTTTTCTGCATACAGGTCTTTTGTCTCATTAGGTAGGTTTATTCTTAGGTATTTTATTCTTTTTGTTGCAATGGTAAATGGGAATGTGTCCTTAAATTCTCTTTCAGATTTTTCATCATTAGTGCATAGGAATGCAAGAGATTTCTGTGCATTAATTTTGTATCCTGCTACTTTACCAAATTCATTGATTAGCTCTAGTAGTTTTCTGGTAGCATCTTTAGGATTCTCTATGTATAGCATCACATCATCTGCAAACAGTGACAGTTTTACTTCTTCTTTTCCGATTTGGATTCCTTTTATTTCCTTTTCTTGTCTGATTGCTGTGGCTACAACGTCCAAAACTATGTTGAATAAGAGTGGTGAGAGTGGACAACCTTGTCTTGCTCCTGATCTTAGAGGAAATGCTTTCAGTTTTTCACCATTGAGGACAATGTTGGCTGTGGGTTTGTCATATATGGCCTTTATTATGTTGAGTCAGGTTCCCTGTATGCCTACTTTCTGGAGCGTTTTTATCATAAATGGGTGTTGAATTTTGTCAAAAGCTTTTTCTGCATCTGTTGAGATTATCGTATGGTTTTTTTTTTTCAATTTGTTAATATGGTATATCACGTTGATTGATTTGCGTGTACTGAAGAATCCTTGCATTCCTGGAATAAACCCCACTTGATCATGGTGTATGATCCTTTTAATGTGCTGTCTGATTCTGTTTGCTAGTATTTTGTTGAGTATATTTGCATTTATGTTCATCAGTGATATTGGCCTGTAGTTTTCTTTCTTTGTGACATCCTTGCCCGCGTCTCCTGCATCGGCAGGCGGACTCTCAAGCACTGCGCCACCAGGGAAGCCCTATCGTATGGTTTTTAATCCTTCAATTTGTTAATATGGTGTATCACGTTGATTGATTTGCGTATATTGAAGAATCCTTGCGTTCCTGGGATAAACCCCACTTGATCATGGTGTATAATCCTTTTCGTGTGCTGTTGGATTCTGTTTGCTAGTATTTTGTTGAGGATTTTTACTTCTATGTTCATCAGAGATATTGGCCTGTAGTTTTCTTTTTTTTGTGACATCTTTGTCTGGTTTTGGAATCAGGGTGATGGTGGCCTCGTAGAATGAGTTTTGGAGTGTTCCTCCCTCTGCTATATTTTGGAAGTGTTTGAGAAGGATAGGTGTTAGCTCTTCTCTAAAAGTTTGATAGAATTCGCCTGTGAAGCCATCTGGTCCTGGGCTTTTGTTTGTTGGAAGATTTTAAATCACAGTCTCAATTTCAGTGCTTGTGATTGCTCTGTTTATATTGTCTATTTCTTCCTGGTTCAGACTTGGAAGGTTGTGCCTTTCTAAGAATTTGTCCATTTCTTCCATATTGTCCATTTTATTGGCATATAGTTGCTTGTAGTAATCTCTCATGATCCTTTGTATTTCTGCTGTGTCAGTTTTTACTTCACCGTTTTCATTTCTAATTCTGTCATTTTGATTTGAGTCTTCTCCCTTTTTTTCTTGATGAGTCTGGCTAATGGTTTATCAATTTTGTTTATCTTCCCAAAGAACCGGCTTTTAGTTTTATTTATCTTTGCTATCATTTCCTTCAGGTTTTTTCATTTATTTCTGATCTGATCTTTATGATTTCTTTCCTTCTGCTAACTTAGGGGTTTTTTTGTCCTTTTTCTAATTGCTTTAGGTGTAAGGTTAGGTTGTTTATTTGAGATGTTTCTTGTTTCTTGAGGTAGGATTGTATTGCTATAAACTTCCCTCTTAGAACTGCTTCTGCTGCATCCCATAAGTTTTGGGTCATCGTGTTTTCATTGTCATTTGTTTCTAGGTGTTTTTTATTTCCTCTTTGATTACTTCAGTGATTTCTTGGTTATTTAGTAGTGTATTGTTTAGCTTCCATGTGTTTGTATTTTTTACAGTTTTTTTTCCCCTGTAATTGATATCTAGTCTCATAGCATTGTGGTCAGAAAAGATATTTGATATGATTTCAATTTTCTTAAACTTACCAAGGCTTGACTTGTGACCCAAGATATGATCTATCCTGGAGAATGTTCCATGAGCACTTGAGAAGAAAGTGTATTCTGTTGTTTTTGGATGGAATGTCCTATAAGTATCAATTAAGTCCATCTTGTTTAATATGTCATTTAAAGCTTGTGTTTCCTTATTTATTTTTATTTTGGATGATCTGTCAATTGGTGAAAGTGGGGTGTTAAAGTCTCCTACCATGATTGTGTTACTGTTGATTTCCTCTTTTATGGCTGTTAGTATTGGCCTTATGTATTGAGGTGCTCCTATTTTGGGTGCATAAATATTTACAATTGTTATATCTTTTTCTTGGATTGGTCACTTGATCATTATGTAGTGTCCTTTCTGTCTCTTATAATAGTCTTTATTTTAAAGTCTATGTTGTCTGATATGAGAATTGCTACTCCAGCTTTCTTTTGATTTCCATTTGCGTGGAATATCTTTTTTTCATCCCCTCACTTTCAGTCTGTATGTGTCCCTACGTCTGAAGTGGGTCTCTTGTAGACAACATATATACGGGTCTTGTTTTTGTATCCATTCAGCCATGCTGTGTCTTTTGGTTGGAGCATTTAATCGATTTACATTTAAGGTAGTTATCGATATGTATGTTCCTATTACCATTGTCTTAATTGCTTTGGATTTGTTATTTTACGTCTTTTCTCTTGTGTTTCCTGCCTAGAGAAGTTCCTTTAGCATTTGTTGTAAAGCTGGTTTGGTGGTGCTGAATTCTCTTAGCTTTTGCTCGTCTGTAAAGGTTTTAATTTCTCCATCGAATCTGAATGAGATTTTTGCTCGGTAGCGTAATCTTGGTTGTAGGTTTTTCCCTTTCATCACTTTAAATATGTCCTGCCCCTCCCTTCTGGCTTGCAGAGTTTCTGCTGAAAGATCAGCTGTTAACCTTATGGGGATTCCCGTGTATGTTATTTGGTGCTTTTCCCTTGTTGCTTTTAATGTTTCTTTTTTGTATTTAATTTTTGATAGTTTGATTAATATGTGTCTTGGCATGTTTCTCTTTGGGTTTATCCTGTATGGGGCTCTCTGTGCTTTCTGTACTTGATTCACTATTTCCTTTCCCATGTTAGGGAAGTTTAGGAGTATAATCTCTTCAAATATTTTCTCAGGTCCTTTTTTTTTTTTTTTTGCGGTACGCGGGCCTCTCACTGTTGTGCCCTCTCCTGTTGCAGAGCACAGGCTCCGGACGCACAGGCTCAGCGGCCATGGCTCCCGGGCCCAGCCGCTCCGTGGCATGTGGGATCTTCCCGGACCCGGGCACAAACCCGTGTCCCCTGCAGCGGCAGGCGGACTCTCAACCACTGCACCACCAGGGAAGCCCTCAGATCCTTTCTTTTTCTTTTCTTCTTCTGGCACCCCTATAATTCACATGTTGTTGCATTTCATGTTGTCCCAGAGGTCTCTGAGACTGTCCTCAATTCTTCTCATTCTTTTTTCTTTATTCTGCTCCCTGGCGGTTATTTTCACCATTTTATCTTCCAGCTCACTTATCCATTCTTCTCACTCAGTTATTCTGCTATTGATTCCTACTACAGTAATTGTGTAATTGTTCAGTGTTCAGTAATTGTGTTGTTCATCACTGTTTGTTTGCTTTTTAGTTTTCTAGATCCTTGTTAAATGTTTCTCGTATTTTCTCCATTTTGTTTTGTAGAGTTTGGATCATCTTTACTATCATTACTCTGAATTCTTTTTCAGGTAGATTGCCTATTTTGGCTTCATTTATTTGGTCTTGTAGGTTTTTAACATATTTTTTTGTCATTTCCTTTTTTTTTCTTTTTGGTGGGTGGTTCTGTATCCCTGTCCTACTGGTTGCCCTGAGACGTGCAGCAGTGGAGTTTGCAGGCAGTTGGATAGAGCCGTGTCTTGGAGCTGAGGACCTCTGGGAGCCCTCCCTCTGATTAATATACCCTGGGGTCTGAGGTTCTCTGGTAGTCCAGTGGTATGGACTCAGAACTTCCACCACAGTAGCTTGGAGCCGACCTCCCACAGGGAACCAAGATCCTGCAAACTTTGTGGCATGGTAAAAAAAAAAAAAAAAAAAAGAGAGAAACAAAGAAAGAAAAAAAGGAGCAGTACAATATCAAGAATAAAAAAACTAAATAAAGTTAGAAAGATAAAAAATATATTAGGAAAAATGAAATATAATTGAAACAACTTCAAAAAGGTAAAATAAAACCATAACATAAAAAAGAGAGAAAAAAAAGGGATGGGGGGAATAAGCAAAAGGAGAGAACAATAACAAAGTATAAAGAATAACATAAGATTAGAAAAATAAAAGATTTATTAGGAAAAATAAAAGTATAAAAAAATCAACAACAATGAATCAACAAGGTAAAAGAGAAACCAAATCTAAAAGAGGAAAAGAAAAAAAGTCTTGCTATGGGGGCAGAACTTAGGTAGGGGTGGAAATAAGGGAGGGATGGGGTTTAAGGTGGGGTAGGATCTAGGCGGGTGCCTTTTGAGCACAGGGCAGGGCCTGGGCGGGGCCTAGGCGGGGGTGGCCTTTTGAGTTCATTCGTAGGCTAGGCTAATAGCTAGTAGGGAGATTAAAAATAGGGTTGTGGGGAGTATTGTTTTTAGATTATTTGTTTGGGTTGCTCATGGTAGTGGGAGTAGTAGGGCGATTTCTAGGTCGAATAGGAGGAAAGTGATTGCGACTAGGAAAAATTTCATAGAGAAAGGTAGGCGGGCAGATTTTATGGGGTCAAATCCACATTCGTATGGGCTTATTTTTTCTGTGTATGCATTTAGTTGGGGAAGTCAGAAAGCGATAAGTATGAGTAGAACGGCTAAGGTGGTGTTTGTTAGTAATGTTAGGATAAAGTTTATTATTCTTTTTCGGAGTGTTTCCGAAACTAACTGATTGGAAGTCAGTTGTACTTATTAATACTAAAAGAATTATGAGCCTCATCAATAGATTGATACGTAGAGGAAAAGTCATACAACATCTACGAAATGTCAATATCAGGCAGCGGCTTCAAAGCCGAAATGGTGGCTTGATGTAAAGTGAAATTTTATTTGTCGTATGAAGCAGACGATGAGAAAGATAGATCCAATAATGACATGTAATCCGTGGAAGCCTGTGGTTACGAAAAAAGTAGACCCATAGATTCCGTCCGAGATTGTAAAGGAGGCTTCATAGTATTCTGATACTTGTAATAGAGTGAAGTAAAGGCCAAGTGCAATTGTGATAAATAGGGCTTGGAGTGTTTGTTTGCGGTACCCTTCTATGAGGCTGTGGTGGGCTCAGGTGATAGATACACCGGAGGCTAGTAGCACTGAGGTGTTGAGGAGGGGGACTTCTAAGGGGTTTAAGGGGTGAATGCCTGTTGGTGGTCAGGTTCCTCCTAGTTCTGGGGTGGGGGCTAGGCTTGAGTGGTAAAATGCTCAGAAAAATCCTGTGAAGAATAGGGCTTCTGATACAATGAATAGGATTATGCCGTATCGAAGTCCTTTTTGGACTGTTGGTGTGTGGTGGCCTTGAAAGGTGCTTTCTCGGATAATATCTCGTCATCATTGATATATTGTTAAGGTAATTGTAATTAGGCTGAGGATTAATAGGACTATTGAGTTAAAATGGAATCATATAATTAGGCCTGATGTTATAAGAAGTGCTGAAAATGCTCCTGTAAAGGGTCAGGGGCTGGGGTTTACTATGTGGTAAGAGTGAGTTTGGTGGGTCA
>NW_006796443.1:1348214-1367412 GCF_000442215.2 Lipotes vexillifer | reverse complement strand
GGGGGGGGCCTCAGCTTATGACCTGCGGGGGAAGGGGAGAGGCAGCAAGTTGAATGCGGCAACTCTGGAGTGTGGCGTTCTGGAGTTTGGAGGTAAGGCCCTGGGTGAGTGTGTGTGTGGGGGGCTTAGGCCCAGCGCCTTGGAGGGATCTCAGAGGGGGTCTCCGAGTGTAGAGGTGGGGCCCTGGTGGGGGTGTAGGGGCGGGACTTGGGCTCTGCACGGCAGGAGGGAGGCTCTGAGGCCAGAGGATTAGACCTATGAGCCCAACAGGCTCCCTGGTACCTAAGTGGATAGGGAAAGCACTGGCCCCCTTCCCCTCCATTCCTTCACGTCTGTCCCCCACTTTCTCCCCCAGGGTCTCGCCTGTTGCTGCTGGACCCCTAACTGTGGGTGAGTCCAGCTGGGTGTAAGAACTTCTCCCATTCCCCAGCCATCCTTCAGGGGTGCCAGTCCCAGAGGTCTACAATTTACTTTTCCTCCTCCTTCTCTCCCTCCCACTCCCTCAGAACCCACGTGGCTGGAGGGGGCCTAGCTGGGCAGAGGATCAGGCCTGGGATCTCAGCTGGTTCCTGGGGGTCTACGTGGGCAGAGGAAACCTGGCCACGGTCCCTTTTGATCCTCTGCCCTCCCAGTGGTTCTCCAATTTCCCCCTTCGGGCATTGGATCCCTTCCCCTCCCGCAGCTGCCCCTCAGGGATGCCAGTCCTGTCCAGCCTCCACTTCTCCCACTTCACTCCCCCCACGCCGCATGTCATACCCGGTTGCTGGGGGCTTCCTCCTGTCCCCTTAGGTGTCCATGGTCCCCCACCAGTGCCTGGTAGGTGCCCTAGTTGTGAGGAGATGCAAATTCCGCCTCCTCCTAGTACGCCATCTTGACTCTGCACCCCCTGTCACTCGCTTTGAAGGATTTATTAAAGCTGAATTTGAGCTCTGCATAATTTTCTGAAATTTTAATCTTTACATATATGACAAATTTGAGTCTGTGGAGGGAGAACACTATAATTTACGTTCCTTTAATATAATTATTTTAAAGCCCTTGAATATGCCTGGCCAAAAAAATAGTACCTATTTTTTTGAAACAAGTATTGGCTAGGAATTGAATAAGGAATTTAGCCTAACTTGAACCCGATGTTTTATTTTTACAAAGAGAAGGAAATCCTAGAATATAGGATCAAGCTCTCTGGTATTACTCTGACATCAGTTTATCATTACGTGGACTCTTGAAAGGTAGCATCAAAACCACAATGAGGTATCACCTCATACCCGTCAGAATGGCCATCATCAAAAAATCTATAAACAATTAATACTGGAGAGGGTGTGGAGAAAAGGGGACCCTCTTGCACTGTTGGTGGGAATGTAAATTGACACAGCCACTGTGGAGAACTGTATGGAGGTTCCTTAAAAAACTAAAAATAGAATTACCATATGATCCAGCAATCCCACTACTGGGCATATACCCTGAGAAAACTGTAATTCAAAAGGACATGTGTACCCCAGTGTTCATTGCAGCACTATTTACAATAGCCAGGACATGGAAACAACCTGAGTGTCCAACGACAGATGAATGGGTAAAGATGATGTGGTACATATATACAATGGAATATTACTCAGCCATAAAAAGGAATGAAATTGGGTGTTTTGTAGAGATGTGGTTGGACCTAGAGTCTGTCATATAGAGTGAAGTGAGCCAGAAAGAGAAAAACAAATATCGTATATTAATGCATATATATGGAATATAGAAAAATGGTACAGATGAACCTATTTGCAGGGCAGGAATAGAGACGTAGACATACAGAACGGACATGTGGACACAGCAGAGGAAGGGGAGGGTGGGACAAACTGGGAGATCAGGATTGACGTATATACACTACCATGCATAACATAGATAGCTAGTGTGAACATGGTATTATAAAGCACAGGAAGCTCAGCTCGGTGCTCTGTGACAGCCTAGATGGGTGGGATGGGGGGGATCGGAGGGGGGTCCAAGAGGGAGGGGATATAGGTA
This sequence comes from Lipotes vexillifer, assembly GCF_000442215.2. Lineage (NCBI taxonomy): Eukaryota > Metazoa > Chordata > Mammalia > Artiodactyla > Lipotidae > Lipotes > Lipotes vexillifer. The sequence goes on along the minus strand of NW_006796443.1, from coordinate 1,365,408 downwards.
TACATATAGCTGATTCACTTCATTGTGCAGCAGAAACTAACACAACATTTAAAGCAATTATACTCCAATTAAAAAAAAAAAAGAAAGATAGCATCTTGTGCCTGGAAACATTGAGTTCGGGAATTTCTCTTGTGCAATGGGCTGTGTTTATATTAGGTTATGCACGGCAGTTTGCCAGTTTGTTTTGCAGATGTTTGTAATGTACAGTCTTACATCTTGTTTCTATTTCTGGAACACTTTTAAGTATGACTCATGTTTTCTTGAGGTCATCCTAAAAATACAGCTAGTTTCAAGCATTAATGTAAAATATACCACAGACACCACACAGTAGTATCTAACGCTTTCTCTCAGTAGTTTAATGCGACTTCCTGACAAATTAAACGTTTTCTTTGGCAAAATACGCTATACTAAAATATGAATAAGTGAAAATGGATTTTTTTTTTGAGAAGTGATAACATAGTGTAAACAACAAAATGAATTTGAAATTTTAATAAAAGGAGGTATCCCTGGTATCACCAAAGCCCAAGAAATAGAATTAGTGTCCATAAAAGCAAGTCCACTAAATTTGATGGAGCCCTGTGAGGTTCATACTTGTGGGGAAAGTCTTGGACCTGAAGATAGAGCCTGTTAAAAAGATTTTAGAGGAGCAGTAGGACGTGGTGGCTGGAGTGCAAGCTTTGGACTCAATTTAGGTCTCAGTCCTGGTTTATGAACTTGTCAACTGTGGACAAATGATGCCACCATAAGAACTTTGATTTTTTTATTCACCAAATGGGGATAATGAATATTTAACAAATGCTTATACTACTATTGGACACTGTTCTAAGTGCCTAATTTAATCCTCATAACCACCTTATAAGTAAGTTCATTTATCATATCCATTATACAGATGGAGAAACTGAACACAGAGAATTTAAGTAACTGGTTAAGATTACACAATAAACAGCTATACTAAAACAGTTGGGATTTAAACAGTTGGGGTTGAGTCTATATCCTTATATGCGGTAGTCTGCTACCTTCTAGGGTTGTTGTGAGATCTAAATGAGAGTATGAAAAATCATTCGTATTTTTACCCAGTGCATGACAGGAAGGCAATAAATTATGACTATCATTATGAGTTATTAAGGGAAGACAAAAGAAGTGAAAAGAAGAGATCTTTGTGAGGGTATAGCATAGACTACAAGGCAAGCCACAGGGTTCAGAAGCTGCTTATCCATATTAAGAAACTTATGTAGAATTGAAATGTAGAGGCAGGCATTTCCAGATCCCTCTGGCAGGCATGGAGTAGTGGCAGTACTGCCAGTGGTTGAGAACCACTGTTGAGTGGTAAGAGCAAAGGAAGGGTTTGCTGCGAATTGTCAGATATGCCTCAGGGCCAGTGGTTCTCAGCACATGAGGATCATGCTGAGTGGAAGACACTCCCATGAACATACTCAAAGTTCTACACAATTCCCAGGATCCGGCTTTAAGTAACTCCATCTCCATGCCTTTCTCTCCCACTTAAGAAAGTACACTGGTGTACAAACTGCTCTTTTATTATGATTTTGATTCTTCCTTCCGTTTGCTAAGAAAAAGATAAATTATTCCTAAATGTCAGCACTTTGCTAACACTGACAGCTTGTGAGGCCAAGACCTCACATTTGATTAGGAAATCCTGCCTTCGATTTTAAAAAAAAATCTTGAAAAGAAATATGAGTTCCAAGGTCAAGGCATTCAAAATGGAATGGAACTATACTGAGACTCTGTCATTATGAATAGTTACAAATAGTTATAAATAATAAAAGGTGGAGGAAGCTGAAGAGACCAACTTGGCTTTACCTGATAGAACTTTGGAAATTTCATATTTTATATAGTCAAGTCCAGGTAATGAAAGGTCAGGCACATTTCCAAAGGTGAATACAAAGAAGCAACATAAAACTTTAAGAATAGTGTAGAGAAGACCTGTGGCCAAAGTAAACTGAGATTTGTGAAAATGTAAAATAACCCAAAGTGTTTACGTTTTTAATTATATATTTGATATCAAAGTAAGAAGAGGTGGTAGATCTGCAGCATAGGGAACTTTGCGTAATTTTACTGATGGAGAAATTAGAGCTTCTTAACTCTTATTTTGTTTCATCCTTAAACAGCAAGCAGATGGACTTAACCTTGAAATAAGAAAGAGTAGACCATATATGACAAAGATTTAAGCCTGGAGTAGGAAAGAAAAATAGTTAAGTGGACATCTGATTGTTAAGAATGAGGTACAGATGAATTGCTTCCTAGCATTGCGGAGCTCCTTGAGAGACTCTCAGAGGTATAGGTCTTGGGGCAATGTTTTTTATTCTCTTTTTCATTACTGCATTCCTAAGAACATTTTCCCCCAATTGTCTCTCCCCAATTCCATGGAATTTCAATGCACAGATATATTGTATATCTGTTGATGCACAGCATCACTTTAGTGGGCAACAGACCATTGTAACAGCTAAGAATTATTCTCAAGTCCCCCTCCAAGAACCAGTTTTTGCCCCCATGCATGGTGTAGAGGCTTCATAGAGGACAGGAGAGAAGCCAAGCACCTCCACTTGGGTGATGAGTCTCCTGATTTTCAGACATGGAAGCATTGCTTTGGGGAAATTATAAAATGGTTTAATGTGACCCCAGTGATGTGATACACCAACCAGTCTGCCCAAAACCTTGTCCTTGATCTTCCCACCATGATTAAGAAAATCAGAAATTTATCTTTTCCAATGATTCAATGTTAACTTTTTTCAGGGAGGGTAGGGGGAACCACCCTAGCAAGATTATGCTGTTGGTGGAGGGGGCGGGGGGAAGCACAGCTTTAGTCCTAGGCAAGCAAGCATTCTTAGTTTGATCTTTGAATTCTTTCATGACCTTCCTGGATGATTAAACAAAGTTTAACAAGTATGAGTTATTCAACACATACAAAAGACTTTATGTTTTTTATATACATTTACACAACACACACACACACACATATATATATATATATATACATATACATAACATCAGTATTGTATGTGTTTATGTATAAAATGCAACATAATAGTAAAAGAAACACTGTACCCACACCCAATTTAAGAAGTAGAATGTTACGAATACCGTTGAAGTTATCCATGAGAGTCTCTGATTCCATGTCCAAGTATCCTGAATTTATCACTTTTGCGTTTTTGCTTTTTCAAGCACTGTTTTATCACATGTGTATGTATTTGTAAAGAATTCAATTTGCTAGTTTATTGAGCTTTATCAAAATAGTGATAGTAATCATTAATGTATGATTTATTTTGTGACAAATTTTTTTCTTATTTAAGAGTTAAACATATTGTTGGAAGTGATGGTAGTTCATTCTGTTTTTTTTTTGTTGTTATATAATATTCCACTGTGTGCTTTTTATCCATCTCCTGTCTCCAGTTTTATTTTGAGCCATACTGCTGTGAGTATTCTATACGTCTCAATGTATAAGGGCGAGAGTTTTTCTTGTATACCTAGGGAAGCACTTGCTAGGTCACTAGGTGACTTATAAGTGAGCAAACACAAATTAATTGTATTAATACAAACATTTAAAAAAATGTTTAGGGAGAAGATGAGTGGATTGATGGGTGATTTCATAGTAGAGTTAGGGACTTCCCTGGTGGCCCAGTGGTTAAGACTCCACACTCCCAATGCAGGGGCCATGGGTTCGATCCCTGGTCAGGGAACTAAGATCCCGCTGCTGCGTGGGCAAAAAAAAAAAAAAAAAAGTAGACTTAGAAGGGCATTATACGGAGTAGTCTTCTATTCCCAAAAGAGTTGTTGTAGAATAGACTGAAATTCTAAAGAAGTCATTTAAGTCTACATCAGACTTCCTAACTGTGAAGTTTGAGATATCTCACAACCCAGTGCCAACTTAAGTTATAGCTTTAAAAAATTATTCAAAACTGTGATAATCATTAATTGTCTGGGATGATTTGGTCATATCCCCTTTTTAGAACAAAAGAGATGGGCTTTAAAATTGTGACAAAGTAATGGTACTAACTGCTCATATCACCCTTGAAAATCACTTTCATTCCTTTGGTGACACATTGGGGAAAAAAAAAAAAAAAAAAAAAAGTAGACTTAGAAGGGCATTATACGGAGTAGTCTTCTATTCCCAAAAGAGTTGTTGTAGAATAGACTGAAATTCTAAAGAAGTCATTTAAGTCTACATCAGACTTCCTAACTGTGAAGTTTGAGATATCTCACAACCCAGTGCCAACTTAAGTTATAGCTTTAAAAAATTATTCAAAACTGTGATAATCATTAATTGTCTGGGATGATTTGGTCATATCCCCTTTTTAGAACAAAAGAGATGGGCTTTAAAATTGTGACAAAGTAATGGTACTAACTGCTCATATCACCCTTGAAAATCACTTTCATTCCTTTGGTGACACATTGTTCAAGCATTCTTATAAGCTTTTTTTTTTTTTTGGCCACACCATGTGGCTTGTGGGATCTTACTTCCCCGACCAGGGATCAAACCTGGGTCCACAGCAGTGAAAGCCCAAGTTTTAACCACTGGACCACCAGAGAATTCCCGTTTCTTAATAAGCTTTAAGTATGGGATTATGTGACTCTTTGTGATGTAATAAACTTTGTTCTAACATTAGATAATAATGGTTTTATTGTAAAACAGTGTGAAAATTCACCAGATGTATGTATGAATGTATATATGTGTATATGTATATATGCATGTGTGTGCATGTGTGTATATATGTGTATGTATATATTATATATATATATATATATTTTTAACTTAATGTACTGTCTGCATTGGTTGCTTGAAGACTTATATGTAGTATTCTGATTTGCATTTCATTTTACCTTTTTTCCACCTTAAAGTTTCAGACTCTCTGGCTCAATCAGTAATTCAACATCTAAGATGGATAATGCAGAAGGATCTTTTGGGGCAAGATGTCTTTCTAATAGGACCTCCTGGGCCTCTTCGCCGCTCTATTGCTATGCAGTACCTGGTAAGCAATGAATTCTTGTGGATTCCTAAGGGTCTTAACTATGATAAGCTATTTTGTAAATAAATTAAGAATTTATAAAAATATCAGGATTAGTCATTGCTTTAAAAATGTTGACGTTGAAGGGTGATTTGTTTATAAAGCATTTGGAATAAGTTACTTGGGAAGTAAATGTACGTTTGCCTTTCATAGCTTTAGCAAATGTTGTTGTAAGAAAACCCTCCACTTCCAGTAGGAAAGAGATCTATCTAAATTCAGGCAATGAGTAGCAGATAGAATCAGCAACACTGAGGTTACAAAACAAAGTGTAGTTTTATACTATTCAGGAAGCATTCTTTTATCTTCGGTCCACATTTTGAAAAGCCAAATAATTCTGACTTTTTGATGTTATGTGGTCTTTAAAGGGAGCCTAAGGATTACAGAATCTCTCTTATGTGTTAACTTGCACTCTTTTTTTTTTTTTCCCTCAAATAGATGAGAAAATAAGTTCAGAGAAATTAAGTAACTCACTCAAGCTTTATATGTAAATGATGGAGCTAGACTTCAGATCTCACATTGCTTCTCCTTTCTGACATGTTATCCCCTTAAACGTCTGTAGTTCTCTGAGTACGGTTGTGAAGCAAGTTGAAATATTCAAATCTCGATACAAATTAAAAAAAATTTACAGGACTTTTTTTCTACTACTTTGTCAGCATTAATAGGCATTGCTCTAATGATTCAAGGAAGAACACTATCAGATAAGTTGGTCTGTTCCAAAGATACTTTTTAGGATGAAGAGAAAAAGCTTACTTAAAGTTTCCTTTTGTAACTTGATATTAAATAATTGATTTCTAAGCTATTGAAATATACTTCGTGTACTCTTCTATTTCGGTGGTGAATTTATCTTGGTACTTTCAAAATCATGTAGGGCAGGAATGATAAAAATAGAATGGACATATCAGAAACTAACTCCCTCTAGCTCATAAATTTCATATTTTTATTTGTTCCTAGAACCAGTTTGTGAGGTACAATGTGCCATTGTAGTATTATCCTCACTTTATTAATATACAAGGCAAAAGTGTCTTGTCTAAGAATGCAGAGTCAGCCACCGAAAATCCCAGGTCTAGAACCTCTTTAGTTTTAAGATGTGCACTCACTGCCTGGCTTATTTCAAAGGCCACAATATCTCACTTTGATTTTGTTTCTGGCAAGACTTTGAAGCTTGTTAGAAATGTGGAATGAGCCAGGCTAGGAGATTATAGGAGTCTTGTTGGCTCAAAAATGCAACTCAAGTTTATAAGTATAAAGCTTGTATCTTAAAAAAACAACCACCACCAAACTTTAAATTGTGAATTAGAGCTGAGGCGGCTTTAGGATGTGGAAATACATGTAAGAAAACTTAATAGCCTAAGCTGCCTTCCAAACTCTGCAGTGGGTACTGCTGTCATTAGATATAGGATCCTAGGCATAGTAATAGCTAGAGTAGATGGCATCTTTAAAGGCAGAAATTTGGGGGCAAGCCTGTTGAACCAATGAGAAATTAAATAGAAATAATTTGATAGTTGCGTTTATTTCATATCTCACTCATATAAAATGAGTTTTGTAAATAGTTCAAAAAAACTCAACAGACCTCTGCCGCCTCTCCCATCTGCTGCGTCTGGGGCTGTTTGTGAGCTTGCTGGTACCACTTCTGTGAAGCAGCAGCTGAGGAGACCTTGGTGCTTGTCTTGGCTGGTGAAGAGTCCCAGGAAACTCAAGACTGAGGATAACATCCTCATTGTGGCAGAGTTCAGGGTGCTACCGTGGTACAATTTAACAGTAAGAGGCATACACCCCTTTGTCAACCAGTGTGAATGACAGGGTTTTTCAGTGTGGGAGATCGTATTCAGACAATCAGTTAAACAAGACAGGAAGGCGAAGTCAGAAGGAGGTATCTGCTAAAAGAAAACCTGCTACTTAACTCCAAAATTGTGCTCTCGTGGGCAATTCATTCTTATTTAGAGAAACATCATTTGGTATCACCACATCTTCACCACTATGGTGTATGTTTTCTCTGTTTAAAACTTTTCCCTTCTTTCCACATATACTGAAATTTATGGGTGCATGGGACCCAGCACATTTTAAAAAACTAAATGACAATAATAATATATTTTTATCAACAAGGTGGAGAAAAAAATCCCATTGTGTGGAAATATCCCCTTTCACCATTAATGGCATGCTCATTCAACATTTTTCTTTATACTCGTCCAGTAAATTAATTTGTTCTTCCTGTTTAGTAAAAACATATTGTATGCCTTATTGGATTGGAGCACGTCATTGCTTTTTTTGTTTTTTAATAATATTGATGTATTTATTAGTCAAGTACTAATAGTGATTATACAGTTTTTACTCTTCTTTGTACGCCGGCCTCTCACTGTTGTGGCCTCTCCCGTTGTGGAGCACAGGCTCCGGACGCGCAGGCTCAGCGGCCATGGCTCACCCTCCCGGACCGGGGCACGAACCCACATCCCCTGTACCGGCAGGCGGACTCTCACCAACTGCGCCACCAGGGAAGCCCACGTCATTGCTTTTAATTCAACGTTGTAAAACCAAGGATAATGTTAACTTTTTGTACATAGTTGCTACATATATGGCAAAATTAATTTAGGGATAGATTAATTATTCTAAAAGAAATGGATTCTGGATGGTTTCTCCTTCCAATCAAATGACTTTTTGTGTGTGAAATAATAACCCCCTTACCCCCCTCCTCCTTCTCATCTTACTTCTTCTTTTCCTTCCTGAATAGTTATGTATGTGTCTCTTCTGACTATTGATATTTACCTTATTTTCACACTTGTTAAATACCTAACATATTGTATCAATATATAGTTGGTAAACATTGGTTCCTGGAGTAAATTAATTTAAATCACCCTTTAAAAAAAAAGATGAACACTACTTACAGAGATGACTATCGTTTGTCTGAAAATCAAGTAATAGCCAAATTATTACTCTTGATATTTGAAAAGAACTCTACAGGAGACATTAAGATTTATAAGATCTAATTTTGATTATTATTGCTTAAGTAGTAAGTAATTAAGTCATAAATTATTGTGTACAGTAAAAGTAGAGCTCTGAGGAGAGATATATGCATATTTTGGTTAATGCTGAATTTATTGCATTTTTCTTAAAGCTGAGGCTCAAAAGGCTTTAATCTAGAATTACATTTAAAGTGCTCTTCTGTAGAGTGACATTGTCAGATAACTGGCTCCAAAGCATACGTTGGGAACTTGATTTTTATTTTGGAACAATTACACGCTCTGCTCTTCAGGAGTTGACCAAACGGGAGGTTGAATACATCGCCTTATCAAGAGACACCACCGAAACTGATCTCAAACAGCGTCGAGAGATCCGCGCAGGCACGGCTTTTTACATCGATCAGGCAAGTGCTTACCACACTCCAACACGTGACTGTTTACTCCTGGTCTTTAAGAAATTGATTTTTGAAGTAGAAAAAGAGTAGCTCATGTAATAGTGAAAGACGGATGTACTGTGCTCTCTCAAGACAGATTTAATTTAGGTTTTTGGTTTTCCTGTTCTTGGAAATGCCTTCTTAGTTTAGTACTAAATAAGAAGCCATAGTTGAAATGAGTGGTTCTAAAATGTTAGCTAAAGATCAATATGCTGATTTCTTAATTTTCAGTTGCTTCCTATTAATTGCCTACAGAAATTTTTTTTTTTTTTAAAAAGAATTAAGGCGATTTTAATATAGGAAATTCTCTAGCACATTTATTAATGTATTCTCAATATAAAGGTCAAGTTTATAAAGGTTTATTAAACATAATGAAATTAGATATATATACTTCCAGGAACTGCAGCTTTTTGGAGAGAGTACTTAGGTGTAGGTTACCCATTAAAATAATATTTTTTGAAAATTATAATGAAGCTTGTTGTACATTTCTTTAAATATATTGCTTAAAATATTAAATATTGTTCTTTGTTAGGAATACCTAATAGAAAAAAGGACAGAGGCTTTAAACATTTCATAGAGAAAAGATTTCAAATATTCAATAAATTCGTTACAAGATGCTTAATCTTGTTAAAAAAAAATTAAAACACTAGTGAGCTGCTGTTTTTCCTTCACCTATCAGATTGGTAAAGATTAAATAATTTGCTAATGTCCATTGTAGACGAGGAAGAAGGGATGAGGAATTAGCATTGCTGTTAATGGGAGCGTAGATTGATGCAATTTTGAAAGAAAATTTGGTGATTATCTATCAAAAGAAAATAAATTAAACATATTCATATGCAGCAGTAATATTTCTAGCAATTTTTCTTTCCAATGTTATTCACACAAAGCGTGTAAAGGATGTTTATTGTAACATTGTTTGATATCATATAAAACTGGAAGAGAAAATTATAATGATGTACATTTAGGAGACTAATTAAATAAATAATGGTAAACAGAATTCTCTGTCACCATTTAAAAAAATGAGATGAATCTATAAGAGGTGATAGGAAAGAAGTCCAGGATATATTAACGGAAAAAAAAATGAAGTTGCAAGACAGTATATATAATATGGTCCCATCTGTGATTTAGAAAAAAGGAAGAAATGTGTAAATGTTTGTGTATACATTGGAAATTTCCAGAAGGAAACACAAGACTCAATAAACAGAGCTGACCTCTGTGGAGGTATGACTGGGCATTTGGGGTGGGGCGAGGAAAGAACATTCATAGTTCTTTAAATTTGAAGCTTTCCCAGGAGTACACACTATTACTTATAATTAAAAGAGTGAAACTGTAAGAAGCACTGAGTGAAAGAATTTTTGGAGACCAGAATATTCGCATTGTCACATAGATGACTAATTAATTACAAAAGGAAAAATGTACTTAAAGTGATTTGACAATAACTACCTTAAACAGTGGTGAGCAAACTTAGCATCATATGGTGGGAAAATCTGAGAAGTTCAGACTTCCAGCAATTAGAAAAGTAATGCTTCGTGGATGAAGCACAGAAGTGTATTTAAAGAAATCCATTTTATTCTCATAATGCCAAATGTTCACTTTATTTCTAATTATAAATGGGAAAAAAATGTACTTTTACAATGCTTGCTTCTTTTCGGGACCCAATGAGGATGAAATGAAGGAGATGGGATTTGAGTTGAGATAGTGGGCAGCTGAGGAGAGATCTTAGAACATGAGACCACAGCCTGTGTAGAGGAGAGGTGATAGGAATATATTTAAGTGACGATGAAAGAACTGGTTTTGTCTGGTCGAGCATGGATTTAAAAACATATTTTTTGAGTGGATTTTATACCTAGATGATGGTTGCAATGCAAAGTAAGGAAGAGAAAGGGATTTTTGTACGTTGATTATTTTAAAGACAGCTTAAAACTTTGCCTTTTCAGAAATCTCAGAAATGGAGTTATTTTAGGTAACTAAGTTTATTGATTAGCTAAGATTTATTTCTTGAAGCATAAAATATTTAGATGAAACTCTGATATTATATTCTCCTTGCCATTCTAAAAAGCATATTTTCAGATGGTATCTATTTTACCATTTATAAAATATTTAAAGTGCTATGTAAATGTATGGTAGTATTTTATACTTTCATGTTTTCTTGGTGAATCCTACTTATTATGATAAACATCAGCTATTTAGGATGCTGTAATGCACTGACACCTTCAGAGCCTGTGATGGAGATATAGGCGTGTTAGTCCTTTCTCTAAGTTGCTTCAGGCTATTTATGAGATTGTATCTGATTTTCACATTTTTTCTTCTCTCTTATTTGGCAGTTAATATTCCTTACTGTTTGCTCATAATCGGATCCTATCAGTTCCTTGTTTAAATCCATGCAATCCCATCACACCCAGAATAAAATCCAGACCCTTTAACAAGGCCACCACACTCTACAGGACCCAACCTTGTCAACCTCATCTCCTTTCTTCTTTCCCTTGCTTTCTAGACTCCAGCTACAGTGACCTTCTTGTTCTTTTAAAAATAGACCAAGTGCTTTCCAGCCTCAGAGCCTTCGTACCTGATATTTCCTCTGCGTGGAATGACCTTCTCCCAGATCTGTATATTCCTGCCTCCTCGTCATTCAGCTTATAAATTCTCATAACATTCTATAATCACTGATCACGCCCATGCCCTTTCCACATGAACCCTGCTGTCATATACATAATGTAATCTTCAGAGCACCTATCACTCTCTGAATTTACCCAATTATTTCTTTGTTTTCATGTTGATTGTCTGTCTTCCCCACTAGGATGTAACTATTTTGCTTACCTCTGGCACCTAAAAACTGTTTGGAATGTAACTCACTTACATTTTATGACAGGTTTCTCCTTTGGTTAATCAACCTTGTTAAAATTTTAAGTAAATTAAGAATAAATAGGCTCTGGGTGGGACCAGGGGGCTTTCCAATGGAAAATATATCTGTCCTTTTGACATCTATTTTGAGTCCTCAGAATGAATAATTACCATCTGAATTCTAAATATTTGAAGTTACCAATTGATTACCAGCTACTCACGTTTGTTAGAGAGAAAGATCTTTATTTTATTTAGAAATTTCTTTTATTTAATATTCTTAACCGTTGACTTTGATGTCTGGGATCAAGGGAAAGGCAGTATCCACATAACCATCAGGTGAGGTTTCCTAATGTAGGTGGGTCAACCTAGATGAGAAATACCTGTGGCCATCTAGTGGGTGCTAAGGAGAAAAAGTTTGGGGTTTTCAGTGTGGTTGACATTGTCTGCACATATGACTGATGTCCGAGTAATTTCTAATTGACATTTCAGCTGGAAACCTTGACAAAACTCCCAAATCCGAGTTGGGGGTCATGGCCATAGACTGCTTTTTTTCATGCAGGATTTTGGATAATTGATGATGAAATGAGAGGTTGAACTCAATTACTACTCTTGAAGATCAGAATTAGGTTAATAATTCTGTAGTAGGGAATTTATATTTTCTTGCAAAATAAGGTTTATTTCTTCTGATTAATAAAGTCATAAATGATCATTTTATAGATATATATGTGTGTATACACATATAGTATTTATTAATTAACAAATATTTATTGAAATGACTGCTGTGTGTCTAACAGAAGAAACAAATTCCTCCCATCATAGAGCTTATGTTTTAGTGGGGGAAACAAAATAAGCATAGTAAAGAAGGATAGTATAATAGAGCAAGTGATAAAGAGATAGGGAAGAATATAAAAATTATTTATCTTCCCCTTCAAGACCAACAGTGTGAATATTTTCTGTATTTCTTTCTATGATGCCTATATTCATATCTATTTAATCAAGAATAGTAATTTTTACAAAAATGGTATACCATGCATATAAAGTTTTACAGTCTGCTTTTTTTAAAACCTGATTTTTTTTAGGAGCATTTTCCTGTGATATTAGATATTCCTCAAAGATATGACTTTTAGTGTCTGTACAGTATTTCATCAAATAGATGTGACATATATTTAATATTCCCATTTTATCTACCTTCCCATGTTGTTGGTCATTCAGGTTCTTTCTAAGTTTTCACTGTTATAAATAACTCTTTGGTGAATATCTCTGTACTTAGATCTTGTTATTACCTTGGATGATTTTTTTAGACTTGAATGCTGGAAATATAATCAAAGGGTCTAGACATATTCAAGAGTCTTGATATACATATATCGCCAAATTGCTTTCCAGAAAGGGTGTTCCAACTCATACTCTCATCAGTGTGCACTGAGTGATTGCCTCATGGATTCTTGTCAATATTGAGTATTTCCATATATGTACTTTGCCAAACTGATAGACATTAATTTGCTTTAAAAAGTACTAACCAGGTTGAATCATTTTTACATTTATTGGCTATTGCTTCCGTAAGATGTCAATGAACTGAGTGGATATAGAAAAGGAGAGAGATACTGATGAAATAAATGTTACCATCTGTCAAGAAAATGTTGACATATACCCCATGTTTGTCTATGTAAATATTTACTGTAACTTATCCGCTTGTTAATGTGAAGGTAACTTAAATATTTTTTATGCAATTGTTTTGCTAAATAGATTATAGGAACTTTTTGAAAAGAAAAATAGGTTAAAGAACAGATATATGAAAATTTATATGACATTATGACACTTATGGAGAAATAAGGAGATTAAGATTTATTGCTACCATATTAACTTTCATTTGTCTTTGAAGGTAAAATAACCCAAGAAAAGCCTAAATTGTTGATATTCTAACCCTTTAAAAATCTATTACTCTAATTTTTTTCCTTACCTTACTTGTTGACATTTTTATCATTAATTCTGTTTATTGTCCTGTGAGCCAAAAAGTCCTGTGTCCAAAGAGCCGGAGAGGAAGACTTTTAAGTCATTATACATTGCTTGCATTTCTCAAATATAAGCTGTTACAAATTAGCTAAGCTACAAATAAATTGTGATTAAGTTTTTATGTCTGGCTGCCAGGAGACACTCTATATAGCATTAATTTGGGGAGTAGAAAGCCAGGATGGGGAACTTCAAATGCTTTTTTTCAACTTTTCTAAACCAGTAACTCTTTTCACACGAGAATCTTGTTAATTTGTTTGGCACAATAATGTCAAGTTCCTTAATATACAATATACGTATTTAATATTACATATAAAATGCACTTTAAACAATTACATAATATTTTAATGTATTCTCTGTTTCGGATAATTTTTTTTTTTTTTTTTTTTTTTTTTGCGGTACGCGGGCCTCTCACTGTTGTGGCCTCTCCCGTTGCGGAGCACAGGCTCCGGATGCGCGGGCTCAGCGGCCATGGCTCACGGGCCCAGCCGCTCCACGGCACGTGGGATCTTCCCGGACCGGGGCACGAACCCGTGTCCCCTGCGTTGGCAGGCGGACTCTCAACCACTGCGCCACCAGGGAAGCCCTCGGATAATTCTCTTTTATTAGTAGAAAAATAAGGATTAACTTTTTTTATTAACTTTTTAAAATATGCTGCTTAAATGTTACAAGTCACTAAAAGTAACTCTTAATACATTGAATAACAGTGCTATTGATCAGAAGATGAGATTTTTATCTTGTATAAGTGCCGTTTACTTATTTTAGCAAATGGGAAAAACATTTACTTGTTTTTTGAGAATGATTGAATTCTAGTACCTGCACCAAATCCTTTGCAACCGTATTGTTATAGTATGTCCCAGTTGTCACTAGGACAGTTGGAAAAGGTCTCTCTGTGTTTACTCTGGCCTCTGTATTAGTCAGAACTCAGGCCGTGGCTCCTTACCATGTTGCCATCTTGCTCAGGCCAACTCTTATCTACTCATATGTTAAATGTTTGACAGACTTATATAATTCATTTAAAAAGGATCAAGGGAGATAAAAAGTAACTTTCATTGAGGGGACCTCTGTTGTGCTAGGTGCTTTATATGACTGCATTTAATCCTCAAAACATCCTTAGGATGGAGGTGACTTCCACATCTTATAGGTGAAATAAGAGTCTTTAGGGGGCTATGGTCATACAGCTGATAAATAGCAGTGGTAAGATTTGAACCAGGATCTGTCCAGTTCCCAAGTGTAGCTTCTTTCTGTCATATGCTACTTCCTTGGAAGAGCAGTGATGATGATGATGATGATGATGATGATGACAACTACTACAAGGATAATAGTATTTGTAATAATAACAGGCAAGTGGTTTTCTTTTTAAGGTTTACTGTGTGCCAGAGGTTATCTTATTTAATCTTTACCATAATCTATGAGATAAGCACCATTACTAGAAAGAAATGGAGGCTTAGAGAGGAAAGTGACTTATCTAAGTCACCCATAGCAGGTGATGGAGCAACCAAAAGTCAATCTGATCCTATTCTGATATTTCAAAATAAAGAACTTGAAATATAAATTTTTTTCATTTTTCTTTGGCTTCTTCAGTGCTGTTACACTGTAACCATTTTGAGTATTTGAAGTTCTTTGGAATCTATTTTCATTAGATCATGACTGTATTAATAATAATTTATATTTTAATAGGTTTTACAGCTTTAAATATTTTTCTAGTACTGCGTTGATTCATGAATAGTGGCATTGTACAGTACCCCTTGAGGATATTCTCATTTAGTAAACGAGGACACAGACCTCCAGATGAATTGTTTGCCTAAGGTCTTTTATCAGATCAGAAGCAAATCTAGAACAGGGCTTAGACAGTTTATGATTTTAGGTCATGCAGCTGCTTTTATCTTGAACTACTTTGTATCCATGTGTTAGGTGGTTAAAGCTGCTATATGGGGTGCTTTGTCCAGAAGGATCTTTCTGCATTTTTTCTGATTTCTATTTGAGAAATTAGGTCTCTGGAAGTTCTATAGCTTGAAGGGCAGGAAATGAGCCTTATGGTTGATCTAATTTCTACATTGAGGAATGATCACCAGTATTCATTCCACATAAAATATATATGCACTGCTCCCTTCTTTCTTTTTAAATTTCACAAGAAAAGTTATACCACAATTATTTTATTTAAAAATCTGTATAGAAAAGTTTTGAAATATGTAGGCTACATCTCTCATGCTGACAGTTAAACTTGTCAGTTCTGTTTTCATATCAAGTGTGGGCATAGATAAGTATTCTTCATAAAAAAATTCTTTCTAAACTTACATAACAGCATCTTTTAACTGAATGGTTACATTTTCATTCCATAAACGCTAAAAGCCTGCTGTGAGCCAGTGTTGCACCAATATGACATAAAAAAACAGGGTTCCCACTCCTTGAAGACCTAAGAATCCTGCTGGGAAGATTAAACAGGTATATGAGAGAACCAGGAAAACTTTAGTGTTGTGTTTCCACACTTTAAGTGCTGAGCAGACAGAGGGCAAAGGGGGCATTAATGCAAGGAGGTTAAGATGCTTGGGCCTCTGTTGGGCACAAAACTTGTAACCCTTTTTTCTCTCCAGCATCTCCTGTTAAGTCTGACATTTATAGTCTGGTACAATATGTTGCTGATATATTAGAGTACTTAATGGATTTGCTCTTCAGTTGTTTTTAACATCCTTCTTTACAAATATGATCAGACTGCATTAATAAAGTTTGACAATACTGATTAAAGTATTTTAATCATTTTATAGACTATTTTAAGAAAGAATCAGGAAGCAAAGAGATCCTAAAATAGTAATGTTTTCTCCTTTTAGCCAGTAATTTTGCCTACATTTAAAATTTTTACTTTGCATATGCTCTGGGTATATAACTACATAACCAAAGGGCAAGTTGGGAGGAAAGTTAAAAATCTTGGGTGACCTTTGGCAGGTCGATTTTCTTTCATTTTTTTCTAAAAATTTATAGCACTCTTATAAGTTTATAATCCTCTTTTCATATTCTTATCTTTGAATCCAATTGCACTATAAAGCATCCATACTCACTGCCAATTAAATGTTGTATAAAATAAATAATTTAACATTGAATTAATAAGAAAAAAGTTTGGATTTTTTAAAATTAAATTTTATTTTTTTTATTGTAGTGTAGTTGATTTACAGTGCTGTGCCAGTCTCTGCTGTACAGCAAAGTGACTCAGTTATACACATATAGACATTCTTTTTTTATACTCTTTTCCATTATGGTTTATCACAGGATATTGAGTATAGTTCCGTGGGCTATACAGTAGGAGTTTGTTATTTATGGGAGGATTTATTATTTTTTTTAATTTAAAAAATTATTTATTTATTTAATTTTTGGCTGCATTGGGTCTTTGTTGCTGCACGTGGGCTTTCTCTAGTTGCGGCGAGCAGGGGCTACTCTTTGTTGCAGTGCGCAGGCTTCTCATTGCGGTGGCTTCTCTTGTTGCAGAGCACGGGCTCTAGGCATGTGGGCTTCAGTAGTTGCAGCACGCATTCTCAGTAGTTGCAGCACGCGGGCCCTAGAGTGCGCAGGCTTTAGTAGTTGTGGCTCGTGGGCTCTAGAGGGCAGGCTCGGTAGTTGTGGTGCACGAGCTTAGTTGCTCCACAGCATGTGGAATGTTCCTGGGTCAGGGATCGAACCGGTGTCCCCTGCATTGGCAGGTGGATTCTTAACCACTGTGCCACCAGGGAAGTCCCAGTGGGAGGATTTTTTAAATTATTCTTAATAAAGCTGTGGTAAACCATGTAATAATGTATCTTGCTACTGAAATAGATGTTATAGATGGCGTGATTCAGTCCCTCTTTTCCAGGAGGTAAAATTTCATCACCTTAAGGACAACTGAGGACTAGACATATTGAGATATGGTGCCTGCTCCAATTAGCTCTTTTTTTTTTTTTTTTTTTTT
>NW_006796443.1:1337341-1348114 GCF_000442215.2 Lipotes vexillifer | reverse complement strand
GTTGCAGAGCACAGGCTCCGGACGCGCAGGCTCAGCGGCCATGGCTCATGGGCCCAGCCGCTCCGTGGCATGTGGGATCCTCCCGGACCGGGGCACGAACCCGTGTCCCCTGCATCGGCAGGCGGACTCTCAACCACTGCGCCACCAGGGAAGCCCTCCAATTAGCTCTTTTAGTAAAGAAGCAGGAAGTAATGAAGGCTCCCATTGGAACGGTGGCAGTGAGAATGAAGAGAGTTCACGGATGCATGAGATATTTAGAGGTTACACTTATATTGTTTGAGGAATCAGAAGTAATGAATCCCGGATGGCAGGAGAATCAGTGAAACTTTAATTGAAATAGACATTAGGAAGGGGGCCTGGTTTAGGGAAGAAGTCATGAGCTCGATTTGATTAAGCATGTTGAGTTTGAACAATCCTTATGGAGATATTTTTAAAAGTTATTTGGAAATGTGAGCCTGGAGCTCAGGAGAAAGGCTAGGGTCACACAGTATATTCCTCAAGAATAATGAAAAAAGAAAATGGAAAAGTCTTATCTATTGTTGTTGTTATACTTAACATAGCAGATAACAGAGCACCTGCCATGTAATTAATACTCAATGAATGAATAAGAATTTGTGGGTGTAGGTTTGATCTTTGCCAGTGGAATAACCAATGAGAAAAGAGGGGGGAAAAGGTTAAGAATAAAATCTTGGGAAACACTTGCCTTTTAGAGGACAGGAGGCAAAGGGAGGGCTGGGGAAAGCCAAGGGGAAACCAACCTGGTAAATATTCATAGAAGATAAAGCGCAAGAGAGGATCAATGGAAGAGGATTGAAGGACAGGAGAACACAGAGATCAAGAAAAAGCTTGATGTTTGACAGTTTTATTTTTGGTACTTTCAAGTGAGCAATTTCAGTAAAATAAGGGTGATGGATGCTTATTAGAGGCAGTTAGTATGTGGACTATTTTCAAGAGGCTTGAAAATAAAGGAGAGGACAATGGGAGCATATTAAGAGGTATCAGAAGACTGTAGATTTTCTTAAAGTACAGACATGTATGTAGAAGAAAAGGAATCTGAAAATGCAAATAAGATATGGTATAGTTGACGGAAGATTTTGGAGAAGGTGACAGGGAATGCCATAAGCTCAGAGTACAGAGAGCTAGTCTTGGAAGGGTAGGAGTGATACTTTGTCAAAGACAAAGTTCCTCCTCCTCATCATCATTTGAATATGCTCAAGTCTTTGCATCATTAAAAAAAATGACTGCTGCTACACTGGCCCCAGCTCCATCTCCCTTTCTAGCAACAGGCCCCTCCCTTCTTCTCTTCATGGCCAGTTATTTTGTAGAATGTTGCTCGGTATGGGTTTGTCTGATGTTTCCTCATGATTTGGTTAAGATCATGCATTTTTTTTTTTTTTTAGCAATAATGTGAAATTGATACATTTCATTGCTGTATGTTAACTGATCACTTGGTTAAGGTGGTATCTACCAGGTTCCTTCACTGCTGTGTTATTTTTTCCCTTTGTCGCTTATAAATATCTTGTTGGGGGAGATTTTCTTGAGTCTTTGCAAATATCCTGTTTCTCGTCATACTCTTTTTTTTTTTTTTTTTTTTTTTTTTGCGATACGCGGTCCTCTCACTGTTGTGGCCTCTCCCGTTGCGGAGCACAGGCTCCGACGCGCAGGCTCAGCGGCCATGGCTCACGGGCCCAGCCGCCCCGCGGCACGTGGGATCTTCCCAGACCGGGGCACGACCCCGTGTCCCCTGCATCGGCAGGCGGACTCTCAACCACTGCGCCACCAGGGAAGCCCTCTCATCATACTCTTGCCCACTAATTTTACCATCCGTTGATGATTGTTGCTTCCAACAGTTATTACTATGGTGTGTGCCAAATCGTGACTTTCTATTTCTCTCTCTCATTCAGAGTAGAGGTTCTTAACTTGAGGTCTCTATTGTAGACATATACCTGTGTGCATTTTACTCTGGAGAAGAGGTGCAGCATTTATTTATCAGGTTTTCAAGAGGGCTTTTTCTATCCATCACTCCTTTTCAACTATATGATCACAGCACCTAACTCCATTAAGGTAGATGAAAGGACTCCTTTGTGTATTTGACTTCTGCTTCTGATCTCTCTCTGTAGCTTATTCCAGATTCCTCTGGAAAGGTGCAGTGCATAATTGACCAAGGTCTCCTGGAGTAAATAAAAGCAGATCTGCAGTGTCTGTTGTTGTCCTATGTTGTCAAGACTTTGTCTTCCCTGGCCCACAGTTGGGAAACCACTAAATTTTGATATACATATCTCTACTTTTATCTCAGAGAACATGTATTTTCATCTCTATGAAATGTTTAAAAATTAAATACAGGGCTTCCCTGGTGGCGCAGTGGTTAAGAGTCCGCCTGCCAATGCAGGGGACATGGGTTCGTGCCCCGGTCTGGGAGGATCCCACATGCTGCAGAGCAGCTGTGCCCGTGAGCCATGGCCACTGAGCCTGTGCGTCCGGAGCCTGTGCTCTGTAACGGGAGAGGCCACAACAGTGAGAGGCCCGCATACCGCAAAAAAAAAAAAGTTAAATACCATATTTAGTCTGTTCTATAACTAGGGTTGATAAAAATTTTCGCTTTTTAAATGTAATATTGCCACAAGTTGTGATAACTTAGTTTTTTTCTTTCTTTTTTTTTAAATTGAGATATAGTTGAGTTTCTTTTCATTATGAGCTGTGTTTTCTTGGAGTAAATAGATTCTTGTGAAAGAAAACTTAATTGAGACCTTAGTTGAAACATGAATTTTTATAAGTAGCTTATGTTTTATTTTTAATGTTCTGGAAGCCATTTCTATAGATTTGTCCTTTTCTCAACTAGCAAAAATGAGATTCTTATTTTTTTTTGTTCTTTAGGAGATACTAAGTCACTTCTTTTTCTTTTTTTTTTTTTGTGGTATGCGGGACTCTCACTGTTGTGGCCTCTCCCGTTGCGGAGCACAGGCTCCAGACGCGCAGGCTCAGCGGCCATGGCTCACGGGCCCAGCCGCTCTGTGGCATGTGGGATCTTCCCGGACCGGGGCACGAACCCGTGTCCCCTGCATCGGCATACGGACTCTCAACCACTGCGCCACCAGGGAAGCCCCCAAAAAAGTAGACTTTTAAGGAGAGAGTGATAACATAAATTTAACAGCTTTAATCCTAGTCATGTTGTTAAGTACACAGGAGAAATGTCATTCAGGTTTTCTTTTTCTTTTTTAATGTTTATCTATTGGGCTGCACCAGCTCTTAGTTGCAGCATATGGGATCTTCATTGCCACGTGTGGGATCTTTTAGTTGCGGCATGCGGGATCTTTAATTGTGGTTTGCGGGATGTCTAGTTGCGGCATGTGGGATCTAGTTCCCTGACCAGGGATCGAACCTGGGGCCCCTGCATTGGGAGTGTGGAGACTTAGTCACAGGACCACCAGGGAAGTCGCGAGATTTCCTTTTTTTTTTAAAGCAGATTTTCAAGCATTTTGACCAAAAAGTAGATTTTTCTATTTTGTTCAGCATCTATCACTTAAAGAAAGAAAGATTTTTTTTCACATCTTTAGTACTTTTTAAAAAATTATATTTTTCCTGCTTCTTACCATTTGGGGCCTACTTTATTTCCTATTTTTCTCTATTTCTAATTTTCTTAAACTTGGAAGACTTATAGGACTATGGTTATGATCAGCCTGCCGTAGGCCAATGTAAAACTACTCTTTTCTGTTTTGGTAAGTTGTTAATGTTGTCAGCATCGAACATGTCACTAAATCTGAATCCGTTTTGATGGTGACTCATTTAAAACATCACAGTCTTTTTTTCTTTTTTTAAAAATTTTTATTGGAGTATAGTTGCTTTACAATGTTGTGTTAGTTTCTACTGTACAGCAAAGTGAATCAGCTATACGTATACATATATCCCCATATCCTCTTCCTCTTGCGTCTCCCTCCCATCCTTCCTATCGCACCCCTCTAGGTGGTCACAAAGCACCGAGCTGATCTCCCTGTGCTATGCGGCTGCTTCCCACTAGCTATCTATTTTATATTTGGTAGTGTATATATGTTCATGCCATTCTCTCACTTCGTCCTAGCTTGCCCTTATCCCTCCCTGTGTCCTAAGTCCATTCTCTATGTGTGTGTCTTTATTCCTGTCCAGCACCTAGGTTCTTCGTAACCATTTTTTTTTTTAGATTACGTATATATGTGTTAGCATATGGTATTTGTTTTTCTCTTTCTGACTTACTTCACTCTGTATGACAGACTCTAGGCCCATCCACCTCATCACTACAAATAACTCAACTTCGTTTCTTTTTATGGCTGAGTAATATTCCATTGTATATATGTGCCACATCTTCTTTATCCATTCATCTGTCAAAGGACACTTAGGTTGCTTACATGTCCTGGTTATGGTAAATGGAACTGCAGTGAACATTGTGGTACATGCTTCTTTTTGAATTATGGTTTTCTCAGGGTATATGCCCAGTAGTGGGATTGCTGGGTCATATGATAGTTCTATTTTTAGTTTTTTAGGGAACCTCCATACTGTTCTCCATACTGGATATATCAATTTACATTCCCACAAACAGGGCAAGAGGGTTCCTATTCCTCCACACCGTCTGCAGCATTTATTGTTTGATTTTTCGATGATGGCCATTCTGACTGGTTTGAGGTGATACCTCATTGTAGTTTTGATTTGCATTTCTCTAATGATTAGTGATGTTGAGCATTCTTTCATGTGTTTGTTGTCAGTCTCTATTATCTTTTTTGGAGAAATGTCTATTAAGTTCTCCTGCCCATTTTTGGATTGGGTTGTTTGTTTTTTTTGATATTGAGCTGCTTAGCTGCTTGTAAATTTTGGAAACTAATCCTTTGTCAGTTGCTTCATTTGCAAATATTTTCTCCCTTTCTGAGGGTTGTCTTTTGGTCTAGTTTATGGTTTCCTTTATTATGCAAAAGGTTTTAAGTTTCATTAGGTCCCGTTTGTTTATTTTTGTTTTTATTTCCAATTCCCTAGGAGGTGGGTCAAAAAGGATCTTACTGTGATCTATGTCTTAGAGTGTTCTGCCTATGTTTTTCTAGAAGAGTTTGATAGTGTCTGGCCTTAGGTCTTTAATCCATTTTGAGTTTCTTTTTGTGTATGGAGTTAGAGAGTGTTCTAATTCCATTCTTTTACATGTAGCTGTCCAGTTTTCCCAGCACCACTTATTGAAGAGGCTGTCTTTTCTCCATTGTATATTCTTGCCTCCATTATCAAAGATAAGGTGACCATATGTGTATGGGTTCATCTCTGGGCTTTCTGTCCTGTTCCATTGACGTATATTTCTGTTTCTTGTGGCAGTACCATACTGTCTTGATTACTCTAGCTTTGTAATATAGTCTGAAGTCCAGGAGCCTGATTGCTCCAGCTCTGTTTTTCTTTCTCAAGATTGCTTTGGCCATTCGGGGTCTTTTGTGTTTCCATACAAATTGTGCGATTTTTTGTTCTAGTTCTGTGAAAAATGCCATTGGTAGTTTGTTAGGGATTGCATTGAATCTGTAGATTGCTTTGGGTAGTGTAGTCATTTTCACAATGTTGATTCTTCCAATCCAAGAACATGGTATATCTCTCCATCTGTTTGTATCATCTTTAATTTCTTTCATCAGTGTCTTATAGTTTTCTGCATACAGGTCTTTTGTCTCCTAGGTAGGTTTATTCCTAGGTATTTTATTCTTTTTATTGCAATGGTAAATGGGAGTGTTTCCTTAATTTTTCTTTCAGATTTTTCATCATTAGTGTGTAGTAATGCAAGAGATTTCTGTGCGTTAATGTTTTGTCCTGCTACTTTACCAAATTCATTGATTAGCTCTAGTAGTTTTCTGGTAGAATCTTTAGGAATCTTTATGTATAGTACCATGTCATCTGAAAACAGTGACAGCTTTACTTCTTCTTTTCCCATTTGGATTCTTTTTATTTCTTTTTCTTCTCTGATTGCTATGGCTAAATCTTCCAAAACTATGTTGAATAATAGTGGTGAGAGTGGGCAACCTTGTCTTGTTCCTGACCTTAGTGGAAATGCTTTCAGTTTTTCACCATTGAGAATGAAGCTGGCTGTGGGTTTGTCATATATGGACTTTATTATGTTGAGGTAGGTAGCATCTATGCCTACTTTCTGGAGGGTTTTTTTTTTTTTATCACAAATGGGTGTTGAATTTTATCAAAAGCATTGTCTGCATCTGTTGAGATGATCATATGGTTTTTATCCTTCAATTTGTTAATATGGTGTATCACATTGGTTGATTTGCAGATATTGAAGAATCCTTGAATTCCTGTGATTAACCCTACTTCGTCATGGTGTATGATCCTTTTAATGTGCTGTTGGATTCTGTTTTCTAGTGTTTTGTTGAGGATTTTTGCATCTTTGTTCATCAGTGATATTGGCCTGTAGTTTTCTTTTCTTGTGACATCTTTGTCTGGTTTTGGTATGAAGGTGATGGTGGCCTTGTAGAATGTGTTTGGCATTGTTCCTTCCTCTGCTATATTTTGGAAGAGTTTGAGCAGGATAGGTGTTAGCTCTTCTCTAAATGATTGGTAGAATTCTCCTGTGAAGCCATCTGGTCCTGGGCTTTTGTTTGTTGGAAGATTTTTAATCGCAGTTTCAGTTTCAGTGCTTGTGATTGGTCTATTTATATTGCCTATTTCTTCCTGGTTCAGTCTCAGACGGTTGTGCTTTTATAAGAATTGGTCCATTTCTTCCATATTGTCCATTTTATTGGCATATAGTTGCTTGTAGTAATCTCTCATGATCCTTTGTATTTCTGCAGTGTCAGTTGTTATTTCTCCATTTTCATTTCTAATTCTGTTGATTTGAGTCTTCCTTTTTTTCTTGATGAGTCTGGCTAATGGTTTATCAACTTTGTGTATCTTCTCAAAGAAACAGCTTTTAGTTTCATTGATCTTTGCTATCGTTTCCTCATTTCTTTGTCATTTATTTCTGATGTGATCTTTATGATTTCTTTCCTTCTGTTAACTTTCTGGGGTTTTTTTTGTTCTTCTTTCTCTAATTGCTTTAGTTGTAAGGTGAGGTTGTTTATTTGAGATTTGTCTTGTGTTTTGAGCTAGGATTGTATTGCTATAAAATTCCCTCTTAGAACGGCTTTTGCTGCATCCCATAGGTTTTGGGTCGTCATGTTTTCATTGTCATTTGTTTCTAGGTATTTTTTGATTTCCTCTTTGATTTCTTCAGTGATCTCTTGGTTATTTAGTAGTGTATTATTTAGCCTCCATGTGTTTGTAGTTTTTACAGATTTTTTCCTGTAATGGATATCTAGTCTCATAGCATTGTGGTCAGAAAGATACTTGATACAATTTCAATTTTCTTAAATTTACCAAGGCTTGATTTGTGACCCAAGATATGGTGTATCTTGGAGAATGTTCCATGAGCACTTGAGAAGAAAGTGTATTCTGTTGTTTTTGGATGGAATGTCCTGTAAAAATCAATTAAGTCCATCTTGTTTAATGTGTCATTTAAACCTTGTGTTTCCTTATTTCTTTTCATTTTGGATGATCTGTCCAAAAGATCCAAAAGGGGGTATTAAAGTCCCCTACTAGGATTGTGTTACTGTCAATTTCCCCTTTGATGGCTGTTAGCATTTGTCTTAGAATTGAGGTGCTCCTGTGTTGGGTGTTTAAATATTCACAATTATTATATCTTCTTCTTGGATTGATCCCTTGATCATTATGTAGTGTCCTGTCTGTCTCTTGTACTTGTCTTTATTTTAAAGTCTATTTTGTCTGATATGAGAATTGCTACTCCAGCTTTCTTCTGATTTCCATTTGCATGGAATATCTTTTTCCATCCCCTCACTTTCAGTCTATATGTGTCCCTAGGTCTGAAGTGGGTCTGTTGTAGAGCATATACGCACGTCTTGCTTTTGTATCCATTCAGCCAGTCTATGCCTTTTGGTTGGAGCATTTAATCCATTTACATTAAAGGTAATTATCGATATGTATGTTCCTATTCCCATTTTCTTAATTGTTTTGGGTTTGTTATTGTAGATCTTTCCCTTCTCTTGTGTTTCCTGCCTAGAAAAGTTCCTTTAGCATTTGTTGTAAAGCTGGTTTGGTGGTGCTGAATTCTCTTAGCTTTTGCTCGTCTGTAAAGGTTTTAATTTCTCCATCGAATCTGAATGAGATTCTTGCTGGGTAGAGTAATCTTGGTTGTAGGTTTTTCCCTTTCATCACTTTAAATATGTCCTGCCCCTCCCTTCTGGCTTGCAGAGTTTCTGCTGAAAGATCAGCTGTTAACCTTATGGGGATTCCCCTGTATGTTATTTATTGCTTCTCCCTTGCTGCTCTTAATATTTTTTCTTTGTATTTAATTTTTGATAGTTTGATTAATATGTGTCTTGGCATGTTCCTCCTTGGATTTATCCTGTATGGGCCTCTCTGTTCTTCCTCGACTTGATTGACTATTTCCTTTCCCATATTAGGGAAGTTTTCAACTATAATCTCTTCAAATATTTTCTCAGTCCCTTTGTTTTTCTCTTCTTCTTCTGGGACCCCTATAATTCAAATGTTGGTGTGTTTAATGTTGTCCCAGTGGTTTCTGAGACTGTCCTCAATTCTTTTCATTCTTTTTCCTTTATTCAGCTGTGCGGTAGTTATTTCCGATATTTTATCTTCCTGGTCCCTTATCCGTTCTTCTGCCTCAGTTATTCTTCTATTGATTCCTTCTAGAGAATATTTAATTTCATTTATTGTGTTGTTCATTGTTTGTTTGCTCTTTAGTTCTTCTATGTTCTTGTTAAACATTTCTTGTATTTTCTCCATTCTATTTCCAAGATTTTGGATCATCTTTACTGTCATTATTCTGAATTCTTTTTCAGGTAGACTGCCTATTTCCTCTTCATTTGTTAGGTCTGGTGGGTTTTTACTTTGCTCCTTCATGTGCTGCATATTTCTCTGTCTTCTCATTTTGCTTAACTTACTGTGTTTTGGGGTCTCTGTTTCGCAGGCTGCAGGTTTATAGTTTCCGTTGTTTTTGATATCTGCCCCCAGTGAGTAAGCTTGGTTCAGTGGGTTGTGTAGGCTTCCTGGTGGAGGGGACTAGTGCCTGTGTTCTGGTGGATGAGGCTGGATCTTCTTTTTCTGGTGGGCAGGACCATGTCCGGTGGTGTGTTTTGGTGTGTGTGAACTTAGTATGATTTTAGGCAGCCTCTCTACTAATGGGTGGGGTTGTGTTCCTGTCTTGCTAGTTGTTTGGCATGTGATGTCCAGCACTGGAGCTTGCTGGGTATTGAGTGGAGCTGGGTCTTAGCACTGAGATGGAGATCTCTGGGAGACCTCTCGCCAATTGATATTACGTGTGGCTGGGAGGTCTCTTGTGGACCAATGTTCTGAACTTGGCTCTCCCACCTCAGAGGCTCAAGTCTGACACCAGGCCAGAGTACCAAGACCCTGTCAGCCACACGGCTCTGAAGAAAAGAGAGAAAAAAAAGCAAGCAAGCAAGAAAAAATATAAAATAAAGTTATTAAAGTAAAAAATTTTTTTTAATTATTAAAACCAAAAAAAGAAAAGATCATCCAAACCAATAAACAAATCCACCAATGATAGCAAGCACTAAAACTAAGATAAACATAAAAATCATAAACTATTCAGTTGCATACAGCAAACCCCAAGTCTACACTTGCTCCCAAAGTCCACTTCCTCAATGTTGGGATGATTCATTGTCTGTTCGGGTATTCCACAGATGCAGGGTACATCAAGTTGATTGTGAAGATTTCATCCTCTGCTCCTGGGGCTGCACCGAGAAATTTCCCTTTCTCTTCTTGCTCGCACAGCTCCTGGGGTTCAGGTTTGGATTTGGCCCTGCTTCTGCGTGTAGGTTCCCCTCTGGTGTCTGTTGTTCACCCAGACAGGAGGGGGTTAAAGGAGTGGCTGATGAGGGGGCTCTGCCTCACTCAAGGAGGGGTACGGAATGCAGGGCCTGCCTGCAGTGGCAGAGCCCCGCGTGACCTTGCAGCAGCCTGAGGCTGTTCGCTCCGGGAACTTGTCACTGGATCACAGGACCCTGGCAGTGGCAGGCTGCACAGACTCCTGGGAGGGGAGGTATGAATAATGACCTGTGCTTGCACGCAGGATTCTTGGTGGCTGCAGCAGCAGTGTTAGCATTTCATGCCCATCTCTGGTGTCTGCACAGATAGCTGTGGCTTGTGCCCTTCTCTGAAGCTCATTTAGGCGGTGTTCTGAATCCCCTCTTCTCATGCATCCCGAAACAATGGTCTCTCGACTCTTAGGCAGCTCCAGAGTTTTTCCTGGACTCCCTCCCTGCTAGCTGTGGCACACTAGCCCCTTCCAGCTGTGTTCATGCAGCCAACCCCAGTCCTCTCCCTGGGATCTGACCTCTGAAGCCCGAGCTTCAGCTCCCAGCCGCCACCTGTCCTGGCGGGTGAGCAGTCAAGCCTCTCCGGCTGGTGAGTGCCGGTCGGCGCCGATCCTCTGTGCAGGAATCTCCCCGCTTTGCCCTCCGCACCCCCGTTGCTGTGCCCTCCTCCGTGGCTCCGAAGCTTCCCCCCGACCCAGCCCCCGTCTCCGCCAGTGAAGGGGCTTCCTAGTGTGTGGAGACCTTTCCTCCTTCACAGCTCCCTCCCACTGGTGCAGGTCCCGTCCCTATCCTTTTGTCTCTGTTTTTTCTTTTTTCTTTTGCCCTACCCAGGTATGTGGGGAGTTTCTTGCCTTTTGGGAGGTCTGAGGTCTTCTGCCAGCATCCAGTAGGTGTTCTGTAGGAGCTGTTCCACATGTAGATTTTT
>NW_006796443.1:1332460-1337323 GCF_000442215.2 Lipotes vexillifer | reverse complement strand
TGTGGCCTCTCCTGTTGCGGAGCACAGGCTCCGGACGCGCGGGCTCAGCGGCCATGGCTCACGGGCCCAGCCGCTCCGTGGCATGTGGGATCTTCCCGGACCGGGGCACGGGGGCACGAACCCGTGTCCCCTGCATCGGCAGGTGGACTCCCAACCACTGCGCCACCAGGGAAGCCCCATAGATGTATTTTTGGTGTATTTGTGGGGAGGAAGATGATCTCCATATCTTACTCCTCCGCCATCCTGGAAGTCCTCTGACCTGTATGTTCTTTATCCGTTCCTCTGTTGATGGACATTTAGGTGGTTTCCATGTCCTGGCTATTATAAATAGTGCTGCCATGAACACTGGGGTGCATGTGTCTTTTTGAATTATAGTTTTTTCTAGGTATATGCCCAGTAGTGGGATTGCTGGGTCACATGGTAGTTCTATTTTTAATTTTTTAGGGAACCTCCATACTGTTCTCCATAGTGGCTGTATCAATTTTCATTTCCACCAGCCGTGCAAGAGGGTTCCCTTTTCTCCACACCCTCTCCAGCATTTATTGTTTGTAGATGTTGTGATGATATGGCCATTCTGACTGGTGTGAGGTGATATCTCATTGCAGTTTTGATTTACATTTTTCTATTTAAAAAAAAGAAAAACAAATACCATATGATATCACTTATATGTAAAATCTAAAACAGCCAAACTCATGAAAACAGAGACTAGAATGGTGGTTACCAGGGATTAGGGAATGGGGGATGTGGGGATATGTTGGTCAAAGGGTACAAACTTCCAGTTATTTGATGAATAAATTCTCGAGATCTAATGTACAGCATGGGGTTATAGTTAATAATACTGTGTTATAGTCAAATAACCTATAAATTTATACGTCAATTATACCTCAGTAAAGCTGAAATTAAAAAAAAATTAAAAATAAATAAATAAAGTAAAACCTCACAGTCTGCACGTGTTCTCACCTAGTTTATCTGATCTTCACAAAAATCTTGATAGGACATATTGTAATCTTCATTTCTCGTTTCTATCAATAGTTAAGGAATCTGCTTCCTTAATTGCATTACTGATTCAAAGATAGCTCTTAGTTTTCTGTTTCATTGGGGATATATCTAAAATGTTACAGCTGAAATGGGAAGCAGCTGCATGGCACAGGGAGATCAGCTGGGTGCTTTGTGACCACCTAGAGGGGTGGGATAGGGAGGATGGGGGGGAGATGCAAGAGGGAGGAGATATGGGGATATATGTATACATATAGCTGATTCACTTTGTTATACAGCAGAAACTAACACACCATTGTAAAGCAGTTATACTCTGATATAGATGTTAAAAAAATTTTTTTAAAATAAAATTTACAGCTGAAAGGAGCCTTAGAGATCACCTCTTCTAATCGCTTCATTTTACAAATGGGAAAGCAGGCCTAAAGAGAGAAAATTATTTGCTTAATATCATATTGGTAGGAAAAGCAAAACAACAATCTAGAACCCAGCTTTCCTGACTCCTGGTCCCTATAATAAGAACCACAGTTTAATTTGCATTACAAGTAAAATCAGGCCGTGCTCCCCTGTGTTTGATAGTCTCATATTGCTTTTGTTTCTTGGAAACAGTGTGCAGTTCGTGCTGCCACAGAAGGTAGAACTCTCGTTTTGGAAGGCTTGGAGAAGGTGGAGAGGAATGTTCTTCCTGTTTTGAACAACTTGCTGGAAAATAGGGAGATGCAGCTTGAAGATGGACGCTTCCTGATGTCTGCCGAGCGTTACGACAAACTTCTCCAAGTAAGAAAAGAAAAATTTGACTGCTTTGTCCTAGCTGTTGAGCTGTGGGTTGGCCATTTGTTGTATAAGACATGATTGTGTCAGAACGCGGACAGATGTTCAGGGGGCGTATATCTTGGGCACCTGCTTGAAGTCAGTCATGCGTTTTCAGCTTTGTATGGCTCTTCTGTTTTCCACATCACGTTAGAAGACCTCCCAGATTTTTACTTCTGTTTGCCTATCGAATAACTATTCTTTCTTTCTCTTTTTTCTCCTTTTAATTCTTCTTCCCTTTCTCCCTCCTTTTCCATCTTCTTTTTCCCTTCTCTTCTTTCTCTCAACAAGCCTAATAGCTTCTAGACTGTGCTGGGCACCAGGAAGACAAAGCTGAATAAAGTCCTCTTGTTGGGTTCAAGAAGCTCAAAGCCCAGTAGATATTGACAGAAATGAGTAAAATATTTAAAGATACCCTGAAGGTCCCAGCTACCAG
The DNA here is from genome assembly GCF_000442215.2 of Lipotes vexillifer. Lineage (NCBI taxonomy): Eukaryota > Metazoa > Chordata > Mammalia > Artiodactyla > Lipotidae > Lipotes > Lipotes vexillifer. Next base: position 1,335,084 of record NW_006796443.1, on the reverse strand, counting down.
CATCGCCTGCCTGAGTTGTTTGTAAGAGCTTCGCAACTGGAACCCCTGCTTCCATCCTGGCTCCCCCAGGGCAGTTAGTGATCGCTTTAAAACACGAGGCAGAACAGGTCATTCCTCTGCTATAAAGCTCTAATGCCTTCCTGCTCTACTCAGAATATAATCTAAAATCCTCACAATGGAATACAGGGTCTTGGGTGACCTGGGCCATTACTGCCTCTTTGGCCTTATCTCCTTCTATTCTCCTTTTTCATTCCACTCCAGCTGCTAGTATTCTTTTTATTGTACCATAAACTGCTGGATATGCATTATCCTATCTTATCAGTGCTTTGCACGGGCATTTTGCTCTTCTGGAATGGTTTTCTCCCAGATATCTGCCTGGCTCATTCCTCTATCCCTTTCAAGTCTTTGCTGAAATGTAATACAGGCATACCTTGTTACACTGCATTTCGCTCTAGTGTGCTTTGCAGATATGGCGTTATTTACGAATTGAAGGTTTGTGGCAACCCTGCATCAAACAAATCAATGGGCACCATTTTTCTAACAGCATTTGCTTACTTCATGTCTCTGTGTTGCATTTTGGTAATTGTAACAATATTTCAAACTTTTTCATTGTTATTATATTTGTTACGGTGACCTGTGATCACTGATCTTTGACGTTACTGTTGCAGTTGTTTTGGGGCTCCTCGAACCACACCCATGTAAGATGGTGAACCTCATCAATAAATGTGTGTTCTGACAGCTCCACTGATCAGCTGTTCGTTCCCCACTCTGTGTCCCTCTTCTTGGGCCTCCCTATTCCCTGAGACACAACAATATTGAAATTAGGGCAATTAATAATCCTACAGTGGCCTCTAAGTGTTCAAGTGAAAGGAAAAGTCACTTGTCTCTCACTTTAAATCAAAAGCTAGAAGTGGGGCTACCCTGGTGGCGCAGTGGTTGAGAGTCCGCCTGCCGATGCAGGGGACACGGGTTTGTGCCCCGGTCCGGGAAGATCCCACATGCCGCGGAGCGGCTGGGCCCGTGAGCCGTGGCCTCTGGGCCTGCACATCCGGAGCCTGTGCTCCGCAATGGGAGAGGCCACAACAGTGAGAGGCCCGTGTACCGCAAAAACAAACAAACAAACAAACAAACAAACAAAAAGCTAGAAGTGATTAAGCTTAATGAGGAAGGCATATTGAAAGCTGAGACAGGCCAAAAGCTAGGCCTCTTGCGCCAGTTAGCCAAGTTGTGGATGCAAAGGAAAAGTTCATGCAGGAAAGTAAAAGTGTTACTCTGTGAACACACAAATGGTAAGAAAGAGAAACAGCCTTATTGCTGAAGAATATTTTAGTGGTCTGGATAGAAGATCACACCAGCCACAACATTCCCTTAAGCCAAAGCCTAATCCAGAGGAAGGTCCTAACTCTCTTCAATTCTTTGAAGGCTGAGAGAGGTGAGGAAACTGCACAAGAAAAATTTGAAGTTAGCAGAGGTTGGTTCATGAGGTTTAAAGAAAGAAGCTGTGTCCGTAACATAAAACTGCAAAGTGAAGCAGCAAGTGCTTATGCAGAAGCTGTAGCAAGTTATCCATAAGATTTAGCTAAGGTAATTAATGAAGGTGGCTACACCAAACATCAGAGTTTCTGTGTAGATGAAACAGCCTTTTATTGGAAGAAGATGCCATCTAGGACTTTCATAGCTGGAGAGAAGTCGATGTCTGTCTTCAGAGCTTCAAAGGACAGGCTGACTCTCTTGTTAGGGGCTAATGCAGTTGGTGACTTTAAGTTGAAACTAATGTTTATTTACCATTCTGAAAATCCTAGGGCCTTTAAGAATTATATTACATCTACTCTGCCTGTGCTCTATAAATGGAACAACAAAGCCTGGATGATAGCACATCTGTTTACAGCATGGTTTATTGTTAAGCTCACTGTTGAGACCTACTGCTCAGAAAAAAACATTCCTTTCAAAATATTACTGTTCATTGACAATGCGTCTGGTCACCCAAGAGCTCTGATGGAGATGTACGATGAAATTCACGTTGTTTTCATGCCCACTAACACAACATTCATTCTGCAGTCCATGGATCAAGGAGTAATTTCGACTTTCAAGTCTTATTATTTAAGCAATACATTTTGTAAGGCTATAGCTGCCATAGTAATTCCTCTGACATATCCGGGCAAACTAAATTGAAAACCTGGAAAGGAGTTGCTATTGTAGATGCCGTTAAGGGCATTTATGATTCAGAGGAAGAGATCAAAATATCAACGTTAACAGGAGTTTGGAAGAAGTTGACTCCAACTCTCATAGATGACTTTGAGACGTTCAAGAGTTCAGTGGAGGAGGTAACTGCAGAGGTGACAGAAATAGCAAGAAAATTAGAATTAGAAGTGGAGCCTAAAGATGTGACTGAACTGCTGCAATCTCAGGGTAAAACTTTAACAGATGAGGAGCTGCTTGCTATGGATGAGCAAAGAAAATGGTTTCTTGAGTTGGAATCTGCTCCTGATGAAGATGCTGTGAAGGTTGTTAAAATGACAACATATGATTTAGAATTTAGAACATAAACTTAGTTGATAAAGCAGAAGCAGGGTTCGAGAGGATTGACTCCAATTTTTTTTTTTTTTTTTTTTTTTTTTTTTTTT
>NW_006796443.1:1236004-1331040 GCF_000442215.2 Lipotes vexillifer | reverse complement strand
CTCTTCCGACTGTTCCTTTGTGTTATTGACTAGGGTTTAGAGATCTGACCCACGTCGCCTTTGTTCCTGGATGCTTCTCCTTTCAAACACCAGTCTTCATTCTGTGAGCCTTCCCTGGTATCCTGTTCCTGATTGCACTTTGCTCCCTCCCTTGACAGTTTGGCTTCAAGAGCATTCTCAAATACAGTTTACCCAGCAGTCAGGACATAAATTCCTTAGCCTGGCTCTTGCAGTTGTGATCTCTATCATTATGCTGTAATTTTTGATTTCTTACTCTTTTAGAATCATACCAAAACAGAATTGGATGCTTGGAAGATTGTCCGAGTTAGTGAAGATTTCCGAGTGATCGCCTTGGGCTTGCCAGTACCTAGGTACTCTGGGAATCCATTAGATCCCCCGCTCCGGTCTCGATTTCAAGCTAGGGATATCTATTATCTACCCTTCCAGGTAAGTAGGAACAAGGGTAATTTATTTTATTTTTAAATTTGTTTTTAATTGAAGTGTAGTTGATTTACAATATTAGTTGCAGGTGTTAAACATGGTGATTCGATATTTTCATAGATTATACTTCATTTAAAGTTATTCTAAAATATTGGCTACATTCCCTGTGCTTGTAGCTTATTTTATACATAGTAGCTTATATCTCTTAATCCCCTCTTCTATCTTGCCCCTCTTCCCTTAAGGATAATTTATTTTTTAAATAGTTTTCCTGTTTATAATAAATTCAATTACTATAAAAATGTCACTGTGTTTGTAGATGTCCCCCTCAGTAGTTGATGGAAAGAAAAATGGATATAAAGGTAAAGAAGATCTCTGGAAACTAGAAAGAAAAGTTATTGTGGTATTATTTGTCTGAAAGATTTTTTTAAGAGACCAACTCCTCTTTTAGAAATGACATGTATCAAGAAATGATTTTTTGCTATTAATTACATAGTGTCTGCTAATTAAAAGGTTGAATTATGTCTGTCAAACATTTGCATTTAATCTGTTACATTCCTTATTAATCAATTTGATATGTTTTATGTTATTTTAGGACCAACTTAAACTGTTGTATTCAGTTGGAGCCAATGTTTCTGCTGAGAAGTAAGTATTTCAGATATATATATGGACACTTAACATTGAATTGGTTTTGCCCATTCATTGATCAACTGATTCATTCATTCATTCAACAACTGTTTGAAGAATTTTTCAGTAGCTATGGAACCAGCTAATGAAAAAGTTAATAAGACATGATCTTTGATGGCAAGAAACTCAAGATCTAGTAGAGTTTACAGATATGTGTATAAATACCTTACTTTAACAGTGTGGTAAGGGCCATAATTTCAGAGTATTGGGGGATGTTGCGGTTGAGACTTTATAAGGGCCATTTGAGATGGGTCCTAAAGAATGAGTAGGATTTTGACTGATAGAGAATGGAATTAAGGAGTTCTAAGAAAAAGTTTTTAAAGCATGGCATGAGAATATATGCCTTATTCTTGGGTCTATGAAAAGCTCCCGGAGGCTGGAGTTTGGATTTAGATTGAGAAAGGTGGGAGGTGACGCTGGCAGAGTAGTTTTGGGCCAGGTTATGAAAAATCTCACATATTGGGACAGATTTAAGAAACATATCTGTGAACCTAATCAGCTTGAGTTTGAAATGGAATATTATAATATGGAACTATTCCCTAAGAAATAGTGGATGTCAACTTTTTCAATTAATTAAATTGGCCCAGCTATTTTATATTTAACAGATTTTATGTATTATAACTATTAGAATAAAATTTAATATCACTTCTTGTTTTCCCCTAGAATTTCTCAACTCTTATCCTTTGCCACCACTCTCTGTTCCCAAGAATCTTCTACTCTTGGACTTCCAGATTTTCCTTTAGATAGTTTACCAGCTGCAGTTCAAATCCTGGTATGTATACAATAAATTAGTGACTGGTATACCCAAATGTGGCAAAGAAAACTTAAAAGTTAACCCTTGGAGATTAATCATTTCCATTTGCCTTGTTATACTCTTCTATAAATATTGCAAGGCCTGAGATTAATTTGCTATGCAGCCCAGGAAACTGTGCAGAGACCAGTGATGTGTTCTGAGTCCTTAAAGAGCTTACAGCCTTGGACGGGGGAAGGTAGACATGCAGCTCAGGTGAAAGTTCCACAGAGGGAAGGAGGACTTCTACCTGATCATGCAGAGGTCTGCGGCAGTGTAAGTCGTGCCTCAGACTCGCCCCAACCTGAGGCAGGGGAGCTGGGACTTTCACACTCAGCACCATCAGTCCCACTGGTTAGTAATCGTCCCAGGGGGCACACATTCCCAGGCACTAGCTGCTCTCCCATTCTGGGAGCCAAGCTGGCTCCAGGAGCTCAAGGGCAGTTTTCTTGGAAAGACCTGCAGCAGCTGGCTCTTGGAAGGGAAAGCTGGGAGGCACTTGAAGGAGGAAAATGGGTGAGGAGATTTGGTGGAAAACAGACGTTGTCCATCACAGTTTCACGAAGGTCATGACAGTAGTGTCTGGAGTGTTCCCTAGGCAGAGGGAACAGCATGGACCAAAGGTGTTAAATCACAAAAGGGCCTGGTGTGTTTTTCGGAGAATGATAATAAATTGTATCACTGGAGCAAGCATGTGTGCCAAAGAGAAAGGTTAGGACCTTATTGTGAAGTGTTTTCCATGGTGAGTGAAGTTGTCTGTATTTTCTGGTTTGGAAGAAGTGGCCCATTAGACATTATTAAGTAGATGGGATGTGTGGCAATCAGATATATGTTGGAGGAAGACACCTCTGCTGGCAGTGAGGTGAGGTGGGGGGAGCGTGGATGCACAGTGAACAGGTAGGAGACTCTGCTAAGGAAAGCATAATCCAAGGTGGTAGTGACACCACTTAGACAAGAGACTTATTTTTAATCTCTTGTTGCTTTTTATTTTACGTTTCCTGAGGGTCAGGGAGTTAGGTTTCCCAGGTATTGCTTACACTGTTCTATACATCTGGAACAGCATTTTTCCTCCTATTTATCACATCTTCTGCTTTTCATTCTTTTTGTTTTTTCCTTGGAACTTTTTACTTTGACAATTCTCAGATCTAGCAAAAAGTACAAAAATAGCAAAACGTAAATCCATAATCCCTTTAACTAGAATCACCAACTTTTAACATATTGCCACTTTTGTTTGCACTTTCTCATTTTTTTTCTAAACAATTCTGAAAGTAAATTGTAGTCAGTATTCTTAAGTACTTCAATATGCAACTTCTAAGAATTAGAACATCCTTCTACATAACCGGAACACCGTTATCACACCCCTCAGCATGTTAACAATAATTCTGTAATGTCATCTGATAGACAGTCCATATTGAAATTTCCCTAGTTGTCCTTGTTAGTAGACTTTTTAAAGTAGGGTAAGCCGAATTGGGAAAGCAATTTGGGGGGAAGGATTTGAGGATAGTGAACACTTTCTAACTTTGTAGTTATAGCAGTGAAGCTAGGATATGTGGATGAGATTAACTCAGATTAGGAGTAGAGGAAAAAGAGAAGGTACTTTGGAATGAGTAGGATAGGGAAGTGTGTTCAGACATGTAGTCTCAGACATGCTGAATGGGAGTCTATGGGACAATCATATAGTCACATCTAACGGGCAATTGAGAGTTTAGGTCTAGAGCTCAAGAAAAAGGTCAGGACTGGAGACAGAGACATGGGAGCCATCAACACATACACGGCAGCTGAAAGATGAGAGTGGGTGAGTTTACCAAGGGAAAGGGTGTGGAACAAGAAGAGGAAACAATGACTATTTGTCTTTGTAGACTTCTGGAAAACAGGAGAAACTTATTAGGTATATTGTTTATAATGCAATTTCAATGTCATATGTACATTTCGGTTAAATTTTCTGTGATTATTTTAGGTGTTCTTCATTCCTATGTATTTTTCCTCCTAAATAGGATTCCTTTCCTATGATGTCCATCGAACATGCAATCCGGCGGCTTTACCCGTACGCTGTTTTACTAGGACATGAAGGGAAGATGGCTGTGGAAGTTGTTTTAAAAGTAAGTATCTGATGGGGATATATGTATGTGTATAGCTGATTGACTCTGTTATAAAGCAGAAACTAACACACCATTGTAGAGCAATTATACTCCAATAACGATGTTAAAAAAAAAAAGTATGCGTCTGCTTCGCTTTCTTTCCTTACCTTTCCCATTTTCTCTTCTTGTCCCTTTTCCCTCCTTCGCATCTCTCTCTTACCCTTCTTTCCTACTTTTCTCTCTCCATCTTTCTTTCTTTCCCTTGTCTTCTCTTCTTTTCCACCTGTGGAGGCATTGTCATGTCAGTAATGGGGTGTAAACATTCCTTCTGCGTTTATTAGTAGGCATTCTACACTAAGGAAGAGCTTTTTCTCCTCCTCCATGTATTTATTTATTCATTTATATCAATATGCACTTATGGATCCCTATTTTATTCAGTGGGTTATAATTGATTACTATCGTCATTTATTTTGATGCTAAAATTATCCCAGGTTTTGGCCAGTGGGAGCCACTTCAAGTGGACCCTTGGCGAGAGAGAGTCATTGACTCACCCCAAATAATTCCTTTTTATGAAAGACTGTTTTTGTTTTTCTTACACAGTTTGGGTCAAGGTGTATAGATTTCTAAGGAGTAGGTAGAATGTGAACACTAAGCTGTTGTGGTCTTGTGTATAGGCCCTTCATTTTCTGGAGGCCAGAATTCGACATAGGGAATGGTGTTAGTTTCTCCCTTATCCCAAAGAATACACGGGGTCTTTGGGAGTACAGAAGTACTCTCTATGCAGCTAATAATAGTGAGAAGGGCTCAGAAGAGTGGAACAATAGATTCTAGTTACTTCAGTGGGGTTTTATTTCATATATCAGCCAACCCAAGAAACAGTATTTTCATTGATTGGTGATGCCAATAATAATAATAACAAAATAAAGCGAACAAAAAGCCGTTCCTCATAAATACTAAAAAGTATAGTTAGGGGCAGAATCTGAAAGAAAAACATAAAGAAGCAAGGGGAAAGTCATGGTCAATAAAGAGGCAAAGAAAGTAGAAGAGACAGCAAAGAATAGAAGCAGGGCTAGGGACAGTGAAATAGCAGCCACTGATGAAAGGGAAGAAAGGGATTTGCTGTGTGTGTGAGAAGGGGTGAGGGAGAGGGAGGGGAAAAAGGAGGAGGTGGAAGGATGTTAAGGAGATAATGAAGAACCATTTGGAAATGGGGAAATTAATTCCTATGCTCAAGGAGTTAGGAAACTACGAGTCTGACTGTATAGTTCACTCTAAGATTCATTCCAGGCTCTGAAACACGGAACTAGAACTCATCTTTGATTTAATTAACATCTGAGCTACTTTGGCATTGGTCATTGAAATAGAGTACCTAGTGTTTAAGAGGCTGTGATTACAGATGAGCTCCCTAGATGCCCATCAGCACAAAGTCCACTGCCTTGGGAACAAGGGTACTTAGGGTAGAAGAAAATGTCAGAGTTCTGATAAAATGAAGCAATGTAAAGTTTTGTGACACAACCAGGAGAAGGCATTCAGTGTCTAGATAAGTCCGTTATGGACAAAGGTCTTCATTTTTACTAAGAAAACACTTTGATGCGTTTCTGGTCTCTAATTTCAAAACTAGTCATACAACTTCTATAAAGTTATAGAATACCTTTAAAGAGTTGAGTTTTCCAAAGAAAGTAGTCAGTGCTGCTTCATTTTGTTTGGCCCTTATTTTGACCTTTATAATTAAGGGGAACATAGAGCACCGATTGAGGATCCCTATTACAAACAGGAATTCTTTCAAATCTGATTGTAGAGTTTTTAAAAAAAAAAAGGAAAAAGGGGAATTTTGTTACTTATGTAAGAGAAGAAAAAGTGATTGTCTTTTCTTGCCTTAATTTTGTGAAGAATTAGATATCTGTTTTACTCCTCAATTTCCTTTTTGATTAAGAGTCTTTAAATTTCCTATGCCAACACATGGTAACTCACCTTGCAACTTGAGTTCCTTTCCTATTTTAGTGTATTCTAGCCTACTATTTTTATGCTACTGAAATATTTTAGTTTGAATTATTTATAAGGACATAACCAGTATAGCAAGTGTGGTTCAAGGCATTAGTGTTCATTTCTGGAATATAAATGCTCTGACATTAACCCTATATCAAGTTAAACTGACATTACTATGGCTGGAGTGAAAACATACCCTTTAAGCTCATATATGTATTTTCTTAGAATTTAATGGGTCTAGGTTCTAAATTCCAGTGAATTTAATTACTTTGCTAAGGCTTCCTTTCCAATTGAACCTCCTTAAAATACAGTGTACCCCTTTTTTTTTTTTTGGCATGAAATTATGGTGTCAATGATTGTTATTTGTCTACAGCATGGAAGCAATTCCTACCACATTGTGTGACACCATGGGAGTTTGCATATATAAATTGTGCAAAGTATAAAACTTATGTTTTTTATGGTAGCACAAATAAACAATTTTTCTTAGGCTTGGGAAGAGGAATGAGTCTTGAGTACTTAAGACACAGCAATGAAGACATGATCTGGGCTGTTATGTTTACAGTGTTGAAGTTGAAAATAATTTTCTTCCCCAAAATATATTTTCTAGAGTTGAGTCATTCTGTTGAATAAGCAGTAATCTGTTCTTTCATTGAGTTTCAAGTCTTTCACTATAGTGATAATGTTCTAAAAGTATTGTAGGACTTGGGGGGAATACTTTCTGCCTGTTTAACACTAAAAATGAGTTAAGCTCTTCATAGTGAACATGCTGCTGTTAGTAGGGCATAGGATTTAATTAATTTTCAATTAGTATCCTCATTTTTCATATACTTATTTGTGTTCTCTGTGTGCATTTTTTATATAACGAGCTGGGATTAGGGGCTGTAACCTAGTGTTAGAACATTGATTATTGGCCTACATGGAGAAAGAATCAATGGTCTGGGCCTTTTAAATCCAGTTTGACAAATATTGAGAACCTACACTGTAGAAGGCACTGTGCCAGATACTGTGGAAGATTGATTGTTATACTTTATTGTAATCAGTTAAACTAACCACACAAGCAATCCGCGGACTGATGTCCAGGCAGCTATTAACTTCAGTTGATTTAAGAAATCAACTGATATAGGCCTTATTTTAATTTCCTTTAGCATGTTTTCAAGAGTCTAATCATCCTTTTCTAGGAAACTGGAACCTTCGATTATCAAGCATTGTAGGCTGCAAACTTCTACCAGATCAGAAACTCAGCGATTCCATTTCTTGGCATTTAGTAAATTTTAGGGACTATTTTCATATCACCTTAGTAATTAGCTTAAGTAGAATGAGTGGTATCTGTAAAAATAGGGGAAAAAATTCTCATTAATTTTTTTACCTTTATTTTTATAACATAGAGTGGGTTTCAGTTCTAATTAAGATGGAACCTTCCAGATATCCAACATTAATACTAAAATAAAAAGTAAATTACGGGCTTCCCTGGTGGCACAGTGGTTGAGAGTCCGCCTGCCGATGCAGGGGACACGGGTTCGTGCCCCGGTCTGGGAAGATCCCACATGCCGCGGAGCGGCTGGGCCCGTGAGCCATGGCCGCTGAGACTGCGCATCCGGAGCCTGTGCTCCGCAACGGGAGAGGCCACAACGGTGAGAGGCCCGCGTACTGCAAAAAAAAAAAAAAAAAAAAAGAAAGAAGTAAATTACATGTCTTTCTGGTAATTTTACAGCGCTTTGAACTCCAAGATTCAAGAAGCTCTGTGCTTCCTGAAGAGGTTGTGAGAGTGGAGACGATGACTGGAAACCATGTCTTCCAAGCTTCTGTCACCATCCGGATTGCAGAAAAAGAGGTGACCATTAAGGTAATGAATGAATCAAGGTTTGTACTTTCTAAGATGTGCCTTGTTCTGTCCATTTTTATGACCTAAATTGGGTTTATGATTCCCTTATAAGTCTTCTTTGGTTCCACAGCATCACCTCTATATACGTGTGTCTGTATATCTATATATCCAGAATCATGTATGTTTGTAAACTGGAAAAATTCAGGAGAAACATAGGGATAGTTTTTCATCAAAAACCAAAGTCAGCCTCTGGGAAAATCAAATAAAGTGTTTATTAATGAAAGCATTTTGTGTTCTGAGTCCTTGGTAAGAAATAGTCATTGTTTTCAAACATATTTTAACAACTAAGGAATGCTCTTTTCAAATAAAATCTTTGTCAGCTACATGAAACAGTTAAAAGAGGAGCTGTTGTAGCTGAACAGTTTTTAGAGGAGGGGAATGATATTTGCTCATAGAGCTCCAACTGCTTGCTCTGCCTCCCCTTTTTCTAACCCTTCCCTTGAGGGTCCTAAGAACCCTAAGAGGTGATAGGAAGCTAACTAGGAAACACAGCCTGAAAAATGCTGGCAATTAGATTGTAAGTGAATGTAGGAAAGAATAAATACTTGCCTTCTTATGTTATGACAGAGCAAGCATTCATGATAGGCTTTTTTGTTTGTTTGAACGTGATATTAGTAATACTTATTCAGGTCACTGTATTTACTCAGTCATCAAACGAAACATTGATTATGTCTACCATGAGCCAGGCTCTGTATTAAAATCCACTCAGTGCCTGCAGTGTACTAGTTACTGTATTTTTCTCTTCACATATATTATGCCATTTAAATCCCCCAATAACCCCGGAGATAACTTTTATTATCTCCATTTTATAGATTAGAAAACAGATGTGAAGAGGGTAATCAATTCACCCATGGTCACCAGCTACCAAATGGCACAGCTGGGCCTTCTAGACAGCACACTCCACACGACACTCTTCTGTCTCATTCAGATGAGTGACCTCACAGCTGATGGTCTAGGATAGAGGCAGATGAGTAAGAACTGCATTGGAATGGCTACGGAGATGTAGAGACGGGAGTAACACCAGGAGTCAGGAGAAGGAGTAGAGAAAGTTTCAGAGAGGAGATGGGGCTTGAGCTAAGTCTTATGACACAGGAGTTTTCCAGTGGCCCAGGAGTGGAAAGGTGATAGGACATTTCAGGCGGTTTGAACAGAATGTCCAGGGACATGAGATGTGAGCGAGCTTTCATTATTTGCTTCCCTTTGGTAATGGCTTTCTAACATCATTGCCTCCCGGCCCTTCAAGTTAGCCTTCTGTGTTACCACCAGGATAATCTTTCTTAAAACCAAATCTGATCTTGTCACTTCCAAACTTGTAATTCTTTAGGGTTTGTGTTGCCTACAGTATGATCAAGTCCGGAGTCCCCAGCAGGGCATGGAAATCCAGGAGACTTTAATAAGGAAGAGATAGGAAATAAAAGGAAGTAGGTGTGAAGGATGGGAGATTTTAAGAACAGATGCTTCTGAGTGGCAAACTAAAATAAGAGTGGAAAAAGATTTGTGGACAGTTTAAAAATCAGGAGATCTTTGGTGATTTTGGAGAATCCCAGTAGACTGATTTTAAATTCTGTACTTATAACTGAAATTTGGGCAAAAACCTTCATTCTCAAGCAGTGACATTGTTATTATAAGTTTTAAATAGTATGAAAATTACTTGATTCATATGAAAATGTCTGACAGCATAGGGCTTTAATTTTAGAGGGATGATTGATTTGGAAGTTTGATGAAAACGGTTATCAGATGTGTGAATGAGAAAATAATTGTTGCTCTATTGAAATACCAAAAACAGTATAGAATTGAATTGAGCAGGAAATTAGTAGGGGCTTTTCAATGGCAGTTGTATGCTTTCACTTAACTATTATTTTGAGAAAAATATGTGCATATTATATTTACCTCTCTTTATAGGTGCCAGCTGGAACCAGGCCATTAAGTCAACCTTGCACATCAGACCGTTTTATACAAACTTCAAGCCATAAACAACTACTGGCTGAAATGATGCAGTCTCACATGGTTAAGGACATATGTTTAATTGGAGGAAAAGTAAGAATAGCAGCCTCACTACTAAGTTCTGTTTCCTGACTTTTGGTGGTTTTGACTTATCCCTTGAATGATTGTGTTTGCATTTGTAGGGTTGTGGAAAAACAGTCATCGCTAAGAACTTTGCAGATACCTTAGGATACAATATAGAACCTATCATGCTCTATCAGGTAAGTAGTTCATTTTTAGCACTTGGACTATAAACATACTTCTGGACCATCAGCAGAATTTGTGGATACTCTTCCTTCAGTTGTACCTGTTAATTTTGAAGTAGATAAATAACTGAAACAGCTATCACATTGGAGTGCAGCTATAATTATTTGGAATTTTTGAAAGTGTGTTCTAGGATATCTGATGTGCCCAACATACCAGGGTCTGTTTTTCAAGAGAGATCCATTTTACAAGCATGTGTACACACACACAGTACATTTAATAGTAATTTGGAAATCTAAACAAAATAGGTTTCAGCAGCAGTGGGAGATAATTAGGTATTCACCAAATAGATTATTATTTTTTTATTGTGGCAAAATGTACATAACATGAAATTTACCATTTTAACAATTTTTTTAATTTAATTTTTTTTTCTTTTACTGAATATTTATTCTTAATCGAAGTATAGTTGTTTTACAATATTGTGTTAACTTCTGTACTGCAAAGTGATTCAGTTATATGTATATATACATTCTTTTAAAAATTCTTATCCATTATGGTTTATCTCAGGTTATTGAATATAGTTCCCTGTGCTATACAGTAGGACCTTGTTGTTTATCCATTCTATCATTTTAATCATTTCTTTTTAGTGTACAACTCACTGGCATTAAGTACATTCACAATGTTGTGAAACCATCACCACTAGCTATTTCTGGAACTCTTTTATATTCCCAAATAGAAACTCTATAACCATTAAATAATAAATTCTCTGCCTCCCTCTAGACCCTGGTAACCTCTATGTGACTTTCTGTCCCTAGGAATTTGTCTATTCTAGGTACCTCATGTAATGGAATCATATACTTTTTTTTTTTAAACATCTTTATTGGAGTATAATTGCTTTACAATGGTGTGTTAGTTTCTGCTGTATAACAGAGTGAATCAGCTATACATATACATATATCCCCATATCTCCTCTCGCTTGTGTCTCCCTCCCACCCTCCCTATCCCACCCCTCTAGGTGGTCACAAGGAATCATACACTTTTTGTCCTTTTGTCTCTAGATTATTTTACTTAGCATTATGTTTTCAAGGTTCATCCATGTTATAGCATATCTCACACGTTCATTCCTTTTTATGACTGAATAATATTTTTGTTTATCCATTCATACGTTGATGAACACTTGAGTTGTTTCTACCTTTTGGCTATTGTGAATAATGCTACTGTGAACACTGGAGTACAAGTATCTGTTGGAGTCCCTGCTTTCATTTCTTTTAGGTTTATATGTTGGAGTGGTATTGCTGAATCATATTGTAATTCTACCTTTAACTCTTTGAGGAGCTGCTAAATTGTTTTCCATAGCAGCCACACCATTTTACATTCCCACTAGCAGTGCATGAGGGTTCCAGTTCCTCCACATCCTTGTCAACACTTGTGATTTCCTGTTTTCTTGTTTTGTTTTGTTTCTGTGTTCATTTTGCTTTGCTTTTTATAATAGCCACATCCTAATGGGTGTGAAGCAGTAACTCGTGGTTTTGATTTGCATTGCCCTAGTGACCAATGATATTGGGCATCTTTTCATGTGCTTATTACCATTTATATATCTTATTTGGAGAAATACCTTTTCAAGTTCCTTGCCTATGTTTTAATTGCATTGTCTTCTTGTTGCTGGACTGTAAGAGTTCTTCATATGTTCTGCATATTAAGGCATTCTCAGATATATTATTTGCGAATGTTTTCTCCCATTCTGTGGGTGGTCTTCTCACTCTCTTTTTTTCTTTTTAACATCTTTATTGGAGTATAATTGCTTTACAATGGTGTGTCAGTTTCTGCTTTATAACAAAGTGAATCAGTTATACATATACATATGTTCCCATATCTCTTCCCTCTTGCGTCTCCCTCCCTCCCACCCTCCCTCTCCCACTCCTCTAGGTGGTCACAAACCACTGAGCTGATCTCCCTGTGCTATGCGGCTGCTTCCCACTAGCTATCTATTTTACGTTTGGTAGTGTATATATGTCCATGCCACTCTCCCACTTTGTCACAGCTTACCGTTCCCCCTCCCCATATCCTCAAGTTCATTCTCTAGTAGGTCTGTGTCTTTATTCCCATCTTACCCCTAGGTTCCTCATGACCTTTTTTTTTTTTTTTAGACTCCATATATGTGTGTTAGCATACAGTATTTGTTTTTCTCTTTCTGACTTATTCACTCTGTATGACAGACTCTAGGTCCATCCACCTCACTACAAATAACTCAATTTCGTTTCTTTTTATGGCTGAGTAATATTCCATTATATATATATGTGCCACATCTTCTTTATCCATTCATCTGTTGATGGACACTTAGGTTGCTTCCATGTCCTGGCTATTGTAAATAGAGCTGCAATGAACATATTGGTACATGACTCTTTTAGAATTATGGTTTTCTCAGGGTATATGCCCTGCAGTGGGATTGCTGGGTTGTACGATAGTTCTATTTTTAGTTTTTTAAGGAACCTCTATACTGTTCTCCATAGTGGCTGTATCAATTTACATTCCCACCAACAGTGCAAGAATGTTCCCTTTTCTCCACACCCTCTCCAGCATTTATTGTTTCTAGATTTTTTGATGATGGCCATTCTGACTGGTGTGAGATGATATCTCATTGTAGTTTTGATTTGCATTTCTCTAATGATTAATGATGTTGAAAATTCTTTCACTCTCTTGATAGTATCCTTTGATGCACAAAAGTTTTTAATTTTGATGAAGTCTAATTTATCTTTTTCTTGTTTTTGCCTGTGTTTTTGGTGTTATATTCAATAAATCATTGCCAAGTCCAATGTCATGAATTTTCCCCTATGTTTTCTTCTAAGAGTTTTACAATTTTAGGTCTTACATTTAGGTCTCTAACCCATTTTGATGTAATTTTTGTATATGGTGTAAAGTAAGTATCCAACTTCAATCTTTGCATGTGGATATCCAGTTTTCCCAGCACCATTTGTTGAAAAGACTGTCTTTTCTCCATAGGATGATCTTGGCAATCTTGTAAAAAATCAACTGACCATATATGTGATGGTTTGTGTCTGGGCTTTCCGTTCTACTCCATTGGTTTATATGTCTGCCCTTATGTCAGTATCACACTGTTTTAATTACCATAGGTTTATAGTAAGTTTTGAAATCAGGAAGTATGAGACCTCCAACTTTGTTTTCTTTTCCAGGATTGTTTTGGCTATTTAGGGTCCCTTGAGATTCCAGATGAATCTTAGGATAGGTTTTTTCTATTTATGAAAAAAAAAAAAGTTGAGGTTTTGATAGTAATTGCAATGAATCTATAGATCATTCTGGGTAGTATTGTCATCTTAATATTAAATCATCTATTCTGTAAACATAGATGAATTTCTGTTTGTTTATGTCTTTTTAAATTTTTTTCAGCAATGTTTTATAATTTTCAGTGTACACGTCTCATCTCCTTGGTTAAATTTATTCTTAAGTATTTTTGAATGGATTATTCTGGTGGATGTTCATGCTGAATATAGTATTATAAAAAAGCAAACTTACAGCTGGTGTTTTTACAGAGTGAAATTTTCGGTCATGTATTTTTTTATAATGATATCTCTAAGACATTTTTATCCTGCTAATTTACTGATTTCTACGTATTCGTGTTTGGCTGGTTATGGTATCTTTTTACTTCTAGCAGAGTCTCTGTTTCTTATTCTTGGAACAATTTTAGATAGTGGATGTGATATACTATTTACTTACGTTTTAGGAAGCATTTTGTGTTTTTAGTTTATTCTTTTGTTTAACTTTTTAATTATTACTGACAATAAATATATTTATATTAAAATTGTTCTTATTTTTGAAAAATGACATTTAAACCAGTTTCTTGCTGTGACCTTATCATAAAAAATTTTGTTAGCAACTCATATTTCAAATGATTCTGTTGAGAGTTTTTTCATGCTGCTTTAAGTTACTTTGTGCCTATGGGTTGAATTGGCCAGAGTTAGAAGCAATTATAATCACATGGTGCTGGTAACTTTTGGGCTATAAGCAGAAAAATCTATTGTAAAAGATATTTGAGAATTCTCCCTGAAATTAATTTTTTTTCTTTCTTCTGGGTAACTTAACTCATTCAAAGTACTAAGGTATCATTTAGTATTTTGAGTTACTTTGAAAAGAATTTTGGAAATGAAACAGAAAGCATCCTGCCTTGGTATAAAACTGTGGAGGATTTATACCTCCTACTATTTTGTACAGTTTTTGTTATCATATTTCTAGAAATACAGGTAAAGGTAGTTATATAAAAAAAGAGGAAAAGATAATTAAGATAATTAACTGATTAAGGACTTAAAAGATTCAAATATTTGCTAAGAAATACTCCATGATTTTAAAAGATGAAATTTATGAAGAAGCATATGATCCAAGCTTATGAAATCATGAAGAATATGAATTAAGGTGAAGAGACTTAAACCAGTACTGATATCCTGAGTCTTGAGCAATAAACATGTAGGGGAAAGAAAATAAATTTCTACATTACACAGCAGGTGAGAAGTCTTAGAACCCACTGAAAAAAATATATATTTATATATGTTTTTCAAAAATATATTTTAAAGTGAGTCTTTATGAATTGATTCTAGGTCTACTGGATTTTTTAAGGGAAATAAGGAAATTGGCAGGAGAGGGGAGTATATTTTTTGCTTAATTCATGGAAGATGCAATGAAGAATACCCTGCCCTCTTAGAAAATCACCCTCTTGGTGATGGTTAGCTCAATATGCTAGTTCATCTGTCTATACCTTTCCATAGCTCAGGTTAGAAGTGATCTGAGGATGGCATTTTATCATCTCACCAACCTGTTAACCATCAGCTTTCTAGTTTCCAATGAAGATACTTTTCTACCAAATAATGGAGAGAAAAAAAATTCCAAATCATCAATATATTTTTAAAACAAGTTAAATTTTATTATAAATATATCATATTCCACTTATAAGTCTAGGATAAATACAAGCATAACTTAACCTTTCCAGCTGCCATTGCTTTGAAATCATATGGAGAAGACCTTTTGAGGATAATATTTCTTTTCTCTTTGACTCCATCCCCATTTATTAGTAATAGTATTTCTAAAGTTGTACACATTATTATTTTTTACACTAAAATAAAAACTCCCGGGGCTTCCCTGGTGGCGCAGTGGTTGAAACTCTGCCTGCAGATGCAGGGGACACGGGTTCGTGCCCCGGTCCGGGAAGATCCCACATGCCGCGGAGCGGCTGGGCCCGTGAGCCATGGCCGCTGAGCCTGTGCGTCCGGAGCCTGTGCTCCGCGGCGGGAGAGGCCACAACGGTGAGAGGCCTGCGTACCGCAAAACATACATACATACATACATACATACATACATACATACATAAATCTATCTATCTATCTATCTATCTCCCATTCTAATGAAAGCTGGAAATAATTTATGCCTCATCAATTTTTTTCCAGACAGTACTCTTTCTGTATCAGATTTCTGTAGTCAATTTTTGGTGATTCTTACACTGTAGTGATAAATTACCCTATCAGCATATGCTTGAACTGTGAAGATTGCAGTCACCTCATCCTGCTATCCATTAAAAGAAGAACCAAACAAGAGAGTATGTATGTATCTATCAATTAAGCTCTCTCAGCTCCACTGAAAAACTACCGAAAGTATCCTGCCATTGAGAATGTTATTTTTATGTATGAAATAATTAGTTTAATAGGCTGAGAACAGATTTTCTTATATATTTTTGGAGAGTCACAATAAGTTCACAAAAATATTATTTTATTTTAATGTATTTTTTAACTTTCCTGTTGTTTGTTGATTGATAAATAAACAGAGGTAGGAAAATTATACTATTCAATTTGATGGCAGACCATTCTATTACCTGATACTCTTCTGAGATATGAAGTCAGTCTCTTCTAATTTCTACAACAGGATAAGGTCATTTAGTCATATCTTATTAATCTTCTATCTGACAAACATGGGTGATGATATTCAAAAGGCACACAAGTTTTGCCATAAGAATATTTTGCCCATCCTCAGCATACACACTATCTACCTTATAGATGTCCTTCAAGGATTGGGAAAACTGGTACAGAGATAAGGAAAGTAATCACATATTCTGAAAACCCCTTTTCCAATTTTGCTTTTCTGCTCATTAATCTTTAGAGAAACGTCTGGGAGAAAAAAATGGTTTCTGAAGTATAGACTTCAGAAAGGAATAGAGAAGTGTAATAATGGAAACATGTTTTGTAGGTGAGTTTGTTTCTTTCTCTCTCCATATGGCTTCTTTCCAGGAACTGGATCAAAGCATATATTAGGCATTTTATTGACATTTGCAGGTTTTGTAAGCTGTTAATTAGTTGGTTTTTATGATAGAAACCAAGCTCCTGAGATTAATTTGACTCTTTTTGCTTATAACTTCATATTTATTAGTAGCATTCATCTATTTCTTTGGGACAGAGGAACTAATTTAATAGGATTAAAGATTAGATTATGGTTTTATAATAATATAGCCCATATTAACAAAAAATTTCCAGAAGTTTGACCCAACATAGAGAATTTAGTGGGAATAAGTAACTCAACATCTGTTTTCCTAGAAGATGTAGAGATTTCCCTGTTACTTGTACATGTATAAAGCTACACTTAATATGTGGGTTTTGCCTTATTTTTAGACTTGACTATTTTTAGAACTGGGTTTCATATGAAGAAAAAGAAAAACAGAGCCTTTACACAGATTTGTGGCAGTACATAAAATAAGTTTTATAATAGGTTATAAAAATCTTAAATCATTTGGCACGAGTGTTAGGTCAGATTCTTTTAACTGGTTATTCTTTTTTTAGTGTTGAAGTCAGTGATTTCATAGTATTGAAGACATACAGGTTATTATTCTTCTCTTTCACAACCAGGTAAGGGCATATTTCCAGATTTCTTTCCACACCATCATAAACAGCACCAGATCTGAGATCTCGTTTTTCTGTTTAAGTACTACTTGGATTAAAAGGCGAGTCAACTCCAATCAAAAATTTAGGTCAAATAAGTTTAAGAGACTTATAATGAACATAATCACTGTCTAAAACACGTTGAAGTCTTAGGATCATTTTTGACCCCTTAGCTAAGTTTTTCTTCCTATAGCTAAACTCAAACCAAATCCTTTTCTTCATCTACCATCTAATCTACAATTCCTCCTTCTTCCTGTGCGTCCTAATACAGTGGAAATATCTTGACCTTTTATTCTCTCTCATTTGTTTTCACTGCCCTATGTCTTGGACTTCTTTTTTTTTTTTTTTTTTTTTTTTTTTTGTGGTACGCGGGCCTCTCACTGTTGTGGCCTCTCACTTTGCAGAGCACAGGTTCCGGACGCGCAGGCTCAGCGGCCATGGCTCACGGGCCTAGCCGCTCCGCAGCATGTGGGATCTTCCCAGACAGGGGCACGAACCCGTGTCCCCTGCGTCGGCAGGCGGACTCTCAACCACTGCGCCACCAGGGAAGCCCTATCTTGGACTTTTTTACTTGCTTCTTGTCTTTGTCTTGAATTTGCACTTTTTTCATGAAGATTTCAAGAGTCTATATTCATTTAAGTGGTTTATATTCAACCTCAGAGACTAACTTTCTGTATGATTCTGTAGATCATTTTGTTTTCTTCATTTATTTTGCTGTAATCTGTCAGCCTTTCTGTCTTCTTAGTATTTTTTCTTTTTCCCACAAAGAATAACCTTCATAAGGCTCTCTAGGAATTTACTTGCCTCAAATCCTTCAAATTTCTTTTATTATAAAATTTATTTTTAAAAAATGTATGTCATCATGCAAGTTATACATCCTCTGAATTTTGAAATAGAAATTATAAACGAAGAGTAGTTGTCTTTTCATAGAGCTCTTCCTCATTGTTTTTCTTTTATAGTTGCATATTATTCCATCATGTGGTTATACCAGAGTTTATTCAACCAGTCTCCTATATATGGACAATTGGATTGTTTCCAATATTTTGTAATTATAAACTAAGTTGCAGTGAATAACCTTGGCATATGTATTTTCACATTGTTAGAAGTGTATCTTCAGGATTAATTCCTAGAAGTGGAATTGTTAGGTCAATAGGTAAATATATGTGTAGTTTTGTTAGGTATTGCCAAATTTTCCTCTGTAAGGATTATACCATTTTGCATTCCCACCAACAATGCCAACAGAGAGGGCCACCAAGCTCTTTAATGTTTGCCAATTGGATAGTTAGAAATGGTATCTAAGGAGTAGTTTTTTTTGTTTGTTTGCTTTTTGTTTTTATTTATTTATTTATTTATGGCTGTGTTGGGTCTTCGTTTCTGTGCGAGGGCTTTCTCTAGTTGTGGCAAGCGGGGGCCACTCTTCATCGCGGTGCGTGGGCCTCTCACTGTCACGGCCTCTCTTGTTGCGGAGCACAAGCTCCAGACACGCAGGCTCAGTAGTTGTGGCTCACGGGCCTAGTTGCTCTGCGGCATGTGCGATCTTCCCAGACCGGGGCTCGTTCCCGTGTCCCCTGCATTGACAGGCAGATTCTCAACCACTGCGCCACCAGGGAAGCCCCTAAGGAGTAGTTTTAATTTGCATTTCTTATATTAGGAAAGAAATTGAAAATCTTTCCTATTTTTAAGGGCCATTATTATGGTCCTTAATAAGTTATCTGTTCATTTCTTTTGCCCATTTTTCTACTAAGTTTTTGGTCTTTTTTCCTCTCAATATTTAAGTTTCTAATATTAGGCATATTTGCTTTTTATCTGTGATATATGCTGCATCAATTTTTCTCTCAGTTCATTTGATTTTATTTTCATTTTCTCTCAGTTCATTTGATTTTATTTATGAATAAATTAGTTTTTGCCTTGTAAGTTAAAAAAATTTGTAGTTAAATTTATTAATATTTTATTTTATTGCATCTAGATTTTGAGTCATGGCTAGAAAGCCTTTCCCTATACCCAGGTTAAGGAGGAATTCACTCATGCCTTTTTCAGCTTCTAGGTTGACCTCTGTCCAGTTCTTGCACATAACCCCTTATATTTTAGAACCAGCAGTGGAGAACTGGGTCTTTCTCAAGCTGCCATCTCTCTTTCTGACCACAGCTGAGAAACATCCTCCAATCTTAAGGACTCAAATTATAAGATTGGGCCCACACGGGTAATCCAGAATAACCTCCCCATCTCAAGGTCATTAACTTAACCATGTCTGCAGAGTTCCTTTTGCCATGTAAGGTAACATATTCACAGGTTCTGGGGATTAGGATATGGATATCTTTGTGGAGGGTATTATTCTGCCTACTACACTGACCATTCTGGAAGATCACACCACTGAGAACGTTGCCACTGATGGTATTTGAGTTACAAATGCAGCACACCTCTTTCAGTGTATATAGTTTTCATATGCATAGTGATTCTACATGTAGCTGCAAGCATCCAACTTCATGGTATTTTTTGGTGTAGCTGTGCCCATACATTTGTTGAAGTGTGTATTATTTTTTAACAAGTTATTTTCCCTATAATAAAATGTAGGCATTATCCTGAATTTTTATTTGAAGTTATGTGTATAGGTATATTATATTACATATGGAGTTTTTCAAGGCTATAAAGCAAAAATTACAAAATATTGTTTATAAAATGGGGGTGTTTATAAAATAGGGTTGGGTCTAACAGGATTGAGAATGCAGCAGGTTAGACCACAGCATAGGGCTTGGCATAAAGAAGATACTCAGTTGAATATGCACCATCCTAGAGGCTTGGGAAATCTTAAACTATTTTAAGTAGAATGACTTTTGTTTTTAAGTATGTAAGGGATAGGTGTGATTATTCAAACATTGTTGTCATTCTCCCCATCAAACACATTTAAGAACTTTTCCATTTATAGCATTCTCTAATGCAGAAAAGCAATAGAATTATTTAGATAAATTTCTGATTTTTGAGAACTAATTAGTTCTTACAGGATAAGGCAGGAGGCTGTTTTGAGACAAATTCATTTCAGTTTTAGAATTACAATTTTCTGTGTATTTCCTATGTTTTTCAAACATAAAATTTTGTGACCATTTAATAATAGCTTTTTGCAGCCTCTTTGAAGTGATTCAAGTTATTTACTAAAATTTATAATTACTCTAAAATAGGCCAGTAAAGTGGTATTTCCTGGCTTTCAGAATTAAGGATGAGAACGGTTAAGTGCCAGAGTTTATACCTCAAACAAAGCGTCTACAGCAGGTCCTAGCTTATTAATTTTCAAGTCATTTTCTTGCCTACTAGACTGTACATCTTTAAAAACAGTAAGTAACAGACAATGAGGCTCACTCTGAGATGAGAGGGAACTGGGTTGAGGCCCGAAAAGTGTCATCTGTTTTTATTTGGAATGCTTTCCTTCACGTTAGCTTGATTTGCTTTAGAATGCTAGGGTTCTTGTTACATCACAGTTTGTTTTTCAGTATTGGTCTGTTTTTCTACTTGCTAGCCTTTCAAAAACAACATAATAGAAAGGAGGAATGGAGGAGTTTGCAAAAATCAATGGTTGTTTTCAGCTGATAGAAGTCCATCTCAACAGTGTATTATTTTTATAATTGAAACTTTGTGAAACGTTACCTTAGGCTCTTGTTTTGATGGAGAAATCACCTCAAAAGCTGAGTGTGATGACAGTTGTAGTATTTTATGTTAAGCTTGCAATTAGAACTACTTGGAGTGTTTATATGATAGGACATAGTACAAAGTTATGTATTGAAAAGGTAGGCTTTTTGCTGGTTCAACTTGATAACTTATTAAACTTATATATTCTAAAAACGCAAAGTGTATCTTAAAGTTTAACTGTGCAATATATGTTATAAAGGTTCATCTTGTTGTATTTGCATAAATTTTCCATTTAAAAGGCAGTAAGTTTTACATTTGCTTTTTTGAAAAAAGCATCCAAACATGATATTCAAATCTTTTATAACTTTGCAAGTATGTACTAGACTCCTTATTTAATTGAAACAGTGTACATTTTAAGAAACGGACAACATCTTTTGTGTTATGTTAACAAATTTAGCTATCATGAGGTATTTATTAGATTTATAAAAGCACACTAGAAGGCCTTTGGGCATGTGTACAAAAATAAACGTTACAGTAAGACCAAATCCATTCGCTCAAGGAAGAAAACAAAAGTAACCAAGGAATCCTACCAAATAAGGAATTCCAGCCTGAAAGGTATTTCATTTACCATCCTTGGTGATCCAGAAACATAGGATCCATAAACTTGAAGAGGGAAAGAATTTCAAATTTGAGGATTCTCTGTAGAATAGCTCCAAACTTAAGGACACTGTGTGATGAAGTCACAGTACTGTTGTTGAGAACAAATTGTTATGCTTGACCATCTCCATTAGTTAGGACTTTTGTTTTAAATGTACTTTACAGTAATTTTGATTAGGGGTCTTAGGGCAATCTTTTAAGGGTCTTCAGGAATTTATAGTCACCAGAGATCACTGTAAGAGTACGGATTTGCTAAAGGTTAGTGAGATTAATGATGAAGTTATGTATTTATATTCTTATGGGGAACATGTCGAGAAAGAAAAGAAAGAGGATATAACTTTGATGTGATTTTTTATTTATTTAATTAATTAATTTATTTTTGGCTGCGTTGGGTCTTCATTGCTGTGTGCGGGCTTTCCCCAGTTGTGGCGAGCAGGGCCTACTCTTCCTTGCTGTGCACAGGCTTCTCATTGCGGTGGCCTCTCTTGTTGCAGAGCATGGGCTCTAGGCGCGTGGGCTTCAGTAGTCACGGCATGTGGGCTCCGTAGTTGTGGCTCACGGTCTCTAGAGTGCAGGCTCAGTAGCTGTGGCGCACGGGCTTAGCTGCTCCACGGCATGTGGGATCGGATTCGAACCTGTGTCCCCTGCATTGGCAGGGGGATTCCTAACCACTGAGCCACCAGGGAGGCCCCATAACTTTGATTTGATTTTGACTTTCACAGTACAGTATGTTTTATAAATATGTTTTATTCTTGGAAATAAAAAATAAATATGTACTTCTCAGCTATGTCATCTAGTTGCCTTTTATGATTTCTAAGTGCTTTGTTTTTCTATTTTTCCCCTGTTAAAAAAAAACCCCAATTCCTCAGGATCCAGCCCATTTTCTGAATATATTCAATTTTATTGCTGATTTACAAACCAGTCTCATAGTAGAAACAGGGCTTTCTGAGGTGTTTGAACTGAAAACCATTTGGCAGAACCAGAGAGATAGTCAAAAAGAACAGCACAGGGAAAGGCATTAACAGGCAGAGTTCAACTAGTGCCTCTGGGAACTGAGTTGAAATAGCTTGGGGTTTAAGCTAGTAAAAGCTGTGAAAATCCTGATTTTTACAGTCTATTGACTACGGTTGAGAAATTAACAACCTGAAGAGGGACCTTGGCCAGCCCAGCTCCTGGGATGCTTCGTGTTCATTTCCTGTGGTTCCCTGAAGCTCTCCCAGATTCAGGTAGCTGCTGGCTGGCAGCCTCTATGCAGGTGAGGAGTGGTGCCCATTATGCCCTCACATAGGTGGAAGATGGACAGGGTGGGAGGGTTGCCCTGCTACCTTCAGCAGTCTGTTTCTTTAACCTTAGCAAACCTTTTTCAGTGCTGCTTCAAGCAGGAGACTCCACGTTTATCCTCAATGATGCTCCCTGAATCCATTAACTCTTCCTTATCTCCCACATAGTGAAAAGCATTTGCTGCACAGTATCTCCCATGGGGGAGCGATTCAGAGAGAGCAGCTTTAGTTTTGTGAGGAAGGTTCCAAAAGGGACCCATTAAGCCAATAGAAAGTGTTGTCGAGTATTGCAGCCACGGCACACTTCTTAGCTTTCTCGCCATCCGCCATACCCACCCCACAGCCAATTGTTAGTCTAACATCATTTGCTTTTTGCCAGGATCCGCTATAGCTATGGACATCTCCAGTAGCTCTAACCCACCAACCCTGGACCCATTTTTGAGAATTTGCTGGAAAATGCATTTGGCATATGAAATTTTACTTTACAGAGTTTTTTTTTTTTTTTTTTTTTTTTTTTTTTTTTTTTTTTTTTTTTTTTGCGGTACGCGGGCCTTTCACTGTTGTGGCCTCATGGCAACATGGAGTGCAATATTCTGTCTTTGTTTTCTTTGGATATATACCCAGAAGTGGGATTACTGGATCATATGATAGTTCTATTTTTAAGTTTTTGAGGTACCTCCATAATGTTTTCCATAGAGATGGCACCAATTTACATTCTCACCAACAGTGCACAACGGTTCCCTTTTCTTCACATCCTCACCAACATTTGTCATCTCTTGTTTTTTTGTTTTGTTTTTGTTTTTTTTTGGATGATAGCCATTCTAACAGGTATGTATGAGGTGATATCTCATTGTGGTTTTAATTTGTATTTCCTTGATGATGAGTGATGTTGAGCACCTTTTCATGTGTCTGTTGGCCATTTATATATCTTCTTTGGAAAAATATGTATTCAATTCCTCTGTCCATTTTTTTTTTTTTTTTGCGGTACGCAGGCCTCTGACTGTTGTGGCCTCTCCCGTTGTGGAGTACAGGCTCCGGACGCGCAAGCTCAGCGGCCATGGCTCACAAGCCCAGCCGCACCGCGGCATGTGGGATCCTGCTGGACCGGGGCACGAACTCGTGTCCCCTGCATCGGCAGGCGGACTCTCAACCACTGCACCACCAGGGAAGCCCCTCTGTCCATTTTTTAATCAGATTTTTTTGCTATTGAGTTATATGAGTTCTTTATATATTTTAGATATTAACCTTTATCAGTTATATCATTTGAAAATAGCTTTTTCCATTCAGTAGGTTGCCTTTTCATTGTGTTGGTTTCTTTGCTGTGCAGAAACTTTTTCTTTTTAGTCTGATGTTGTTCCACTTGTTTATTTTGGCTTTTGTTGCTTTTGCTTTTGGTGTCAAATCCAAAAATTATCGCCAAGACCAAGGTCAAGGACCATACCAGCTATATTTTCTGCTAGGAGTTTTATGGTTTCATGTCTTAACATTCAAGTCTTTAATCCATTTTGAAGTGATTTCTGTGTATTGTATAACTTAGGGTCCAGTTTCATTCTTTTGCATGTGGCTATACAGTTTTCCGGATGCCATTTATTGACACCATTACTGAATATATTCTTGGCTCCTTTGTCATGAACTTGTTCACCGTATATGTGTGGGTTTATTTCTGGGCTGTCCGTTCTATCGATCTATGTGTCTGTTTTTATGGAAATACCATACAGTTTGGGTTAGTATAGCTTTGTAATATAATTTGAAATCAGGAAGTGTGATGTTTATGACTTCATTCTTCTTTCTCAAGATTGCTTTAGCTATACAGGATCTTTTACGGTCCATACAAATTTTAGAATTGTTTAATTTATTTCTGTGAAAAATGCCATTGAAATTTTGATAGGGATGACATTGAATCTGTAGATTTCTTTGGGTAGTATGGACATTTTAACTATATTAATTCTTCAGTCCTTGAGTGTAAATATCTTTCCATTTATCTGTGTCTTCTTCAATTTCTTTCATCAATGTCTTATAGTTTTCAGTTATGGTGGGTGAACATTTATAGATAGTTATTTTTAAATTTATCTCTTTTTTGGTGAGAATATTTAAGTTCTAGTCTCTTTTGTAGACATTAAATATTTGTAACTATTTAATTAGAATATGTTACATTTCATAATCCATTCTCTAAAGAATAGTGGGAGTGACCTAAATCAGATCATGCCATTTCTCTGCTTAGAATCTGTCAATGGCTTTCCATTATACTTAAAATAAGAACCCCTAGTCTTGGCTTATGAGCCCTCCAACAGTGCTTTTCTACCTTGGCTGCCTATTAGAAACACCCAAGGAGCTTTGAAAAATTTCCATTGTCCAGCCCCCACCATTAGAGAATCTGAAGTAATTGGTTTGAGGTGTGACCCGGATTTCAGGATTTTTACAAAAGCTACTCAGTGATTCTAACAGGGAGACAGGGTTGAGAGACACTGCCCTACCTGATCTGACCCATGCCTGCGTCTCCAGCCATCTCTCTCCCTGATGGACCCTCTGCTGGTTATGTTTCAGCCTCAGTGACTACTTTCAGTCCCTTAAATCTATCTAGCTTTTTTCTGCTTCAGGACTTTTGCACAGGATATTGCCTCATCCTGGAATACTCTTCCCCTGATTTTCACTTGGCCTTTTATCATTTAAATCACCACAGTTTCAGTATACTTAGAGAAAGCATCCTTGACCCATGGAGCCATTTGCTATCACGTTACCCGACATTTTCTCTGCAGCACTGACCACTACATGATCATGATACACACACACACACACACACACACACACACACACACACACACACATTTTTTTTTTTTTTCTGCACTACACAGCTTGTGGAATCTTTGTTCCCTGACCAGGGATTGAACCCATGCTCTCAGCAGTGAAAGCGTGGAGTCCTAACCACTGGACCGCCAGGGAATTCCCATGGTATATTTTTTTTATTTGCATCTCCTCCCTCCCTCCCTTCCTTCTCATCCTTCCTCTCATCTGTTCCCTTTCCTTTGTCTGTTTTTGTTCTCTTCACCCTAGAATGTAGGATCCATGTTTATCTTTTTCAGTGCTGTATCCTCAGCACCTGGATCAGTGACTTGTGTGTAGTAGACAATCAGTATATGAAGGAATGGATAAATAAATTTTGAAAATTTTACATTATTTTTAAAGGATCAGCTCTGTCCACTTTTCTTTACTAATTTTTATGTTTCAATATTACCTTTACTTTAAATTCTAAGACGAGAATTTCTTTTGTCATACAGCATTGTTATTATACTTTTATTAGTGTTCTGAACTGTTAACTTAGATTTATTGTTAGATTTAAATTTTAATGTATTAGGATTTTGTTTCTTCAATTGATTCAGATTCAGCTATTATTAAATACCCACTAGGTGCCAGACATTATCTCATTTAATTATAAAGATATTTTACTCACTTCACCCATTTATCATATTATAAGTCACAGAACTGGAATTGAAAACC
The DNA here is from genome assembly GCF_000442215.2 of Lipotes vexillifer. Lineage (NCBI taxonomy): Eukaryota > Metazoa > Chordata > Mammalia > Artiodactyla > Lipotidae > Lipotes > Lipotes vexillifer. Next base: position 1,305,013 of record NW_006796443.1, on the reverse strand, counting down.
CAGCTTTCCTTATACTGTACCCATTCTTTCAACTGTGCTACTTTCCATGTTGGCTGACTAGAAGGGATTTGAGTGTTGTTGAGTGAGGCCAAATGCTATAACTGCTCCATGTGTCTTTACTGAATACTGAACAGGTTATTAGCACATACCACAACTTTGATTTTATACTTTGTTACTATTGGGTTGCCCAGAAAGTTTGTTTGGGGTTTTTCCGTAAGACGTTAACGACAAACTTTTTGGTCAACCTAATAATTATTATAAGGCAAATATTATTTAAACTAGAATTGATTGCTACTTTCCCACCTGTTCTCCTAACAGAGTCAAACATTTGTGATAAAATGTAGCAAAGTTTGCAGTACCATTTGAATAAAATGTGGTTCTTCAGTATGTGTGTCCTGGGATTTTACTCTATAACATCTCTGCTTTTTGCCTTCCTTTTTGAAACTGTTCTTACCCTCTTTTATATATGTAGTTGTCCGTGAACATTTCTAAACAAGCTTTCATAAAGTTGGTTTACTTGTAAAAAATTATTATCCTTAGGTTGTGATTTTTGTTGTGGACAATAGAATCCATTTTCGCTGTCTAAAACCGAGAGGGATTTATTACAGAGTATTATGTAGCTTACAGAATTTCTGGGAGAGATAGGGCACAGTATTTAGATTGTACCCAGTTAGGAATGACAGAGCCTGGAGAACTTCAGCCATAGCTTTCTAGAAGAGCGAGTTTCCTTGTGCTGGCTGGCACTTCACTCTCACTGCCAGTTTTTTCAATTCCCAGTTTTGTGTATGTGAGAATGCTTGGTAGAACCTGGGTCGTGTACAGAACTCTAGCTGCAAAGGCATCTAAGAAATAATGTTTTCAGTTTTCTAGCCGCTGTACTACAGCAAGGATAGTAGAAGGGATTTGATTGGGTGTCTTCTTGGAATACATATTACATTATTTGCACTTACACTGAACTTGACTTTATATTTTATTGAATGACTGTATTAAGATGTCCTTTTGTTGGGTCAGGTGTGACATAGTGGGTTTGACTTCTAGTTAGCTTCAATCGGAAGAATTCTGTTCTATGTTTATGGAATAAATCTTTAGAGTAGATCATCTTGAAATAGATCCCACTGGTTACAGTAAAGAGAGCTATAAATGAATCAAAATCAGCTTCTTCCATTAATAGCAGAGTAACTGAAAGCAATCATGGTAGTCTTGTAATGCCATCATTATATACATAAAGGAAGCATTTATTATATGTGTGACAGGTTAAAAATAGTTGCTTTAAAAAAGAACTTTAGGAAGAAGCATGGAAGAGTTTACAAATAATTTTACAGTGTATGTAAAACGAGAGGCCTTTTTGTTTGAGATCAAACATAAATGACACAGGAATGTTGGCAGCACGCCTTGCATTTTGTTCACTGAGCGTGCTTAGACTGTAAATAATGGCTTCATTTCTATTTTGGGACCTAAAAATTATTAACATTCTGTGTTTATGCAATATTTATGCAGTATTTTACACTAATAGTTATGGACATAATTAATCCCTTATTGTAAAGTTGGTGACTTGCATCAGCTGGTCTTGGTGTATTCTTTTATTCCCTTAAATCCCAGATTTTCTTAGTATTTTATACTACTGGCAGGGTATTTTCTCGTAGCTACTTTTTGCAGATATTTATCAAACTAATTACTTATATCCAGGTTTCTCAAGGGAATCTCAGAAAAATTAATGTATACCATTCAAAGGTCTTAAAAACATTTAAGGTATATAATTGCTTTAGGGTTCAAATCTATATTCTCTGGTACATTTTGTGCAGTTATGCTTCTTCTCATTTTAATAAGACATTTTTATTTTTAGTAGGGTTTCTCTGTTGCAAATCAAAAGAGCAAAATTTAAAATGACACAGAATCTTAATATACATATATGGATGTTTTCCAGGGATCTGAATGAGGAGGTGAAATGTTTAAGTTTAGACAATGGTGGCTCTAAAGGAACTAGTTTTCATGTCCTGTTATTTCTAAATTTTTTAGGAAACAGAAAGAGGAAATGGTTCGGCCTCTATGATATCATTAGTGCTATTTTTATTCTCTTAAGTTCAAAGGTTTCAAGGATAAGAAAAATATATACAAAACTGAGGGCATTCATCTTTCTTGATTTTTATTAGTGTGCTTTCAAAACGCTCATATGGAATCAGCACATTTCTTCTTAAAATTTTGTCTTTCCACTTGCTTTAGGGATGTGTGTGTATATGTTAAAATAAGTAAGGATATTAAAGCAACTTCATGGTACTAAAACCCAAAAATTCTGTGGACAGAAACATTTGAAAAAGCTGTTACTCCATTTTAAAGATTAGCTTAATATTGAAATCATGTTACTGACCCATTTCAGACTGTTCTGAAAAAATTCTGTTAATTGTTTGACTAGGTTCAGTTGTTCTGTGAAAGTTCAGTTTTACTTTGGTGTCCTTGCACTTTCACACAATGGAAAATAACTTTCACACAATTGAAAATAATTTCTTATTATAACTAATATTATGGAAAGTGGGGGCAATTATCTTTTTAAGAAAAAGCTGGAATTTTCATCTTTTCTCCGAATACAGGATCTTAATTATGAAAACCAACTACTTTTATTAAAGAGGATACTTTTTTTTTTCCCGTAGGAGGGTTTTTATTTTAATGCACAGACATATTAGAATTGAAGAATGGCTCATTTTCACATGATAGTATGCAGAGGCTTGATGTGATAAAACTGAACTGAGCTAGTCTTTTAATAAATGCCAGGTGTTTTCCATTCTTTACCCCTCTGAAGATTGAAAAAAGGGAAAAAATTTCTGGTCTGTAGTTGTGGTTGGCATTAATAGCTTTGAATTCTGTTGGTCTATTACTGCTTGTTGTGTAGCAGCAAATAATTATTTCAGTTTACTTCAGTCAGTAAAAGGGAGTCTCCAACTGCTGGGTTGGAAAAGGGGAGCTGTACATGCTGTTTGTCTTTCTCGTCACCTTTATTAGTAAATATTTACTCATTTGAATGAGGCAAGTATTGTAGACATTGTGTGAATTAACAAGATATGAATGTACTTTGGAATCATCCATCACTACAAAATAAAGTAGTGCTTTTCTATATCTTGTACAGAATTGGTGACTCAGGATGTGTTGGTATGAGAGCGAGGAATTTTCTCCATCAAAAAAAAAAAAAAAAAAAAAAGGTTACCAGTTGCTAGCCTCAGCTCCTTAGGAGTTCGAACCTCTTATGCCAGAGTCACAATCCTCATCTCCTCTTCTTGGGCCCACGCAAAAGGAGCTGAGTTGGGTTAGAAAACCATCTGTTTTCAGTCTGAAGCTGGGATTTTCAAAATGAACCCCCAATCATTTCTGTAACAATATGGTTTCAGTGGGATACCTTCTTGATGTTACCTCCTTTCTGAATATCAATAGAAATGCTTAAAGGGAATAAGGCCTACTCTTTCCTTTTTTTTCCTTCTTTTTTTTTCCACCTTTTAATTTATACTACTTTGTTATACATTTAATTAATATGTATCTTCCTGCAATCTCATAATTCCTATCAGAATAAGGAAGGAGTATAAATAAATGAGACAAAGTTTCACATTAAGTTAATGTCTCCTTTTTAAAGCTGTGCTTTCCACCTGGGAGTCATTTAAGATATCACCTATGTAATGTTTAATAAAAAATAGATGGTAAGCCCCACCTTGGATCTACTGAATCCAAATCTTCAGGGTGATAAGGCCTAAGCTTCTATCAATATATTTTCCAGAATTTCCTCCAGCTGTTTCTGATACATATCTTTGACTTAGAACCACTGTGCTAAAGCATGTTTTCTGTTTGTTTTATGCTCTAGGACAATATGTAATGTAACTCTCTACTGACTGTTTTTCTGGAATAATTAATACCAAGAGTTTTCTTTAAATTTACCTGTTTTTATATTAATTTTTTAAAGGTTTATATATGTGTATATATATATATATTTGATTTTTTTCATAATTCAATTATGAAAATGAAACAACAACATTTATTTTGATTTGTCCTATTTTTCTTGCAAGAGTGATCCATTTCTGGTTCTGTAGCATAGCCATGAGTGTGAATAAGCTCATTTTCACCATGAACCATCTCAGTAAACACTGATGATGATGATAGATTTAGTCTTACATGCTCATATAAATTGCATAGAATTTAAAATTCATAGTTGAAAAATTAGATAACATTAATGAGTTAAGCCAAATTTTGATAATGTGTCAAAGTTGGATCTTTAGGGCTATGTTGCTGAGTTTTGTCACTGAAAAAAATGAATCAATAGTCAATCTAAGGAAGAAACGGAAAATTTTACTCGAGCCAACATGAGGGTTATAACCCAGGAGACAGTCTCTTAGAGAGCTCTGAGAACTGTTCCGAAGAGGTAAAGGGAGAGGTCAGTGTGTGTGCGATTTTTGCCGAATGGGATACCTGCAATCAAGCACACATCTCAGTAGAAGGTCGCTGCTAGTCATGAGGAGCAGACATCTTAGTTAATAGTTTTAGTGTTTTTCAAAGTATGGGGAAATGCAAGAATCCAGGTCCATAAAAAATTTCTTCTGAAAATATCTAACCACCTGAAGGCCAGTTGTGTCAGTTTCCCCAGAGCACAAAGTGCCTTATCCTGACCTTCACCCTGAATTCCTTTTAGGGTGTATTGTAGGTCAGTGGCTGCAGTGATTACTGACTTGATTCTTGTAGAACTGGATGGTGGGCAACATTCTTTATTTTACAATCCCTTCCCTTTTAGTCTTAACTTTGACCAAGGTTTGGGAGGCATTATGTGACCAGTTTGTCCCATGGCAATAGGAATGCTCATTCTCAGGTCAGGCAAGGATTTCGTTCACAGGTCACTCAATGTGCTATAGCTGGACTAGGCCCTGTTAGCAGTTGCCAAAAGCCTCTGAACCACCTATCTTGCTAGTCAGTTTTGGTCTAGGAAAAGGTAGTCCTTTTGTTGCTTCTTCCCATACTAGAGTTACACTATTACAATCATTGATATATAGAACTATATTGATAGAACTATATATTTGATCAATCATTTCAAGGTACCTAATCATCATTAATTTTATCTGAGGCTCAGTCACACCTTTGGTAATGCAGGAAACAGTAATCTTGTAAAATAGATAGAATATAAGAAACATAGATAGTAACATTAATAAGTAAGTATTTAATAAGTAAGTATTTAAGTATTTAAGTTCTTAAACTTCCATTAGGTGCCGCCCAGTATCTCCCCAGTCATCTGATCAGTCTGTTCTGCACCAATCACTGTCTTTAAGGAAAATGATATATTGGCTTTGTACATGAAGTTCACCAGAGATGTTTGCACATACAAGGCGAGTGGTGGGTCATTGTGACCCCCTCACAGGATTGAGAAAGGAATGCTATCTTCTAAGGAGTTACATGGTTGGCCCCAGAAGAAGAAAAATTGATCTTTATGATTAAGTAGGCCTTTCTGCCATTGGGGAGGTCTGGTTAATGCATAAAGCAGATGCAAAATGCACACTAGAGGGGAGGGAGGAGGCCCAAACGGGCAGAGAAAAAAATTACGTTTAAATTTCTCTTGTCTTGCCTTAAAATGTGAATTTTTGTTTATTTTATTTTTTAAATGTATTGATTTATTTATATATTTATTTATTTTTGGCTGCTTTGGGTCTTCGTTGCTGTGTGTGGGCTTTCTCTAGTTGCGGCGAGCGGGGACTACTCTTCGTTGTGGTGCGCGGGCTTCTCATCGTGGTAACTTCTCTTGTTGCAGAGCATGGGCTCTAGGTGCATGGACTTCAGTAACTGCGGCACGTGGGCTCAGTAGTTGTGGCTCGCGGGCTCTAGATCACAGGCTCAGTAGTTGTGGTGCGTGGGCTTAGTAGCTCCGAGGCATGTGGGATCTTCCCGGACCAGGGCTTGAACCCAAGTCTCCTGCATTGGCAGTGGGATTCTTAACCACTGCACCAACAGGGAAGTCCCTGAAATTTTATTTCATCAGTTTGAATATTATTGTTTCTCAAGTGTCATTATGATTCAATATAAGCCTATTTATACTTCCTAAGTCAGTACTTTTTTGACAGTGAGAAAATTGAAATGATCAAGACTTACATTTTAATCTTGATTTCAGTACAGATTTGTTGCCACTGTGAATATAAACAAATTCATTCACTTTCCGTCTTCTTAAGACTGGAGTTGGGTATCAAAGAATTTACAAAAGCCTTTAAATTTTTAGATAAAATTGACCAAATGTTTAACTTTTGTTTGATATAAGTGTTACAGAATTTATCTGAAGTTGATAACACAAAAGAAACTCTTATCTTCAACATTAACACATGTAAGAAAAAATTATTCATATTATATAGCACCAAAATTTTTTACAGTAAGTAGATGTTTATATGCTACTACTATTAATAGCTTGCTTAAACCTGTTACACTGTTTTAGCACTAGTACACTGTGTATGTGCTTTAAAAAATTGCACAACATTGTAAATCAACTGTACTCCAATAAAAATTAATTAAAAAAAATTGCTTGTAAGTGCTATTGTTTGTCAATTCCTGTACCTCATCTGATGGCTGTCCTCCTCAGTTTCCTCCATTTTCAAGCCTCTTTAAATGAGTAACTGTGGTGGTTCCTAGCATGGCTTTTCGGGAGAACTCAACTGCAAGAAAATGCACATCATTGATAAGCATCTCCTCCCAGTGAGTTTGTATGGCCTCTAATTCTTAAAAAGGAATCCATATATGTTGGCCCTTTCAGGAGTAAAGCCGATTGAGTTAAATTCCATTGAAGTTCGGTAGAAATTACTGCCGTCATCTGTGTAGATACCAAGTGAACATTTTAAAAGAGGGGGCAAATGCTAAATAAAATAGAGAAGAAAAACAAAACAAAACCAAACCCGTACTATATATATATATTATGTGGCTGAGTAATAGGAAAAAAATTCAAATGACCAAGAAAAGCTTCTGAATATCTTTCTCTTTGGATTGGAGAAGATGACTCCCCAGTTGTTGTATGGAATGTTATATTGAGAGAGAGGTAACTCTAAAGCTAAAGAAACTATCCTCCATGTCTTAAAAATTAATTCTGCATTTTCTTTGGTGGGTGTTGGGGATTGGTTTCAGGATATGACAGCGCGTGAGCTGCTACAGCAGAGATACACGCTTCCAAATGGAGACACTGCCTGGCGGTCCTCACCCCTTGTAAATGCTGCTCTGGAAGGGAAGCTGGTCCTCTTGGATGGCATTCACAGAGTCAATGCCGGTACATTCGCTGTATTACAAAGGTCTGTATGAGTCACACACACAAAAACACACCTCGTAAGCAGCAGACGTGGAACTTTCTCAGTCTTCTAATTTAAACGGGGTTACATAGTCCCTGAGGAATTTATAATTCTATATCCAAGTAGAACAGCAGATATTTTTATTGTTTTAAGCACAGTAGAGTAAAACTTCAAATAATGAACATTTTGGGAAAAGCCACCGCCATAGCAAAATTCTGTGTGTAAGAGCTGAAAAAAGAAAACCTTTAAGTAGTAATTTTGAAACTTTATATAGGTTGATGGATATATGCAATAAGTCATACAGCTGAAGTTTCTGCAGTTTGTCAAAGCTTCACTGTTTACAAACTCCTTTTCACCAATAAATCTAAATTATTGGTGATACTGTTGGCATTTTTCTTTTTTGAGAGAAAAAATATAGTTCCTTATATAAAATGTATAATAGCTCTTTGATTATATTTTCTATAGGCTAAAGTTCACTTTGTGTTTACAAACCTGAACATTTGTATCACTGTTGTTTTCTTATTTCAGTTTAGGTGGGACAAATATCCACACATTCCTAGTTAACTTCTGTTTAATGTTAAGACTTCATGTGTAACTGTCATGGAAAATATTCCCATCTTGTGTCACTTTGGGAGATTAATGATAGCATTTTTGTTTGTTTGTTACATCTTGATTCTATCACTTGTAGACATTGTTTTTAACTTTTAAATCTAAATTTTAACTTACTGGGAAACTTCAAATAAGTGAAATAATCTAGTTCCCCAACTAACCATTCAAAAGTTTTTTGTCCTTGACAAGATGCAAATACTGAGTGTAACTAAGGATTCTAAGAACACTGCGTTAATCCCGATTCAATTAGAGAGCACTTAAAAGTAATAATCACAAACTTCCAGTGATTTGCCATAAACATTGTATAGATTTACAGTATTTTTCTCTTCTAAACAGGCAAATGCAAACACAAACAAAATAATACCTACTGCCTTCTTTTACTGGCTATCTCTTGCCTGCTAGGCCAAGTAGTGGTAGTAGCAGCAGCAGCTACCATTAATTGAGTACTTTCTCTACACCAGGCATTGTGCTAAGCCAGTGTTTCTCAGATTTGCAACCGTGGAATATCCTTGTGGGAATGAGGCTTAAAAATTACTGATACCTGGGCTCCACCTCCTCAAATTCTGATGTAATTGACCCAGGATGAGGCCTGGACATTGGCATTTTTAACTGCTTCCCAGTCGATTCTAATGTGCAGCTAAGATTGAGAACAGCTATGTTAAGCATGTGCCTTACATTAGCTGTTCAATTTTCACAGCAATACTGTGAGGTTGGTATAATTGCCCTAGTTTTATAAAAGATAAAATTTAAACAGGCGGGGGCTTCCCCTGTGGCGCAGTGGTTGAGAGTCCGCCTGCCGATGCAGGGGACACGGGTTCGTTCCCCGGTCCGGGAAGATCCCACATGCTGCGGAGCAGCTAGGCCCGTGAGCCATGGCCGCTGAGCCTGCGTGTCCGGAGCCTGTGCTCTGCAATGGGAGAGGCCACAACACTGAGAAGCCCACGCACCGCAAAAAAAAAAAAAAAAAAAATTAAAACAGGCAGATTAGTTCTTCCCCTTCCCAGTCCATTCAGCTAATAAGGTACAGGGCTGGGACTTGAACCCAGGTCTGAGTGACTCCACTGCCCATGCTCTTAACCTCTGCATTATGCAGTCTCTCTACTCCTCAGTGCTCACCGAGTGGAGGTTTGTGGGGCGACTGTACTGTGGGCATCAGGAAACTTTAGTGGTTGGTTTAAGACCTAGAACAGCAGGGTTTAAGACCTAGAACAGCAGGTTTCAACCTCTGCAACATCTGGAAGACAATGCTGTTTTTGCTGTGGATGGCTAGGTCCCATCATAGTTGGTATATGAAATAGCATTAGTTATTTCACTGTAAAGATTTTAGATATTTTAAATCCTGTAATTGCAAAGATAGAAATATTTTGATAATGCTGTGGCTTAAAGAGTTATGTTAGACTCAAGTGAATATGTACCAGCTGCCTTGTTCATTAATATTTACCTCATGGTTATCCTGAGTCAATCATTCAGCTGTTTCCCTTTTTTTTTTTCAGTTGCTTTACAATGTTGTGTTAGTTTTTTTTTTTAACATCTTTTATTAGAGTATAATTGCTTTACAATGGTGTATTACTTTCTGCTTTATAACAAAGTGAATTAGCCATACATATATCCCCATATCTCCTCTCTCTTGCGTCTCCATCCCACCCTCCCTATCCAACCCCTCTAGGTGGACACAAAGCACTGAGCTGATCTCCTTGTGCTATGTGGCTGCTTCCCACTAGCTATCTATTTTACATTTGGTAGTGTATATATGTCCATGCCACTCTCTCACTTCATCCCAGCTTACCCCTCCCCTTCCCTGTGTCCTTGAGTCCATTCCCTATGTCTGCATCTTTATTCCTGTCTTGCCCTTAGGTTCTCCATAACCCTTTTTTTTTTGTTTTTTTTTTAGATTCCATATATATGTGTTAGGGTACGGTATTTGTTTTTCTCTTTCTGACTTACTTCACTCTGTATGACAGTCTCTGGGTCCATCCACCTCACTACAAATAACTCAATTTCATTTCTTTTTATGGCTGAGTAATATTCCATTGTATATATGGGCCACATCTTCTTTATCCATTCATCTGTTGATGGACACTTAGGCTGCTTCCATGTCCTGGCTATTGTAAGTAGAGCTGCAGTGAACATTGTGGTACATGTCTCTTTTTGGATTATAGTTTTCTCAGGGTACATGCCCAGTAGTGGGATTGCTGGGTCGTATGGTAGTTCTATTTGTAGTTTTTTAAGGAATCTCCATACTGTTCTCCATAGTGGCTGTATCAATTTACATTCCCACCAACAGTGCAAGAGAGTTCCCTTTTCTCCACACCCTCTCCAGCATTTATTTTTTGTAGATTTTTTGATGATGGCCATTCTCACTGTGTGAGTTGATACCTCATTGTAGTTTTGATTTGCATTTCTCTAATGATTAGTGATGTTGAGCATCCTTTCATGTGTTTGTTGTCAATCTATTTATCTTCTTTGGAGAAATGTCTATTTAGATCTTCTGCCCATTTTTAGATTGGGTTATTTGTTTTTTTGATATTGAGCTGTGTGAGCTGTTTGTAAATTTTGGAGGGTAATCCTTTGTCAGTTGCTTCATTTGCAAATATTTTCTCCCATTCTGAGGGTTGTCTTTTCGTCTTGGTTATGGTTTCTTTTGCTGTGCAAAAGTTTTTCAGTTTCATTAGGTCCCATTTGTTTCTTTTTGTTTTTAGTTTCCATTTCTCTAGGAGGTGGGTCAAAAAGGATCTTGCTGTGATTTATGTCATATAGTGTTGTGCCTGTGTTTTCCTCTATGAGGTGTATAGTGTCTGGCCTTACATTTAGGTCTTTAATCCATTTTGAGTTTCTTTTTGTGTATGGTGTTAGGGAGTGTTCTAATTTCATTCTTTTACATGTAGCTGTCCAGTTTCCCCAGCAGCACTTATTGAAGATGCTGTCTTTTCTCCATTGTATATTCTTGCCTCCTTTATCAAAGATAAGATGACCATATGTGCGTGGGTTTATCTCTGGGCTTTCTATCCTGTTCCATTGACCTATATTTCTGTTTCTTGTGGCAGTACCATACTGTCTTGATTACTGTAGCTTTGTAGTATAGTCTGAAGTCCAGGAGCCTGATTCCTCCAGCTCTGTTTTTCTTTCTCAAGATTGCTTTGGCTCTTTGGGGTCTTTTGTGTTTCCATGCAAATTGTGCAATTTTTTGTTCTAGGTCTGTGAAAAATGCCACTGGTAGTGTGATAGGGATTGCATTGAATCTGTAGATTGCTTTGGGTAGTGTGGTCATTTTCACAATGTTAATTCTTCCAATCCAAGAACATGGTATATCTCTCCATCTGTTTGTATCATCTTTAATTTCTTTCATCAGTGTCCTACAGTTTTCTGCATACAGGTCTTTTGTCTCCTTAGGTAGGTTTATTCCTAGGTATTTTATTCTTTTTGTTGCAGTGGTAAATGGGAGTGTTTCCTTAATATCTCGTTCAGATTTTTCATCATTAGTGTAATGGAATGCAAGAGATTTCTGTGCATTAATTTTGTATCCTGCTACTTTACCAATCAGCTGTTTCTTTTCATTTCCTTCCTTCTTCCCCTTTCTAGCTCCTCCACCTCCTCCTCCCTATTCACATCTAGTAACCATGACTACTGTCCTCCAGTACAGAAACCAACAGTTTTTGCCAAGTATAACAGCACTAGCCAACTTAAAATTTCGAAAGGTGCATTTAATAAAATTGCTAGACTCAATTGCCAGTAATAATACATATGACTAAAATATTAACTGACTGATGCTACCTCTAATAACTTCAGTGTTCAAAACTGATTAATCTGTTTGCCGACCTTCCCCTATCCCATTAGGTTGATCCATGACCGAGAGCTAAGCCTCTATGATGGCTCTAGGCTGCTGAGAGAAGACCGGTATATGCGTTTAAAGGAGGAGCTACAAATGTCTGATGAACAGCTACAGAAGAGGTAATTTGGGGTATACTACTCTTATTCTTACTGTCAAGTGTACCTTTTTAAAAATTATTCTTCTAAACCTAGGGTGAATCCAAGATATCTTTGAAGAGCTTAATAATTTGGTGTCCTAGACAAGATCATGTTTTGGCACTTTTTAATACTTGAGTTTGCTATCCAAGATGTACTCTGTACTTTCAGCCTTACTTTTACATAAGTGGTTAAACATTTTATAAGAGCATTAGTTTTAAGAAGATAATCCCTCTTCTGCTGTCTGGAGCAATTCAGTTTTGGCCCCAAACTTTGTATCACTTCAGAAAAAGCAAAAAGGGAGCCTCACAATTAATTGGGCTTCCCGTCCTGGGAAGTGATCAGTCATTTCTGGGGTTTGTCACCTGTTGCAAGATTACCCTTTGTGCCTTATTTTAACATTCCTTCCAGAGCTGTAACAACCAAATTCAATGTATGAGATTGGATTGGATCCTGGATCAGGAGATGAAATGAAAACAGCTATAAAAGACATTTTAGGACAACTGAGAAAGTGTAGATGATATTGAATTAATATTAATTTTCTTAGGTATCATAATGGTACTGTGTTTATGAGGGGGTTGACCTAAAACAAATAGACTTCGAGTTGTTTCTCCAGCAAAAATGCATCTATTCAAGATCAACAAAGAACTGCAGTTTAGGATCGCTAACCATGGCAAGCCACGTGCAAGTCCTTATGCAACAAGAAGAGGGGGAAGGACTCTTCTAAAAGGGAAAACGGAAGTCGGGAGAGCTATAGTGAACAAAGAATCCATTGGAGGAATTGAGAGTTCAAAGTGTAGTGGCTTCACATTGGCTGAGTCCTGCCAGTCTCTCATTGGCTGAGCTCTTGCCAGGCAAGAAAAGGAAGTTTTTCTTCTTCCTGTTGGGCTCTGCTATTGTCACAGGGCGTGGGAGCTCCCACTTCTAGCCTTCCGACTACTTAATTGAGGTTTCTGTCTATTGAGTTTTTCGCAAGGAGAATATTTCTATTCCTAGGAGCCATATGCTGAAATATTTAAGGGATAAAATGAAAAGATTTCTACAGCTTACTTCCAAATGTTTCAGGGAAAAAAAAGACATGATGAATGGTTACAAATACACATACCACAAAGAGCAAGGGAGAGTGAGAACACAAAGTGGTAAAATCTTAACAATTGGTGAAATCTAGGTGAAGGATATATGGGTGTTCATATTCTATTCTTTCAAATTTTCTGTGGGTTTGAAAATTTTCAAATTAAGAAGTTAAAAAGAAAGTATTTCTTTGAGCTGCACACTATACTTTCCTTTAGAGGAGGTTTAGCAATTGTAAGTAATTTTCTGTCTCATTACATTTCCATGGATATTTTCATGTAATTAGAGATTGTTACTTTGGGGAATTCCTGTTTACTTAATTGAATCTTATTTGATTGTAGCTCCCCCTTCCCCCAAAGGGCTTGCTAGCATATTTAAAACAATAAAATCCCACAAATGATAATTACATATATTTCTTATTGTGATTATGTTTGAAGGAGAATTTTTAAACCTTTCCTTGGAATTTTTTTCTAGAGTGGAAATATTAAATCTTACTATCTCTGTATAAGTTATTTAAAAATTCACTTGATTACACAGCTGTTTATGCTTCTGAGGTGCCTATCATCAGATTCCTCTACCCCAGTAGGTGGTTTGGTTGAGTATTTAGGGAAGCAAGTAATAAGGATCCCTCTCATATCATACCTTGGAATTATAACATTCAGCGACTGTACATTATTTACATCACACATCAGGGAATAGTTGTATTTTCAAGGAGATGAATCAAAGTGATTGGGCAGTAACTATCATCAAGACTGCTCATTGGTTTCCCTTAGGACTTAGGGAGCAGTGTCTTCGAGCCAAATGTCCAGGAAATGACAACCGTTTTCTATGAAAAGAACCCAAGTTCTCCCTAATGGTCATAAGCAGTTTTACAAATGAAAACACTTTCAGGAACAAAGTGGCCCTTAGCTTCACGTTCAGAATTTGGCTCAGACTGGTTAGTAGTCCTTCCTTCTCGAAGTGTCCTGTCTTCATCTCTACTGACTTTCATCACTCCCATGAATAGAAACCCAGCTCAGTTCTGTCTCAGAAGTCACTCTGAATAGGTGGAGACAGATCAGAGCGCTGCTTAGTGTCCTTCGCTTATTTTTAAATTTTTATTTGAGTTTTTGTTTTTTTAAATAATTGTTAAATATGCCAGAAATGTTATCCAGATAGTTTCAAGGCTTTTAATGAAAGATGCCAGTTCTCTGTTATCTGTCCTGGGACACTTTCCTGTTTCCTATTCCTCAGAGGCTACCACTTTCAACTCTGAGATGTTTCTTTTGAAATTTACCTCCATATCACTAAGCAATATACTTTCATTGACATTTTTTGATTTATTTTTCAGTGTCAGGCATTGTCCATTGATTTCCTACTATGGAAAATTACAGTTTAGCTCTCTTTCACCATCCCTCTGCCCACTACACATACATACTTCCTATCTCCCATTCTTCCTAAATATTAGGTAATCATTTTGTTTAGAACTTCATTCAGTGTTTGCATTATTATCATGGCACAAGAACTGTACACAGCTGAACCATTCAGTAAACTACCGTTGTTTTCCTTTTCTTATATGCGTTTTGTTTTTCCTAAAGTTAGTAATTGCCTGCATATGAAGAGAGGTAGACATAGAAATAAACAATTAAAATGCAACTTTTAAATGTTACAATAGAATTCTCTACATAATGCTGTGTGAACACAGATGAGGAAGTGATCCTCTTTTCTTTTCTTTTTTTCTTGTTACCTCACAGAGATTTATTAGTGAAGGCAAGGTGCTTTAAAAAGTTGGCAAATATACACAGGTAGTTTATACTTTATTTGCACCAAAAAAACAAGCTTTGCAAACTGGCTTGAATTTTTATTTTTATATTTTTTACAGCTTTATTGGAGTATAATTGCCTTACAATGGTGTGTTAGTTTCTGCTTTATAACAAAGTGAATCAGTTATACATATACATGTGTTCCCATATCTCTTCCCTCTTGCGTCTCCCTCTCTCCCACGCTCCCTATACCACCCCTCTGGGTGATCACAAAGCACCTAGCTGATCTCCCTGTGCTATGCGGCTGCTTCCCACTAGCTATCTATTTTACGTTTGGTAGTGTATATATGTCCATGCCACTCTCTCACTTTGTCACAGCTTACCCTTCCCCCTCCCCATATCCTCAAGTCCATTCTCTACTAGGTCTGTGTCTTTATTCCTGTCTTACCCCTAGGTTCTTCATGACATATTTTTTTTTCTTAAATTCCATATATATGTGTTAGGATACAGTATTTGTCTTTCTCTTTCTGACTTACTGCACTCTGTATGACAGACTTTAGGTCCATCCATCTCATGACAAATAGCTCAATTTCGTTTCCTTTTATGGCTGAGTAATATTCCGTTGTATATATGTGTCACATCTTCTTTATCCATTCATCCGATGATGGACACTTAGGTTGTTTCCAACTCCTGGCTATTGTAAATAGAGCTGCAATAAACATTTTGGTAAATGACTCTTTTTGAATTATGGTTTTCTCAGGGTATATGCCCAGGAGTGGGATTGCTGGGTCATATGGTAGTTCTATTTGTAGTTTTTAAAGGAATCTCCCTACTGTTCTCCATAGTGGCTGTACCAATTCACATTCCCACCAGCAGTGCAAGAGTGTTCCCTTTTCTCCACACCCTCTCCAGCATTTATTGTTTCTAGATTTTTTGATGATGGCCATTCTGACTGGTGTGAGATGATACCTCATTGTAGTTTTGATTTGCATTTCTCTAATGATTAATGATGTTGAGTATTCTTTCATGTGCTTGTTGGCAGTCTGTATATCTTCTTTGGAGAAATGTCTATTTAGGTCTTCTGCCCATTTTTGGATTGGGTTGTTTATTTTTTTGTTATTGAGCTGCATGAGCTGCCTGTAAATTTTGGAGACTAATCCTTTGTCAGTCGCTTCATTTGCAAATATTTTCTCCCATTCTGGAAGTTGCCTTTTGGTCTTGTTTATGGTTTCCTTTGCTGTGCAAAAGCTTTTCAGTTTCCTTAGGTCCCATTTGTTTATTTTTGTTTTTATTTCCATTTCTCTAGGATGTGGGTCAAAGAGGACTTTGCTGCGATTTATGTCGTAGAGTGTTCTGCCTATGTTTTCCTCTAAGAGTTTGATAGTTTCTGGCCTTACATTTAGGTGTTTAGTCCATATTGAGCTTATTTTTGTGTTTGGTGTTAGGGAGTGATCTAATCTCATACTTTTACATGTAGCTGTCCAGTTTTCCCAGCACCACTTATTGAAGAGGCTGTCCTCTCTCCACTGTACATTCCTGCCTCCTTTATCATAGATAAGGTGGCCATATGTGTGTGCGTTTATCTCTGGGCTTTCTACCCTCTTCCATTGATCGATATTTCTGTTTTTGTGCCATTACCATACTGTCTTGATTACTGTAGCTTTGTAGTATAGTCTGAAGTCAGGGAGCCTGATTCCTCCAGCTCCGTAGTTTGTCCTCATGATTGCTTCGGCTATTCGGGGTCTTTTGTGTTTCCATGCAAATTGTGAGATTTTTTTGTTCTAGTTCTGTGAAAAATGCCAGTGGTAGTTTGATAGGGATTACATTGAATCTGTAGATTGCTTTGGGTAGTAGAGTCATTTTCACAATGTTGATTCTTCCAATCCAAGAACATGGTATATCTCTCCATCTATTTGTATCATCTTTAATTTCTTTCATCAGTTTCTTAAAATTTTCTGCATACGGGTCTTTTGTCTCCTTATGTAGGTTTATTCCTAGGTATTTTACTCTTTTTGTTGCAGTGGTAAATGGGAATGTTTCCTTAAATTCTCTTTCAGATTTTTCATCATTAGTGTATAGGAATGCAAGAGATTTCTGTGCATTTATTTTGTATCCTGCTACTTTACCAAATTCATTGATTAGCTCTAGTAGTTTTCTGGTAGCATCTTTAGGATTCTCTATGTATAGTATCATGTCATCTGCAAACAGTGACAGCTTTACTTCTTCTTTTCCGATTTGGATTCCTTTTATTTCCTTTTCTTCTCTGATTGCTGTGGCTAAAACTTCCAAAACTATGTTGAATAAGAGTGGTGAGAGTGGGCAACCTTGTCTTGTTCCTGACCTTAGTGGAAATGCTTTCAGTTTTTCGCCATTGAGGATGATGTTGGCTGTGGGCTTGTCATATACGGCCTTTATTATATTGAGGAAAGTTCCCTCTACACCTACTTTCTGCAGGGTTTTTATCATAAATGGGTGTTGAATTTTGTCAAAAGCTTTCTCTGCATCTATTGAGATGATCATATGGTTTTTCTCCTTCAATTTGTTAATATGGTTAATCACATTGATAGATTTGCGTATATTGAAGAATCCTTGCATTCCTGGAATAAACCCCACTTGATCATGGTGTATGATCCTTTTAATGTGCTGTTGGATTCTGTTTGCTAGTATTTTGTTGAGGATTTTTGCATCTATGTTCATCAGTGATATTGGCCTGTAGTTTTCTTTCTTTGTGACATCCTTGTCTGGTTTTGGTATCAAGGTGATGGTGGCCTCGTAGAATGAGTTTGGGAGTGTTCCTCCCTCTGCTATATTTTGGAAGAGTTTGAGAAGAATAGGTGTTAGCTCTTCTCTAAATGTTTGATAGAATTCGCCTGTGAAGCCATCTGGTCCTGGGCTTTTGTTTGTTGGAAGATTTTTAATCACAGTTTCAATTTCAGTGTTTGTGATTGGTCTGTTCATATTTTCTATTTCTTCCTGATTCAGTCTTGGCAGTTTGTGCATTTCTAAGAATTTGTCCATTTCTTCCAGATTGTCCATTTTATTGGCATAGAGTTGCTTGTAGTAATCCCTCATGATTTTTTGTATTTCTGCAGTGTCAGTTGTTACTTCTCCTTTTTCATTTCTGATTCTATTGATTTGAGTCTTCTCCCTTTTTTTCTTGATGAGTCTGGCTAATGGTTTATCAATTTTGTTTATCTTCTCAAAGAACCAGCTTTTAGTTTTATTGATCTTTGCTATTGTTTCCTTCATTTCTTTTCCATTTATTTCTGATCTGATCTTTATGACTTCTTTCCTTCTGCTAACTTTGGGGGTTTTTGTTCTTCTTTCTCTAATTGCTTTAGGTGTAAGTTTAGGTTGTTTATTCAAGATGTTTCCTGTTTCTTAAGGTAGGATTGTATTGCTATAAACTTCCTTCTTAGAACTGCTTTTGCTGCATCCCATAGGTTTTGGGTCATCATGTTTTCATTGTCATTTGTTTCTAGGTATTTTTTGATTTTCTCTTTCATTTCTTCCTTGATCTCTTGGTTATTTAGTAGTGTATTGTTTAGCCTCCATGTGTTTGTATTTTTTACAGATTTTTTTCGTGTAATTGATATCTAGTCTCATAGCGTTGTGGTCAGAAAGATACTTGATACAATTTCAATTTTCTTAAATTTACCAATGCTTGATTTGTGACCCAAGATATGGTGTATCTTGGAGAATGTTCCATGAGCACTTGAGAAGAAAGTGTATTCTGTTGTTTTTGGTTGGAATGTCTTATAAAAATCAATTAAGTCCATCTTGTTTAATGTGTCATTTAAAGCTTCTGTTTCCTTATTTCTTTTCATTTTGGATGATCTGTCCATTGGTGAAAGTGTGGTATTAAAGTCCCCTACTATGAATGTGTTACTGTTGATTTCCCCTTTTATGGCTGTTTTATTTGCCTTATGTGTTTAGGTGCTCCTATGTTGGGTGCATAAATATTTACAATTGTTATATCTTCTTCTTGAATCGATCCCTTGATCATTATGTAGTGTCCTTCTTTGTCTCTTCTAATAGTCTTTATTTTAAAGTCTTATTTTGTCTGATATGAGAAATTGCTACTCCGGCTTTCTTTTGGTTTCCATTTGCATGGAATATCTTTTTCCATCCCCTCACTTTCAGTCTGTTTGTGTCTGTAGGGCTGAAGTTGGTCTCTTGTAGACAGAATGTATATGGGTCTTGTTTTTGTATCCATTCAGCCAATCTGTGTCTTTTGGTGGGAGCATTTGATATATTTACATTTAAGCTATTATCAATATGTATGTGCCTATTCCCATTTTCTTAATTGTTTTGGGTTTGTTATTATAGTTCTTTTCCTTCTCTTGTGTTTCTTGCCTAGAGAAGATCCTTTAGCATTTGTTGTAAACCTGGTTTGGTGGTGCTGAACCTTCTCAGCTTTTGCTTGTCTGTAAAGGTTTTAATTTCTCCATCAAATCTGAATGAGATCTTTGCTGGGTAGAGTAATCTTAGTTGTAGGTTTTTCTCCTTCGTCACTTTAAATATGTCCTGCCAGTCCCTTCTGGCTTGCAAGGTTTCTGCTGAAAGATCAGCTGTTAACCTTATGGGGATTCCCTGTGTGTTATTTGTCTCTTGCTGCTTTTAATATGTTTTCTTTGTATTTAATTTTTGACAGTTTTATTAATATGTGTCTTGGCGTGTTTCTCCTTGGATTTATCCTGTATGGGACTCTCTGTGCTTCCTGGACCTGATTAACTATTTCCTTTCCCATATTAGGGAAGTTTTCAACTATAATCTCTTCAAATATTTTCTCAGTCCATCTCTTTTTCTCTTCTTCTTCTGGAACCCCTATAATTCAAATGTTGGTGTGTTTAATTTTGTCCCAGAGGTGTCTGAGACTGTCCTCAGTTCTTTTCATTCTTTTTTCTTTATTCTGCTGTGCACTAGTTCTTTCCACTCTTTTATCTTCCAGGTCAGTTATCCGTTCTTTTGCCTCAGTTATTCTATTGATCCCTTCTAGAGTATTTTTAATTTCATTTTTGTGTTGTTCATTGTTGCTTGTTTCATCTTTAGTTCTTCTAGGTCCTTGTTAAATGTTTCTTGCATTTTATCTATTCTATTTCCAAGATTTTGGATCATCTTTACTATCATTATTCTGAATTCTTTTTCAGGTAGACTGCCTATTTCCTCTTCATTTGTTAGGTCTGGTGGGTTTTTATCTTGCTCCTTCATCTGCTGTGTGTTTTTCTGTCTTCTCATTTTGCTTATCTTACTGTGTTTGGGGTCTCCTTTTTGCAGGCTGCATGTTCATTGTTCCTGTTGTTTTTGTTGTCTGTCCCCAGTGGCTAAAATTGGTTCAGTGGGCTGTGTAGGCTTCCTGGTGGAGGGGGCTAGTGCCTGTGTTCTGGTGGATGAGGCTGGATCTTGTCTTTCTGGTGGGCAGGTCCACGTCTGGTGTTGTGTTTTGGGGTGTCTGCGGACTTATGATTTTAGGTAGCCTCTCTGCTAATGGGTGGGGTTGTGTTCCTGTTTTGCTAGCTGTTTGGCATAGGGTGTCCAGCACTGTAGCTTCCTGGTCGTTGAGTGAAGCTGGGTATTGGTGTTGAGATGGAGATCTCTGGGAGATTTTCGCTGCTTGATATTATGTGGAGCTGGGAGGTCTCTTGTGGACCAGTGTCCTGATGTTGGCTCTCCCACCTCAGAGGCACAGCACTGACCCCTGGCTGCAGCACCAAGAGCCTTTCATCCACATGGCTCAGAATAAAAGGGAGTAAAAGTAGAAAGAAAGAAAGAAAGAAAGAAAGAAAGAAAGAGGATAAAAGAAAATAAAGTAAAGTAAGGTAAACTGAAATAAATTTATTAAAATAAAAAAATAATTATTGAGAAAAAAATTGTTTTAAAAAGTAAAAAACCCACAAAAACGGATGGATAGAACCCTAGGACAAATGGTGAAAGGAAAGCTATACAGACAAAATCTCACAGAGAAGCATACACATACACACTCACAGAAAGAGGAAAAGGGGAAAAAATAATAAATCTTGTTCTCAAAGTCCACCACCTCAATTTGGGATGATTCGTTGTCTATTCAGGTATTCCACAGATTCAGGCTACATCAAGTTGATTGTGTAGATTTAATCCGCTGCTCCTGAGGCTGCTGGGAGAGATTGCCCTTTCTCTTCTTTGTTCGCACAGCTCCCAGAGCTCAGCTTTGGATTTGGCCCCGCCTCTGCGTGTAGGTCGCCAGTGGGCATCTGTTCTTCGCTCAGACAGGACGGGGTTAAAGGAGTCGCTGATTCGGGGGCTCCGGCTCACTCAGGCCGGGGGGAGGTAGGGGTACGGAGTGCGGCGCGAGTCTGTGGCAGCAGAGGCCAACATTACGTTGCGATAGCCTGAGGCACCATGTGTTCTCCCGGGGAAGGTGTCCCTGGATCCCGGTACCCTGGCAGTGGCAGGCTGCACAGGCTCCCGGGAGGGGAGATGTGGACAGTGACCTGTGGTTGCACACAGGCTTCTTGGTGGCTGCAGCAGCAGCATTAGCATCTCATGCCCGTCTCTGGTGTCCACGTTGATAGCCGTGACTTGCGCCCATCTCTGGAGCTCGTTTAGTTAGGTGCTCTGAATCCCCTCTTCTCGCACACCCTGAAACAGTGGTCTCTTGCTTCTTAGGCAGTTCCAGACTTTTTCGCAGACTCCCTCCTGGCTAGCTGTGGCACACTAACTCCCTTCAGGCTGTGTGTACGCAGCCAATCCCAGTCCTCTCCCTGGGATCTGACTTCCGAAGCCCGAGCCTCAGCTCCCAGCCCCTTCCCGCCCTGGCGGGTGAGCAGAGAAACCTCTCAGGCTGGTGAGTGCCGGTCGGCACCGATCCTCTGTGCGGGAATCTCTCCGCTTTGCCCTCCGCACCCCTGTTGCTGCGCTGTCCTCCGCGGCTCTGAAGCTTCCCCCGCTGCCACCCACAGTCTCTGCCAGTGAAGGGGCTTCCTAGTGTGTGGAGACCTTTCCTCCTTCACAGCTCCCTCCCAGAGGTGCAGGCCCTGTCCCTATTCTTTTGCCTCTCTCTCTTTTTTTTTTTTCTTTTGCTCTAGCCAGGTGCATGGGGGAGTTTCTTGCCTTTTGGGAGGTCTGAGGTCTTCTGCCAGCGTTCAGTAGGTGTTCTGCAGGAGTTCTTCCACATGTAGATGTGTTTCTGATGTAACTGTGGGGAGGAAGGTGATCTCCAAGTCTTACTCCTCTGCCATCTTGAAGGTCTCTCCCGCCACTCTCTTCTTCTCTGCAAAGTTTCTGCAGAAAAATCACGTGATAGCCGTAGGGGGGTTCCCTTATATGTGACTCTTTTTCTCTTGCTGAATTTAGAATTCTGTCTTTAACTTTTGGCATTTTAATTATGATATGTCTGGATGTGAGTCTTTTGGGGGTCATCTTGTTTGGGACTCTCTGGGCTTCCTGTACCTGGATGTCTGTTTCCTTCTTCAGGTTCAGGAATTCTTCAGCCATCATTTTGTCAAATACATTTTTGACCCTTTTCTCTCTCTCCTTCTGGGTCGCCTATAATATGAATATTCGTATACTTGATTTGTCCAAGAGGTCCCTTAAACTATTCTTATTTAAAATTTTTTTTTAAAGTTTTGCTTCTCTGATTGGGTGATTTCCATTATTCTGTCTTTAAGATCACTTATGCATTCTTCTGTATCACATAGTCTGCCATTAATTCCTTCTAGTGTATTTTTCATTTCAACTATTGCATTCTTCAGCTCTGATTGGTTCTTTTTTATATTTTCCAATTCCTTACTAAAATTATTTCTGTGTTCATCTATTCTTTTGCTTAGTTCAGTTAGCATTCTTATTGCTAATGCTTTGAACTCTTTACATGGTAAATTTTTAATTTCTGGTTCATTAGTTGTTTTTTCAGGTTTTTTTCCTTATTCTTTCATTTGGTGCAAATTCCTCTGTCTTCTCATTTTACTTAACTTTCTCTGTCACTATGAAATTAGGTAAAACAGTTACCTATCCCATTCTTGAAGGGGTGCCCTTGTGTGGGAGCATCCCTATGCAGTTCCCAGTGGATTTGGTGGGAGAGGTGAATAGGAAGTGAGTGTGGGTCACATCTTTTCCTAGGTTGTGCTGGCAGCCATCACCTTTTTAGGTGATGGGGCTGGAGATGGAGGGGCTAGAGCCAGAGCCAGGTGTGGCCCGGGACTTCTCCTATTCTATGCGGCTGTCAGCGCCCTATTGGAGTCAGGGTTGGGTCCCAACGTGCTGGAGGAGAAGCCCTGAGGGTCTGGTCTGAGCTTGTTCCATTCCCACTAAGTGTGCTCCCTCCCCCACTCCCAGCAACAGCATTTTTGCCCTAGAGAGGAGCAGCGCTGGAGCAAGAGGGGCCAGAGCATACCCTTGGCTTGGGCTGGGACGTGGGCTAGGGAGGTCCCAGCACACCAGTCAGATCTTTAGACTGCTCCTGATATGGCACCTCCACGAACACCAATAATGGCCACCCTCACCCCATTCACATGTTGTGCTGGATCTGAGCCAGCTCCATCCCCTGCAGCTAAGCACTCTGCTCTGCAAAGGCAGGCTTCTCCCTAGTGTGGAGCTAGGGCTAGAAGGGCTGGAGCAGGTGCTTAGTGCTGGCTGGGATGGGCTCTGGGCTGGTCTCTGGAAGCCAACGAGAACCCCAGGCAGTTTCAATCTGCTTCCTCCACCTTGTTTCCGGGAGTAAGCAAGTGAGTTTGCCTTATTCACAAGCAGAGTCTAGGTTTCTTAGAGCCCTCCTGTAATTCCCACTGGTTTGCAAGCCAGCTAGGCGGACTTGTCTTCCCGGAGTCAGACCCCAGGACTGAGGTGCCTAATATATGTTTCGAACTGCTCACTCCCCAAGGAGGAACTCTGAGCCTGTGTTATCCCCGTCCTCTTCTGTGTCCTCTCTCAGGGGCATAGGTCCCAACCTGATCGCTTCTCTTCCCTTCCTACCCAACTCTGTGTGGATCTTTCCCTTGGTGGTACAACAGTCTTTCTGCCTGTCTCCAGTTTGTTTTCAGTGAGAATTGCTCCACCTGTAGATGTGGGTTTTATTTTTTTTTTTTTGCGGTATGCAGGCCTCTCACTATTGTGGCCTCTCCCGTCGTGGAGCACAGGCTCCAGACGCGCAGGCTCACGGGCCCAGCCGCTCCGCAGCATGTGGGATCTTCCCGGACGGGGGCACGAACCCGTGTCCCCTGCATCGGCAGGCAGACTCTCAACCACTGTGCCACCAGGGAAGCCCTGTAGATGTATTTTTCAAGTGTTTGTTGGGGAGGTGAGCTCAGCTTCCTCCTACTCTGCCACCTTGATCTCCTCTTCCCAGCCTTATTTATTGTGTATCACTTTTTCATCCCAGACATTTCCTCTGTTGTCTAAATCTCGGTCTCGGCACATTCAGGCACATCAGGTATTCTATCAATTTCATCTTCTGTCCATTTCATCTTTCTCCATGGTATGTTCTCACTAGCCCTAATCTGGATTTGTTGCTCTCCATATGTGTAGCGTACATGTCATCCTAGATCTCTCTCCACTACCAGTCCCCCATTTCCTCTGGTCTTTCTTTCTGCAATTTTCATCAGTTAGATATTGAACCTCCTGGACTGACCTTCTTTTTTCTCTTACGTTCTGTCAATTTGTCAGGACTTTATTGACTTTTCAGAGGTGAGATGTCTAAAAATGGATTCTCCTCTCTGTCTGAAATATCTCTCCCAGTTGAAAGCCTAATTGCTTTCCTTCTCAGCGCTCCCCCTTTTTTTAACCTGAGAAACACTATGTTCTTATGATGGTAAACAGTTTTTCTCTATTTTATTGTTATACACAGTCATATTACAGAATCTGCCTCATTCCGATGATGTGGATTGTTAGTAAATTTCTTTACCTTTTCCTGGTTAACCTTGCTTTAATTTTGTTGCCCATTTTTGTCTGAGAATAAATATGTGCTCTTTTAGGGTTGAAAAGGTTAGATTCTTCCTTTGAACCACTTGACTATGTCTTTCAAGGCTGTGTTCATTGGGTAGAGAGCAGGCAGCTTGACTAAAAGGACATAGCATAGCATAAAAAGTGGGAAATTTGTACCCTGTGAGAAAATTAATTTTTTTCATGAGCGGTTCTTATATGACCCATTACCTAGCTGAGTTGATCCTGTATTGTGTCCATATCTAATATGTCACTCTTGGCATTAGTATTTGAAGTATAAATTAGAAACTCATAACCCAAGTCTTCTATCCTTTTATTCTGTACCTAAGTACAGAACTGAAGTTCAGCAAAGTGATTATTATTTTGTCTTCGTCTTTAAGTAAACTCAGCTGTTACTGCTTTGTTTCTTTGTGGGGAATTTTGAGATAGAAAAAAGGTCAAAGGTAGAATGAAAGGAAATCAGAATTAAGCTTCTTTGCCTCTAGACCCAGTTTGATCAATTTAGGTACCTTTTGGCTTTCAGATAGGAACAATTTTCATATTTGTGTTTGGCAGGAATCCTGTAGCTACAAGTAAGAGCAACAAAAGAAAAACTTTAAATTCTTGCAAAAAGGAATTTTGGGGTATCTCACATGTTCAAAGGAAGGGAAAGGATGCTCTTGGGCCTCAGGAAATAACTGGAACCTAGGACTTTAATGTTGTCCAGACTCTGTTTTGCTCTATACTTCACCTCTTTGTTTCGAGTGTCACAATACCTGATACATAGTAGGTCACTTAGTAAATGTTTTTGAAAAATGAATAAATCTTAACCCAGAATAAATTCTAGAAAACTCAAGGTAAAGTAATTCTATTAATCCAGTTTTAGATAACTTTCTGAGCTAGCAATGTTTCCTTTTATGAACCTACTAGTTAGGAATACTTTGGCTTTTAATGACAAATCTGATAAAATGGGGTCTCATAATTAACATCTACTAGCAGTGAGCTACCAAGCCTTTCAGCTTCATAGTATGAAAGCCAGTTTCTATACAATTATATTTGACTCCTTTGCTTACCTTCATTGGGGTCTAATCCTTCACCAAGATCATATACCTTGATCGTTTCCTTCGTATTCTTTGCAGGTAATGACATAGCTAATGTTCCCTTAGAAATAGCTTAAGAAATGTTAGAGAATTTCCTTCTTCTGTTGCAAGATGCCAGGAATACTGTGGACGTGGTCGTTAGCAATAACATGATAGCCATGCACACCAGACACCATGCCTGCATTTCTCACAGGAAATAAGGACCGAAATAGAACTACTTACTTTGATGAGAAAACTTCTTTGGGCAAAGGGGGAGTACAATACTATAGGCTGTTAAATGTGTCCCTTCCTGCTGTTGGTCAGAGCCTAGATGAGTGGGCTGAGAGTTTCTATGAATTGCTAATAGTTTATTTTACCAAAAATAAGGCCTCTGGTTATCTCAGGGAAGAAATAAAGATTAGGGGCCTAGTCTCAGTTGTAATTATATATGCTCTAATGTTTTTGCATTTTTATTGAATATTTTTATTGATTGTGATTAAACATTGAAAACAATTTATAATCTCCCAGTTTTTATTAATCAGTTGTGAACGGTAAGTGGACATTGGGCACAATCCTCAATCCGTTACATTCCCTGGACCCTTTTACTCTTACTCATGTTTGAAGATAGTTACGATTCAAGCATTCGAGGTAGGTACTCTCCTACCTCCCTCAGAAACCTCAGGATCTCTTTGCTAGAAAATTAGGCTGTGTAAATTTTTAACAAAATTCAAGGTATATCTAGGATTTTATGCCCAAGTCTTTGTGTTTGATTTCAAAACAAAGCGCTGCATGCAAATTCTGATTTTGAAAAATAATGCTAAACATTGTACGGTCAAGGAAAAGTTCTAAGCTCTGTGCCTTTGAAGGATCTCATTACTTATTATTATGTGTATTGCTTATGTCTTTTTTATACACAGATGTATCACATATTTGATACAAGAATGAACCTTCTCTCAAAAATTCATTCAAGACCAGATTTCGACTAGCTGCTCTGCTTTTGAAGGGGAAACCATTATTCTCAGTTCTTATCACTTATCTTTGTTTTGTCCTTGCCACCAAAGGTCTTCAAAAATTTTCTTGCAGTAGCGGTTATTAACAACAGCAATACATTTATCTATCTATCTATCTATCCATCCATCTATCTATCTCTCATCTATCATCACACTAGACACTGTGTGGTATAAAGATGTGTTAGGTGTGTCCATGCAGTTTGCTACATTGCAAAAAAGGAGAAATATGGACTGTGTACAGGACTGTATAACCTCCAGGTTCTGAGTTGGAACATTAGTATTATAGTGTGGAAGGCCAGTTACAAAATCCTCTTCCAGTTCATGGTTAATATCTTTATGAAAACCTTCTATATTATTATTTCAAGTTCCTTAATAAACACACTTGACAAAAATGTAGCATATAATTTCCTTCAAAAGATAGAAATTTATTGAGTTTTTTTGTTTTATTAAAGCTCTGTTGAGGTATAATTGACATATTAAAAACTGCATATTTAAAGTATACGGTTTGATAATTTTGGGCTTTTTTATACACCTATGAAACCATCACCACAATCGATATAATGACTACATCTACGATCCCCAAAGTGTCCTTGGTCCCCTTTGTAATCCCTCTCTCTCTCCCCTTCTCACCCTCCTCTTCTACCCCTGGGAATCTGCTTCCTGTTATTCTATATAACTTGTATTTTCTAGAGATTTATATAAATGGAATCACACACTTATTACTCTTTTGGACCTGCCTTCTTTCACTCAACATAATTATTTTGAGATATTCCATGTTGTTATGTATATCAGTTATTCATTCCTTTTTGTTGCTGAGAAGCAGTGGAAAGTACTTTACTCTCTAAAAACCTATGCCCCCAAACAAACATATTGACCACAATATCTTAATCTTTTAAGTCTTTGTAAAAGATCTTTTGCTTTAAAATTTTTTAATCTTTATGAAATAATATCTGTTTATCTGAAGTTCATCCATATCTTTAGTTTCATTTGTTATTTGTTGTTAAATTCTAGTAAAATTGAAGTTAACCTTGATTTTAAATTTTCATAGTGCATATTTCCTAATTCTCAGTTATTTACCACTGCTTCAGCCTTTGTGTTACCCACCAATATGTCAGATCACCTGAAAGTACATGGCTGATCCTCAGGTGTACTCCGCTCTCTAACTTTCAGGCTTGGAGAACCTAACTTCATTAGGAAAGGACTATCCATAGGACCTATTTATATGTAAGGAAGCCTTTGCGGAGATCCTAACAAACAAAAAGATCCTTCTCATCCTGTTATTCCGTAGTTTGATGGCTGTTTTTATTGTCAGCATACACTTCTCTGCCTGTCAACATCAGCTGTCTAACAAACTGTCCCCTTTAATGTTTCTTTTTTTTGTTTGTTTGTTTTTTGTGGTACGCTGGCCTCTCACTGTTGTGGCCTCTCCCGTTGCGGAGCACAGGCTCCGGATGCACAGGCTCAGCGGCCGTGGCTCACGGGCCCAGCCGCTCCGCGGCATGTGGGATCTTCCCGGACCCGTGTTCCCTGCATCGGCAGGCGGACTCTCAACCACTGCACCACCAGGGAAGCCCCTGCCCCCTTTAATTTTATCCAGCTCATTTGGGTACCCTGCTAGAGTCAGTACCAGAAAGCAAGCCACAGACAATGCATGTCATAAGCAATAACCATCCCCCTATATTAGTTAAAACCACCTAGCTTGCTTTCATGTTAATTGTTCTTCTAGGCCTGAATTTACAGCTCAGCTATGGTACCTTTTCCTGACCTATTGGTTTAAGATGTAAATTGGACTTCCTCTTTTGGCTTGCTTATTGGATTTTGGCTTTGTTTATTCCCTAATTTAGTATCCTTCACTGTCTTGAGTAAAAAATTACATTTGCAGCTTTACTTTTGAACAAAGCACAAATAAGCAGGCTCTGTCTCTGCCACCTTCTTTTGTCCCAGCTGGGAGGAGGAGGATCAAGGATGAATCCAACATCTGTTGGTGCGCCATGAAGCAGACTTTTCTGGATTATAGCAAATCACTTAGCAGAAGTGGAAAATGGAATAACCTTTCCTTTTAGCTTTCAGATCATAGAATTTTCTCTGTCCAGGTTCTGTTAGGTGACTGTCTAATTACTAGCAATCATGAGTGATCGTGTTATCCTCAGGACTTTCAGGCATTATCTGTGTTGTTATCCTTTCCTCTTTTCCTAGAACAACTCCTTTGAACAGATCATCCCCGTGCCATGCTTGGGAAAAAGAAGTCTTTTTTTTTTTTTCCTACCCAGAGAAATGAAATGGTATTTGGTAGCTTTTAGGAATTCATCCAGACTTTTCATATGACCATTTCTAAAAATTGCTTCTCCCTGCCTTACAAATTATGCTGTCGCCCCCTAAGATTACAGATCATGCAGTCAGGGACTCAGTGGACTTACCTTTTCTATTGGGAGGACTTTTTCTTATCTGTAATCTTCAGAGTATTTATTTGATTCTCTCTACACATGTCCTATCTCCTGATATTCTCACTGCTCAATCACATAACTTGAGTTCTACCACAATAGTTAATGGCAATGAAGATACGCCATTTAGGTCCCTTTATTTTGGTTTTTCTGAAGATCTTCTCAAGTGTTTGAGTTTCATCTCTCCTTTCTCAGCAAGGATGATGTAACCCTCAAAAGGCGTATTTGCACTGCAATTTTGAAAATTGATAAGAACTGAGGATATTACTCATGATTCGATCATGATAAAGGGTTTCTAGCTTCTTCTTCAAAAACGACTCAAGTCATTTCACAAAGCATGGGAAGTCTTATTTTATTCCTCTGTGTGTCCTAGAATATTTACATCCTCAGATTCCCTAGCAGAGATTTATCAGAGATTACTTTAAAAATCATATTGTTTCCTATAAAATGACAAAAGAGTGAATTATATAGAAGTTCACTTTTCACTACCTTTTTAAGACCTAAGTATTCTTATTGCCAATCCAAAGTTTAATTTTAATCCAATCCCTTATGCTCCTTAAATTTTCTATATTATAAAAAAGTCTTCTTATCCTGAATCATACTTCTTGGTATTTCTATGGTTGACATAGAGTGGGTTCCTTGCAAGACAGGAGATTTTGAATAAACACAGGGGACCTATGAAATGAATATGGACTGTTTGGGGTTATGTTTCAAGGGACTATGGAGAAAATTTATCGTAAGTATAACAACATATCCAAAAACGGTGGTTTGTACCAGGGTTGGAGTTTCATCAGTGGATGTGGTACATCATAAATATTAATGGTTGGTGATTCTTCTTTTGTTTTAATCTTAGGTTTTTAGAGTGTCCTGACTTGTTTTTTCAAAGCTTGTTCTTTGGATAATAGCTTTAACTGTAGTACAGCCTTATTATTGCCTAGGCGTTAGCTACCATGACCTAATTTCTAACATAAAAGGTTATGTTTTGAAAATTTTCTTTTCCTTTTAGATCGATTTTTCCTGTCCACCCCTCCTTCAGAATCATTGCCTTAGCAGAACCCCCTGTTACTGGAAGCACGGCACAGCAGTGGCTGGGAGCAGAATTCTTAACCATGTTCTTTTTCCATTACATGAAACCACTTGTCAAAAGTGAAGAAATCCAAGTGATTAAGGAAATGGTAAGAGTGAGGCCAGCTCTAGCCTGTTGCCTTCAGCTGTTCTCTTTTTAAGGTCTTTGTGACACCTGCTTGAGCAGAGTTGGATATTTTGGGCTTTTTCTCACTGTTAATGTCCAGATTTCCTCATAAAATGGTTCTCAGATGTCACCATTTTTCAGACTCATCTGGAGGGCTTGTTAAATGACAGATTGCCAAGTTGGTGGTTCTGGGATGGAACATGAGAATTTGCACTTCTGAAGTTCTCAGGTGATGCTGACAGCTGCTGGTCTGGGGACCACACTTCAAGGACCATGAACGTTAGGCTATCTCTCCGTTTTCCCCATGTGGAAGCACTTTGGGGATTCCTTTTCCTTTTATATTCAGCCGAAGGTGACTAAATTTTAAGTTCCTACTATTAGGAGAGGCCAAATATATTTTAGTCCCTTAGATTTTGTAGAAAATACTACGTAGTGGTCCCCTCGGGATTGTAATATATCCTATACTTAACTGATTAGTTGTCTAGTGGCTTGTAGCGTATGTAAACTATTATTGCAGTGTCTGCCTTAACCAAGCACTGTGTTTAGCACGTTTGGAGTTCTAGAGCTGCACTATTCAGTGTAGTAGCACTAGCCACATTAAATCAAATTCAAAAATTCAGTTTCTCAGTCTTATTTCAAGTGGCCGATAGCACAGATAAAGAACATTGCCATCATCATAGAGAGTTCTGTTGGACAGTACTATTCTAGATCACGAATAATTAACTTTTTACATAAATGCGCTCATCCCCCTTGAAATACCAGAATGAATTAATTAATTTTAGGTCTTATGGGCATGGTTGTGGATAAGGGCATAGGCTTTAAAGTCAGATAGCTTGCCTTTGAATGTCAAATCCACTACTGATTAGCTTCTAGATCGTGGGTAAATTACTCAACTGTAGGCTCTTCATCTGAAGATGGGGATGACAGTACTTCTTACGTCACAGGATTGATTTAAAGAATAAATGAGTATGTACTGAATAGAGCTTCAGATTTTAAAAGTTCCGATTACTTAAATGCCCAAAGAAACCCTGAGCAGTTTAGTTCTGAAATAGTCACGTGATACCAGTCATTGTAACAACTCCTGCTCTTTTTAAATTAAAATTGTAAACTTGTTATTATTTATATAAAAATGTATTATTCAATACAAATACATGTTTAATTAGTTTAAAATGGGTGTACTTAAAAGCAATCAGTGTAAGTTTTGGGGCAACTGTTCCTCAGAGTTCATTGATAAATAGATCATGCCCCTCAGGTATGTGGTTGGTTTTTATTTATTTCTTTATTTTAATGACGTGTAGTTGATTTACAATGTTGTGTTAATTTCTGCTGTACGGCAAAGTGATTCAGTAATGCATATATATACATTCTTTTTCCTATTCTTTTCCATTATGGTTTATCACAGGATATTAAATATAGTTCCCTGTGCTATACAGTAGGACATTGTTGGTTATCCATTCTCTGTATGATAGTTTGCATCTACTAATCCCAAACTCCTGATCCATCCTTTCCCCACCCCCCAGGTATGTGGTTTTAAAGTCCTTGAAAAAATGGACAGCTTGAGCAACCGCCCTTTATACAAGGATACCTTACATCTCTTAGTAGACATAGATATAAGATTACTACTAAATGAAGGAGTTTGGTTTCAGTAAGAAAAGTGCCTAAATTAGAGTTGAAGCTAACAAAAAAGGATATAATATATGAAAAGTTTCTTACGGGTACACTCTATGCCAGTTTTTAATTGGTTAGAGGCTCCTTTCAGTTTTGTCCTGGTGATGGAATTGTAAATGAAGAGTGGCCTGGTTTTGATTACCTGATTCTTTTTCTTTTTTTAATAGAAGTATAGTTGATTTACAATATTGTGTTAATTACTGCTGTACAGCAAGGTACTCAGTTATACATATATATGCATTCTTTTTCACATTCTTTTTCATTATGGTTTATCACAGGATATTGAATATAGTTCCCTGTGCTATACAGTAGGACCTTGTTGGTTATCCATTCTCTGTATGATAGTTTGCATCTACTAATCCCAAACTCCCAATCCATCCCTTTCCCACCCTTCTCCCCTTTGGCAAGTCTGTTCTCTATGTCTGTGATTCTGTTTCTGTTTCACAGATACGTTCATTTGTGTCATATTTTAGATTCCACATATAAGTGATCTCATACAGTGTTTGTCTTTCTCTTTCTGACTTACTTCATTTAGTATGGTAATCTCTAGTTGCATCCATGTTGCTGCAAACGGCATTATTTCATTCTTTTTTGTGGCTGAGGAGTATTCAATTGTATATATGTACCACATCTTTTTTACCTGATTCTTAAAGAGAAAGCAGAGGCAGAAGTGTTTCCTGAGAAGATGAATAAGCAAATTTATCCACAGGTTAAACATGATACCTATAATCAGAGATTTCAAAAATAATAATTCTAATATTGTTTGATAAGTAGCCATAATTTCTGGTTGATTGATCATATATCCCAATTTATTCTTTCTTTCCTTAATTCTCTTATAAAATAGGTCCCAAATATGCCTCAGGAAGCTTTGGACAAATTGTTATCATTTACACACAAACTCAGAGAGACACAGGATCCAACAGTAAGTCTGGGTTATTTTCCATAGGATTTTCTGTTGTTGACATGCTGCTGCTTTATATTCTTAGAGTTCAGTGCTTTAAAATCTATTTTTTAAGCTGATATATTTATCCCTTATGCTATGCTTTCTCCTATGTATATATCTTACTGTTTCAATGACTTTAACATTTCCTCCAGCTCCTCATGGCTGGTGTCACAGAAAACAACTTTTAACTTTAGGGGAGTACTTGGGTATTGCAGGAGGTTTGGGTCTACTCTGTCTCCTGTGCGGAGCAATCTCATGTATTCTTACGGCTTCAAGTATCACCTCTGTGTTAATGCCTACAACTTTATCTTCAGTTTCTAACTTCTTCCTCACTGATTCTCTATTTCGGATTGTATTTACATTTTGGGATGTTATAGGGGCGGGAAACTTTTACCTTCTTTTGTTCTAGGTCCTTTGGCTAGCCTAATAATTAAATTGACATGAGACAGTTTGATAGGAGAAAAACAACAAACTTAATTTTGTACATGCAGAAGCCCCATAAAAATCTGAAACTCAAAAAGTGACCAAAGCAGGTAGCTTTTATACCTTTTAGTCAAGGAAACAATAAAATTCTGAAGAACTGACAACACAAAGAAGTTTGGGCTTGGGGTAGTAATTAAGTGAAGAACAAACAAGGTTTGTTTATATAGGCTTCTCAGTCCTAAATTTCCTATTTCTGGTGATAAGGATACTTTCTACCCTCCTGGTACAGGGAGGGTATCTTTTTCATGGGAGATTCATTTCCTGCTTTCAGGGGGACAAAGGAGGGTCAGAGCGTCCTTGCACTAGCTAGTTCCCATCCTGGTGCCTGGCACATACTAGAAAATTAACAAATGTTTGCTGACTGCATGAATAAATAAATAAATTAGTTATTAATTTATTAATAGATTTCCCTGGAGCTTTCTCTCCCAGAGAACATTACATTTTCATAAAAGAAATAATTCTTTAAGAGGAAACATAGAAATTTTATTTTTAATAATTTTTGAAAAGACCTTTCATATTTTTAAGCTGAATTCCTATTATTAATCATGTTAATCCAAAAAAAACCCTTGAGGTGTGCTCTTAAACTGAATAACCATGGTAACTAAGGGAATGTGCTCACATCCTCACCCATTTTTTGCAAGATAAAACTGCAGTTAGAAATTTGATATTATAAGTGTTAAGTACATTAGGATTTTTAAATTAAAAGTACATTCTCAATTTGCAGTTGGTAATAATGTGAGAACAGAAATAGCAAACCCTTTACTCAACACATAAGTGGCTAAACTTCTTTCTGATTTAGTCCTGGATGTTATTGCAAAGCATTTTGGTATTATCAACTGATGTGGTTTTTTTTTTTTTTTTTTTTTGCGGACCGCGGGCCTCTCCCCGTTGTGGCCTCTCCCGATGCGGAGCACAGGCTCCGGACGCGCAGGCTCAGCGGCCATGGCTCACGGGCCCAGCCGCTCCGCGGCATGTGGGATCCTCCCGGACCGGGGCACGAACCCGCGTCCCCTGCATCGGCAGGCGGACTCTCAACCACTGCGCCACCGGGGAAGCCCTGATGTGGTATTTTTTAAACTCATGAGAAGTCCTTACTGATCACTGGAATGAAATGTGAAGCCTGAATTCAGTGTCATGTTTGGAATTAGGTTAGAATTTTGTAACCTGGAAAGTTACTGTATGGTTTAATAGGACTCTTCTGGTTGGAGTCATTTGTCATACATTTTCCATGATTAAAATAGGAATTTTTCATGGTCTCAAATATTAAGATGAGAATTGCTATCATATTTAACTTCTAATACTTTTGATCATAGTGGCTGAAACGATCTTATCCTTAATTCTTCCTACTTTCTCACATCCGTCCTTCTTACTCATATCCATCAGTTGCCAAGTCCTTTGAAACATTGGTTTGATCCCTTCTCCCCCTTCTTATTGCCAGTAACCTTACTGTAGGACTTTCTCTCTTTATAAGTAGGTAACTGAAGTATCTTTCTGATTCCTGTCTCAGTTTTCTCTGTCCTTAAACTACTTTGCATATTCCTGCCAGGTTAGTCTTCCTAAAATCATGTTACTAAGTCCTATTGCCTTTAGAAGAAGGGCCAAACTCCTCAAAATGTGATTTACGGGTCTTTGATATTAGGGAGCAAGCTTTCCAGCAGGACCCTCTAGTAAAGCTGGGCTGTTTTCCTCACATTCTGCTTGTATTTCTGTTCCTGTTGCTTTTGTGCCTTTGTTCATAGCATTTCTGCTACCCATTTGAACATTTTAAGCCCCTATAGCAGTTTTGTCAAGTGCTCCACTTATTTTTGCATTAAATTATATGCTATTTTGAATTGCAATTTATGCTTTCTTATATTTAAATATTGTCTCCATGTCTAGAATGCAAATTTGTTGAAGAAGTCTGAATCAAATGTTTTGCTTTTGAGTTCTTTGTAACTTAGAATGTGTTTTTTAATAGAAAAAAGGATATGTCATAAATGGTGGTCATGCTCCTAATCTAGTCCCCAAAGGAGTGTTTAACTCATGTTGTAGCTGAAATATAATGCTAATAACAGCAGTCCAACATCTCATGGAGCTGAGAAATACACGAGAAAGGAGAAACAAATTCACTTTCTGCTTCCTTGGGATGTACAGAGGTAGGCTTAAGCGAAGTGTTAAAAGGAACAAACAACGTAGTGTAGTTTTGGCATCCTCCTACCATCCATTCTGAATCCTCGGTTAATTTAATAGAATTTCCTTCTCCGTTTCCTCTGGTGCTCAGGGCCACTTTATTGCCCTTGTCAGACTCTGTGACATCTCACCCTGGTCTCTTCTGTGCCTCCCCACCACCACCACCAGTGGACCAGTTTACTTCAGAAGTTCTCTTCTCTTGATTTTCAGTGAAAACCACTATCTTCTAATTCTGCTGATCTTAGTTAGACATTAGGCGAGTAAGAATCTGATGCATTAGATTCCTACTAATGTGTAGGTCCCGTTCCCTTCCTCTGTTAGATTTTTTTCATTTTGAAGAGGCTGACTTTCAGTAATAGTTGCTGGACTTCCCTGGTGGCGCAGTGGTTAAGAATCCGCCTGCCAATGCAGGAGACATGGGTTCAATCCCTGGTCTGGGAAGATCCCACGTGCTGTGGAGCAGCTAAGCCTGCAAGCCACCACTACTGAGCCCACGCACCCTCACTACTGAAGCCCGCGTACCCTAGAGCCTGCGTGCTGCAACTACTGAGCCCATGCGCCACAATTACTGAAGCTTGTGTGCTCTAGGGCCTGCATGCTGCAACTACTGAGCCCATGTGCACCAACTAGAGCCTGTGTGCCTAGAGCCTGTGCTGCGCAACAAGAGAAGCTGCTGCAGTGAGAAGCCCATGCACTGCAACAAAAACCCAATGCAGCCAAAAAAAACAAAAAACAAAACTTGCTGCCATTTGTTGAGCACCCATTTGTGTCCAACATCTGCTAAATGCTTTAGAATAATTTTCTAATTTAATCCTCATAACACCTGAAAAGTGAAGGCATTATTATTGCCATTTTAAAGATGAGGAAACTGGGGCTTCAAGAGATTAAGAAACTTGCCAGAATCACACAGCTAATAAATGGAAGACTGATTGGTCTGACTCCAAAGCTTATAAACTTTACTATTACATTATGCTGCCTGCTAAGATAATTTCAAATTCAAGTCAACAAATATTCATTGGTACTTACCATGTCCTGAGTTCTATACTAGCAGCTCTATTAATGGGATTTGGGGAAGAGTAAGTACACAAGGGGAAATTATTCTGACAGTGTCAGAGAAGGATTCCAAACTGTAAGCTGCCCCGCAAGTGACAACTGGTTGACACCTCTATGATCAGAAGCCTAAATTGTCTACAACTCCTTTTTTCTATTTCAGAAGTCATAGATTTACTTAAAACGGTAAGCATTTCTGGCCATGTTAACAGTTTGGCTTTGTGTAAACAGGGAAAAAAAATGAACAAATGGTTAATTGTACATAAGGGCTATTTGTAAGTCAGGTTCAATCTGTACAATGTAACATCTTTCCTCCATCCAGCCCCCCCCCCCCCAAAAAAAAAACATA
This sequence comes from Lipotes vexillifer, assembly GCF_000442215.2. Lineage (NCBI taxonomy): Eukaryota > Metazoa > Chordata > Mammalia > Artiodactyla > Lipotidae > Lipotes > Lipotes vexillifer. Next base: position 1,268,076 of record NW_006796443.1, on the reverse strand, counting down.
TATACACAGTACTTTAATTGAATTTAATTAATAATTAGTTTTTATGGAATTTTTTTTAAATGTCTTTAAGGATATTTTAAGTGTAAATTGGTTTCTGTTTATTTTATTTGTAATTCATTAACAGTACATATTTATTTTAAGTTTGGCCTTGTCCTTAGGAATAATGAATTCTGCTATGATACCCATCCAAAGGGACTTTCAGCAAGTTGAAACAAGACTCTTAACAGCCTGTCTTTGCCTTTTGGTAGGCGCAGTCATTGGCAGCATCCCTTTCTACCAGACAGCTGTTGAGGATTTCTCGTCGGCTGTCACAGTACCCTAACGAAAATCTTCACAGTGCTGTCACTAAAGCCTGTCTTTCCAGGTAACCATATTCTCCTTTCTCACTGAATTCAACTTTCTGGGTCTTTGCTAAAACAGTGACGTAAGTTTCATAGTCTGTACTCACAGGTCTGGAAAAATTATCAGTCCGAATATGTAGCTATTTCAGCCTTGTGTTCAGTTTTTACAACATATATTACCTTACTTAGGCATAGTAATAAATTAAAGAGATTTTTATAGATGAGAAAACTAAGTCACTTACTCAAATCAGACAGTAGTAAATAAGTAAAAGTAGGTTTGGTATTTGAACGCTGGCTCATGTGTCTTCTGAGCGAGTGCTCTTAAGCACTTAGCACCTCCCAAATTTGCACTGGAACTTTCCATGCTTGGTAGTACTGTCCTGTTGCCCAAATTTGACAAAACTAACACCTTTTCAGTCTACACTAATATTTTTCATACTTGTTTGGAAATTAGTAATAAAACATCAGCTTATATAATTTCCTTACAGAATCATACTTGCATGAAACTATTTTAAAAGAATAATAAGAAAAGATTAATAGCAATGTCCAATAGACCTGGAGATTTCTTTTAGACTCTTTTCATATGATCTGGTAATTATTTTTATGGTGGTTATAACTGTTGTCCCTTCATTCCTTGATATATTAAAGGAATTAAAAGAGAATCTATATTCAGCTTAGGAGGATCTCTAACTGCCCTCTATAAGTTTTCAGCTTAGTGGACAATTTTTCTTATAGTTAAAGTAAGCTCCTTATGTTGCAACTTGAATTTGTTCTGTGGTGAAATGAGGCTAAAATGAGGTTTGTTTCCAGTGTCTTTGGGGTACTTCTTTGAATAACTAATAATTATGAGAAATAATAAAGTTGATTCTCCTTTTCTTTTAAGTAGATTAATATTAGGCTTCCAAATGAAAATTAGAAAAAAACATGCTTCAATTGCTTATTTTTTAGGCTCATGAACTGAAGAAATTATTGGGTTGGTCAAAAAGTTCGTTCTTTTTGGGCAACCCAATATATACAGAAAGATAGATTCATTATCTACCCAGTGTTTCCTTAGTCAGAACTTGGTTATAGATGTGTATTAATAGAAGTAAATAGTCAATGCCAAGTAATATAAACAGTTTCAGAGCCTAAGGGATAATAATACTTTGGAATGAATGAAATAATCGTACACAAAGCATTCTAGAGACCATTCTAGAGAGCAAACAGTGAAAACAAAACAATTCACTCTGAGTCTAGTGTAATCTTGATACCGAAACCAGACAAGAATAATGTATGAAAGGAAAATTATAAATCAAATTCATGGAATGTGTACAAAAATCCTAAATGAAATCCAATTGTAGCTAAATATATATATATATCATATATATTTATATGATATATATAATTTATTTATATATATAAATTATGAGCAATTTGGAGTTATCTCAAGAATGTGAAGATTTACTATTCTTTTTTAAAATTCACCATATTAACATATTACTGAGAAGAATATCATTTAAATAAATCAGTAAAAAGGATTGGATAAAACTCAACAGCCAAACTTAAAAACAAGCCAAAGCAAAAATAGGCAAAAAATATTCTTAGTTAACCATGAATGGACGGGAAATTCTTTAATCTGATAAAGGACACCTACTAAAACTTTATAGCAAACATTCTTATGGTAAAATACTTGGCTCATTCCATTTAGAGTTAGGAACAAAAAAAGAATGTCACCTTTCTATACTTTTAGATTGGCTAAAGATTATATGATTGGCTACATAAAAAATTCAAAAGAAGCTACATATAAACTACATATTAGAACAAATAAAATATAATGAGATTACTTATGCACCCAAGTCAGTGATATTCCTATATTCCAGCAAAAATCAATAAGGAAGTCTAATTTTTAAAAATAATACCATTCAAAATAATAATAGAAAGCTTTGAGCATCTAAGAATAAATCTAATGAGTGGCATATAATGCTTTTATGGAGAAAAACATAAATCTTTATTAAAAGCTATAAAAGATAGCTGTGGGAAATGGGAAACTGTACTATGTTCATGAAAGGGAATATTAAGTATTGTCAGGCTGTTTGTTTTCCCCCCAAGTTGATATGTAGATATAATTTGGTCAAATACAACCAAGGTTATATTGAATTGGACAAGCTGATCTCGAAATTAATATTAAGGGCCAATAATATCCAAAGAAATTTTGAGGAAGATTTAAGTGGTGTGCTTTCTCCATCAGATATCAAGATCCTTTATAAAGTTATATTTATTTTAAGTGTGGTTTCGGTGCTAGAAAAGACAAATAGACCATTAGGATAGACTACAGAGCCCTGAAACAGCCCCACATATTTCTGGGAACTTAGTATATGTTAGAGGTAGCATTATGAATTAGTGTGGGAATGGATGGACTTGTCGATAAACGGTTAAAAATAAAAAATGTCCACTTTATTCCCATACAGAAATGTAAAATCCAGATACATGACAAGAACACTGTAAGCCACTCTACAAGTTATAATCCACAAACTAAGAGATGTTTCTCAAGATTTCTAATCTCAGAAGGATTGCTAGGGCTTCCCTGGTGGCGCAGTGCTTGAGAGTCCGCCTGCCGATGCAGGAGACGTGGGTTCGTGCCCCGTTTCGGGAAGATCCCACATGCCGCGGAGCGGCTGGGCCCGTGAGCCATGGCCGCTGAGCCTGCGCGTCCGGAGCCTGTGCTCCGCAAATGGGAGAGGCCACGACAGTGAGAGGCCCACATAGCGCAAGAAAAAAAAAAAAAAAGGATTGCTATTCAGGAACTATAAAGTATACAAATTAATGAGATAAAAGCATCACCCCTAAATGGCAAGAGGATTAATAGATGTGCAGGAAAAGTTATCAGATAACCAACAAACATTTGAAAAGATGCTCAACTTACTATTGATCAGGGAAAATGACATTTAAAACAATAATCAGCTATCATTTTATACTTTTACAATTTTTACCTGTAAAAATAGCATTTTCCATGAGCAGAAGGAAATGGAATTTCATGACTGCTGTTGGGATGGAAGTCTTGTCAGTTTGGGGGTGATCTTACAGTATCTTTATGCCTTAATATATTAATACTCTATGAATTGACAATTCTACTTCTTGATAATCACCTTAGAGATAGATTTACACGTATGTATAAGGAAGCATGTAGAAGAATGTTCATTGCATCATTGTTTGTAAGAATGAAAAATGGGAAACAACCTATCAGTCCATCAGTAGGGAATGAATATATAAACTGACATATTCATATAATGAGGTACTACACAGCAGTTAAAATGAAATAGATCTACATGTATCAACAGGTATGGATCATGACAACTTAACATCAAGTCAAAAGTTTGAAAGAGGAGATTTCGTATATGATGCCATTTATATAAAAGTTTAAATACAATAAAAATGCAATATATTTTTTACTCACACATATGCAGCAAAATAAAAATATGGACAAGAAAGGTATAGACCAATTTCAGAGTAAGAGTTAGCTTCAAGGATGGAGAGAGATGAATAGAATACTTAATATACTGTAATTTTCTGTGTGCTTGAAGTAGTTCATGGTTAAAACTATTTAAAAACTAAAAAATACTTTCCATATTCATACACATATTTCACTGAATCAAATAATACATTTTCCAGTGTTATCAACTGAACACAGTAAAATTCTATTCTGTTGCCACCCCATGACCCTTTGCAAATAGGAAAACAGCTATCTTGTTTATGTATCATATGTTGACTTAAGCAAGGCTACAGAGTCAAAAGCCTTTTTATTAACCTTCTCTTTAGGATAGCACAATGGCAGGAAGGAACAACAAAAAACATTTCATAGAAAATTTTAAAGCAAAAATTTGATATGATTTATATTCATGAAGTCTATTATTAAGCAGACAAAATCAAAAGAAACTCTCTAGCCTAAATTTGTTAAACATTAAATTTACTAAATATTAGCTTGGCTCTTTTATGTTGTTAATTTAATTTTAAAAATATTTTTCATTTATGTATTGTTTATGCCAGTTGAGTTCTGACTGGAACATTTCTTCATCTGAGGGAATGGCTCCCTAAGCACCTCTCATAGCCTATAATATGTGCATCAAGTCTTGGAGCTAGATGCGTAATTCATTTTAGATAGTTGAAAACCTAAGAGGCCAAAAGGAAGAAAACTTAGAAGGTTAAGAAGATATCAGGTATTCTGTATTGCAAAAATTACTTTACTGTGGAAGAGTTAACTAGAAATTCCTATAAAAAGAGTTTTACTCCATTCAAGTTTTTTGCATTACATTAAATTATTTACTTTTGGAAAATCTTGGGGTGATGATCCCTTAGCAAAGAAATTTGGGGCAGAGTTATAAGAATTTTTTTTTTTTTTTTTTAAAGAAGATGTTGCGGGTAGGAGTTTATTAATTAATTAATTAATTTTTGCTGTGTTGCGTCTTCGTTGCTGTGCGAGGGCTTTCTCTAGTTATGGCAAGCAGGGACCACTCTTCATCGCGGTGCGCGGGCCTCTCACTATCGCGGCCTCTCTTGTTGCGGAGCACAGGCTCCAGACGCGCAGGCTCAGTAGTTGTGGCTCACGGGCCCAGTTGCTCTGCGCCATGAGGGATCCTCCCAGACCAGGGCTCGAACCCGTGTCCCCTGCATTAGCAGGCAGATTCTCAACCACTGTGCCACCAGGGAAGCCCAGAGTTATAAGAATTTAATCAGAAATGAAGATTAACTACCTTTGACATTGAGGTTATAAGGAAATTTTCCATTCATCAAAAACTTAGTTTCTGTACAGTATTTTTCAAAATTCCCTTGTGACATAAAATGAATAACAACTATATAAAATTTCCACTGTTTAAGTTATTAGCTGATTAATTTTTTTGTTGTAAGCCTGCTAGAACTAATACACAGTGTTAAATGAGTATGATGATTATTGTGGGTGTGAATTTTTTGTTTTCCTGAAGAATGATTTCATTTGCAGCAAAGACTGTTCAGGAATTTTTGGCTTAAAAACTGCTGTTCAGTTTTTTGTGGGGTTTTTTTTAACATTTTTATTGGAGTATAATTGACTTACAGTGGTGTGCTAGTTTCTGCTATATAACAAAGTGAATCAGTTATACATACACATATATCCCCATATCTCTTCCCTCTTGCGTCTCCCTCCCTCCCACCCTCCCTATCCCACCCCTCTAGCTGGTCACAAAGCACCGAGCTGATCTCCCTATGCTGTGCGACTGCTTCCCACTAGCTATCTATTTTACATTTGGTAGTGTATATATGTACATATATAGACTACCACTCTCTCATTTTGTTGCAGCTTACCCTTCCCCCTCCCTGTGTCCTCAAGCCCATTCTCTGCTATGTCTGCGTCTTTATTCCCGTCTTGCCCTTAGGTTCTTCATGACCATTTTTTTTCTTTTTTTTTAGATTCCATATATATGTGTTAGTATACGGTATTTGTTTTCCTCTTTCTGACTTCACTCTGTGTGACAGACTCTAGGTCCATCCACCTCACTACAAATAACTCAATTTCGTTTCATTTCATGGCTGAGTAATATTCCATTGTATATATGTGCCACATCTTCTTTATCCATTCATCTGTCGATGGACACTTAGGTTGATTCCAAGTCCTGGCTATTGTAAATAGAGCTGCAATGAACACTGTGGTACATGACTCTTTGAATTATGGTTTTCTCAGGGTATATGCCCAATAGTGGGATTGCTGGGTCTTATGGTAGTTCTATTTTTAGTTTTTTAAGGAACCTCCATACTGTTCTCCATAGTGACTGTATCAATTTACATTCCCACCAACAGTGTATGAGAGTTCCCTTGTCTCCACACCCTGTCCAGCATTTACTGTTTGTAGATTTTTTGATGAGGGCCATTCTGACTGGTGTGAGATGGTATCACATTGTAGTTTTGATTTGCATTTCTCGAATGATTAATGATGTTGAACATTCTTTCACGTGTTTGTTGGCAATCTGTATATCTTCTTTGGAGAAATGTCTGTTTAGGTCTTCTGCCCGTTTTTGGATTGGGTTGTTTGTTTTTTTGATGTTGAGCTGCATGAGCTACTTGTAAACTTGGAGATTAATCCTTTGTCAGTTGCTTCATTTGCAAACATTTTCTCCCATTCTGAAGGTTGTCTTTACGTCTTGTTTATGGTTTCCTTTGCTGTGCAAAAGCTTTGAAGTTTCATTAGGTCCCATTTGTTTATTTTTATTTTTATTTCCATTTCCCTAGGAGGTGGGTCAAATAGGATCTTGCTGTAATTTATATCATAAAGTGTTCTGCCTATATTTTCCTCTAAGAGTTTGATAGTGTCTGGCCTTCCATTTAGGTCTTTAATCCATTTTGAGTTTCTTTTTGTGTATGGTGTTAGGGAGTATTCTAATTTCATTCTTTTACATGTAGCTGTCCAACTTTCCCAGGAGCACTTATTGAAGAGGCTGTCTTTTCTCCATTGTATATTCTTACCTCCTTTACCAAAGATAAGGTGACCATATGTGTGTGGGTTTATCTCTGGGCTTTCTATCCTGTTCCACTGACATATTTCTGTTTTTGTGCCAGTACCATACTGCCTTCGTTACTGTAGCTTTGTAGTATAATCTGAAGTCCCGGAACCTGATTCCTCCAGCTCCGTTTTTCTTTCTCAAGATTGCTTTGGGGCTTCCCTGGTGGCGCGGTGGTTGAGAGTCCGCCTGCCGATGCAGGGGACATGGGGTCGTGCCCCGGTCCGGGAAGATCCCACATGTCGCGGAGCGGCTGGCCCCATGAGCCATGGCCGCTGAGCCTGTGCGTCCAGAGCCTGTGCTCCGCAATGGGAGAGGCCACAGCAGTGAGAGGCCCGCGTACTGCAAAAAAAAAAAGATTGCTTTGGGTATTCGGGGTGTTTTGTGTTTCCGTACAAATTGTGAAATTTTTGCTCTATTTCTGTGAAAAATGCCGTTGGTAGTTTGATAGGGATTGCATTGAATCTGTAGATTGCTTTGGGTAGTATAGTCATTTTCACAATATTGATTCTTCCAATCCAAAAAAATGGTATACCTCTCCATCTATTTGTATCATCCTTAACTTCTGTCATCAGTGACTTATAATTTTCTGCATACAGGTCTTTTCTCTCATTAGGGGGGTTTATTCCTAGTTATTTTATTCTTTTTTTTTTTTGCGGTTTGTGGGCCTCTCACTGCTGTGGCCCCTCCCGTTGCGGAGCACAGGCTCCGGACGTGCAGGCCCAGCGGCCACGGCCCACGGGCCCAGCCGCTCCAAGGCACGTGGGATCCTCCCAGACCGGGGCACAAACCCGCGTCCCCTGCATCGGCAGGCAGACTCCCAACCACTGCGCCACCGGGGAAGCCCCTCCTAGTTATTTTATTCTTTTTGTTGCAATGGTAAATGGGAGTGTTTTCCTAATTTCACTTTCATATTTTTCATCATTAGTATATAGGAATGCCAGAGATTCTGTGCATTAATATTTTTTTCCTGGTACTTTACCAAATTCATTAATTAGCTCTAGTAGTTTTCTGGTAGCATCTTTAGGATTCTCTATGTATGGTATCATGTCATCTGCAAACAGTGACAGCTTTACTTGTTCTTTTCCAATTTGGATTCCTTTTATTTCCTTTTCTTCTCTGATTGCTGTGGCTAAAACTTCCGAAACTATGTTGAATAATAGTGGTGAGTGTGGGCCACCTTGTCTTGTTCCTGATCTTAGTGGAAATGGTTTCAGTTTTTCACCATTGAGGATGATGTTGGCTGTGGGTTTATCATATATGGCCTTTATTATGTTGAGGTAGGTTCACTCTATGCCTACTTTCTGGAGCGTTTTTATCATAGATGGGTGTTGAATTTTGTCGAAAGCTTTCTCTGCATCTGTTGAGATGATCATATGGTTTTTCCTCCTTCATTTGTTAATATGGTGTATCACATTGATTTATTTGCATACATGGAAGAATCCTTGCATTCCTGGGATAAACCCCACTTGATCATGGTGTATAATCCTTTTCATGTGCTGTTGGATTCTGTTTGCTAATATTTTGTTGAGGATTTTTGCATCTATGTTCATCAGTGGTATTGGCCTGTAGTTTTCTTTTTTTGTGACATCCTTGTCTGGTTTTGGTATCAGGGTGATGGTGGCCTCGTAGAATGAGTTTGGGAGTGTTCCTCCCTCTGCTATATTTTGGAAGAGTTTGAGAAGGATAGGTGTTAGCTCTTCTCTAAATGTTTGATAGAATTCGCCTGTGAAGCCATCTGGTCCTGGGCTTTTGTTTGTTTGAAGATTTTTTTTTTTTTTTTGCGCGAAACGCGGGCCTCTCACTGCCGTGCCCCCCCCCGCCCCCGCGGCAGAGCACAGGCTCCAGACGCACAGGCCCAGCGGCCATAGCTCACCAGCCCATCCGCTCCGCAGCATGTGGGATTCTCCCGGACCGGGGCACGAACCCGCGTCCCCTGCATCGGCAGGCGGACTGTCAACCACTGCGCCACCAGGGAAGCCCTGTTGGAAGATTTTTAATCACAGTTTCAATATCAGTGCTTGTGATTAGTCTGCTCATATTTTCTATTTCTTCCTGGTTCAGTCTCGGAAGGTTGCACATTTCTAAAAATTTGTCCATTTCTTCCAGGTTGTCCATTTTATTGGCATAGAGTTGCTTGTAGTAATCTCTCATGATCCTTTGTATTTCTGCAGTGTCATTTGTTACCTCCCCTTTTTCATTTCTAATTCTATTGATTTTAGTCTTCTCCCTTTTTTTCTTGATGAGTCTGGCTAATGGTTTATCAATTTTGTTTATCTTCTCAAAGAACCAGCTTTTAGTTTTATTGATCTTTGCTATCATTTCCTTCATTTCCTTTTCATTTATTTCTGATCTGATCTTTATGGTTTCTTTCTTTCTGCTAACTTTGGGGTTTTTTTGCTCTTCTTTCTCTAATTGCTTTAGGTGTAAGGTTAGGTTGTTTATTTGAGATGTTTCTTGTTTCTTAAGGTAGGAATGTATTGCTATAAACTTCCCTCTTAGAACTGCTTTTGCTGCATCCCATAGGTTTGGGGTCGTCGTGTTTTCATTGTCATTCGTTTCTAGGTATTTTTTAATTTCCTCTTTGATTTCTTCAGTGATCTCTTGGTTATTTAGTAGTGTATTGGTTAGCCCCCATGTGTTTGTAGTTTTTACAAACTTTTTTCCTGTAACTGATATCTAGTCTCATAGCGTTGTGGTTGGAAAAGATACTTGATATGATTTCAGTTTTCTTAAATTTACCAAGGCTTGATTTGTGACCCAAGATATGATCTATCCTGAAGAATGTTCCATGAGCACTTGAGAACAAAGTGTATTCTGTTGTTTTTGGATGGAATGTACTATAAATATCAATTAAGTCCATCTTAGTTAATGTATCATTTAAAGCTTGCGTTTCCTTATTTGTTTTCATTTTGGATGATCTGTCCATTGGTTAAAGTGGGGTGTTAAAGTCCCCTAATGTGATTGTGTTACTGTTGATTTTCCCTTTTATGGCTGTTATTATTTGCCTTATGTATTGAGGTGCTCCTGTGTTGGGTGCATAAATATTTACAATTGTTATATCTTCTTCTTGGATTGATCCCTTGATCATTTTGTAGTGTCCTTCTTTGTCTCTTGTAATAGTCTTTGTTTTAAAGTCTATTTTGTCTGGTATGAGAATTTCTACTCCAGCTTTCTTCTGATTTCCATCACACCAACATCGCTTTTATTAAAGCTTATACTCAAGGCTATGGGAACCACCAAAGATTTAGAGCTATGGAAACCTAAATTAGAAGTGTATGTTTTTAGTATGTTTATTTGAAACATAGGGTTAGTTTATAGTAATATAGTGCAGGCGACCGTGGATTAAAAAGCAGTTCTGTGGGCTCACTTGTGATCATAAATTCCGGATATAACTTTATTTATGTGTGAGGGAAACTCTGTTTTCATGTTCCAAGCCCATGATGTTCATACAATGGAATTGTAAATGAAGAATGCCTCTGTCACTCAGAAGATAGTTGTTTTGACAACATACATATAGAATAGATAAACAGGTATATTTTTTAAATGGAAGGAAAAATCAAGCTGAATAATCTTAAAGTCATCTAATAATTTGTATTAGAAAATAAAGAAAACCTCATTAATCCACCTCCACTAATCTGAATTTTTGATTGCCAATCTGAAGTAGGTTAAATTGTGGTTGTTTTATCTATTTAAGAAAATTTGAAAAGCCAGTTAAATGATAAATAAGATGTATGAGGTATACTAAATCCATTTTAAAAAGCAAATTATTTTCATTCTTGTCCTGCAAAATGTTGTATATAAGCAAATACTGCTAATTACACATTAGTTTTCTTTATTAAAGGCGATTCAACAAACATACTTCATCTTCACACATACTTGAAGTTTATATTTATTCTGAAATGTTTTATTATCTAGCTTTCACAGATCGAGACTGATCATCCTTAATTGGTTATAATTAGTAAGCGAGATAGTGAGTGAGTCTGTCTGTCTAAGTGTCAAAAGATATTTGGGAATTACAGAAAGCTTTGACTTTATCAATCCATCCTTCCCACCCCACCAGGTTTTTACCAAGCCTTGCAAGGTCAGCATTAGAAAAAAATCTGGCAGATGCTACAATAGAAATAAGTACTGATAATAACCTGGAGCCAGAATTGGAGGATTACAAATGTAAGTGTTTGATTTGTTTCTTTTTTAAGTGAAATAATAATTATTAAGCATTTGTATTGTTTATTTTTTAAATTTCAATTAAAAATGTTTTTGGTTTCCACCCATTTTGTTTTATGTATTGCATTGAAAAAATAAACCTTTTATTTAAAAAAAAAGTTTCCAGATACTAGATATAGTTCCTCCCCCAAGAGCTGCAATTGACATGAATATATTAAAGGCTCAGAGAAGTCCTACTGTAAATAAACATGTAATTTTGTTTTACCTTTTATTCCAAATGTATATTTCACCACAGGTTCTAGCAATCTGTTTTCTTTGCACAACATTTACATTTTGGGGACTACCAGTGTCCTACAGGGCATGTTTTGGAAACTGTTCTAGGTTGATGTAGACTAAACTAATATTCAGAGTACCATTTCATGCCTTCTTACTCCTTTCATTTCCACCCGTATTGTCTTCTGTGGTACTTTTCTTCTTGATTGCCATAAGTGTAATTTAGAGTTTTGGGGAAGTTTAGATCTTCCTGTAAAAGTACCCTATTCTTCATTTAGAGCACAATAAAAGGTTCTCTGTTTTTTGAGGGTAATTACCTGTCTTATCAGAATATCCAATGTGTGATCACTCTCTAAAGGGGGGACTTATTGTGGCTCTCTTTATAGATGTTTTTAATAGTTGGGGCTACACCGAGATAAGAATTTGATGTTAAGGAAATAGGTGACATTTTTAGAGTAAAATTATAAATTCAACATACTGATGGATCTGGGTACAGATACGCAGAGCCAACTCAAAGAGACAGAATAACTCTGGGATTTGGAGATTCAGAGCATTACTTACTTGAATGGTTTAACGTATCCAAAGAAAGACTGCATCAGTCAGACTATAGATTGTTTAGTCTTGGCAACAGGCCAGTGTTAGCAGTCCCCATCTAAGCCTTGCATAGGAGGTAAGGAGCCTAAGTTAAGCAACTTTTTTTTTTTTTTCCCTCCGTACGCGGTCCTCTCACTGTTGTGGCCTCTCCCGTTGTGGAGCACAAGCTCCGGACGTGCAGGCCCAGCGGCTATGGCCCACGAGCCCAGCCGCTCCGCAGCACGTGGGATCCTCCTGGACCGGGGCACGAACCCGCGTCCCCCGCATCGGCAGGTGGACTCCCAACCACTGCGCCACCAGGGAAGCCCCTAAGTTAAGCAACTTTTGATTCATCTGGTCCCATTCAGTTTTAATATCATCTCTGTTGTAGAGAATTCATGTAATTCATTCTCCTTGTTCAGAGGATAAGTTTCACCGAAAAACCTTCTGATGAGGATTTGGCTTTCCACGCAAGGCCCCCTCCATATAAAATGCTGATATGGCAACCAGTGTATCATATAGTCTCTATGAAATTTGCAGTTTTCATTGCAATGTAATATTGCAGTTCTGGTTTTATATATCAGAATTTATGTATAGATCAAAATATATGTCTTTAATGTTCTCCTGAGAGTTAGGTTTGCCCTCAGTCATAATGATAAAATCGAGTTTTGAGCCTACCAGACTGAAGGCCTTGACAAATTTACCAAAATAATGCCATCCTATGAGATTTCTTAGAAGACAGCTAGCCAGCTTTCTCCCAAGAAAGTACTAGCTTCACCATTCTCTGAGTTCATTTCCCTTTTCTAGCCTGAAATTTTAGCAATAAACATTAGTTGAGTGAATTAAATCATCCTAAAGCACTACATGTACTGAATAGATATCCTCCATAAACTAAACTGTAGATGGTATCAAATGCTGTTTGAACCTGAAATCATGTGTGTCATCTCAACATACAAGTATGTAGTAAATTCACTGACGCAATCCTGGTCTTTCCCTTTACAGTTTTATATTGGATCTATTTCAGAGACCTGAAAGTAGTCAATAAATAGTAAATTCTCAGCACAGCAGTTCATGTTTTCCTTCCCTATAGAACTTGTGAGTAGAAGGAAAATGGCAAAGAAATATTGGAGGGAGAGGTCTACTGTGCTTTGGCAAATGTGTAGCACTCAGCAGTGATTAAACAGGGTGACAGTTTATTTTTAGCTCAGAATTGTTCACGGTACTCCATAGATGCAAATGTTGCTTTCTCTCCTTGTCTTTCAAAATGTTTTAGCACAAAAACAGCAATTTTCTTATTTGAAATAGGAGGAAAAAAAGATGGGTCAGTTGCTTAAGGCATTGTAATTGTCTGTCTGCTTGCTCGGGTATTTCCGCAGGATGGAATATTATTTAGAGTCCACATTGCAGAAAGAATATCGGACTATACTAAATTCTGTTTTTAGCTCTACCCATACTAGCTGGGTGATTTTAAGCAAATTATTTAATTTATGTTCTTCTTAACTTCCTCATAATTCTTGTCTCATTGTTAAGAGATTTCCATGAAATTATATGAGAAAACAATGAGCTGAAGCTAAGGTCCTCAGTGAATGATAGTTTCTATTATGGTCAGTACTACTACAAAACTACTACTATTATGTTATTATTATTGACCTTGGAATATGTCAGGTAGTGAGCATGTGTATCTCCTTACTGTAGGGAATACATGTGAGATATGTACCCTGACATAAATTTATTACTTAGTTCCCTGGCTTCAAGGAGCTCATATTCTATCCTAGACCAACTATTTAAAGCAAATAGGGGACAGTACAATAATTATTATCACAGAATAACTGTAGCACCTGTGGTGCATATTTGGAAGTAAAGATCTCCTGGACCATTCCTAAAAATAGTAATTTGAGAGGTCTGGGGTCAGTTGGTTCATCTATATTTTTAGCTAGAGCTCTAGGGGACTCTCCTATGGGGTTTTTCAATGGGTGGGTCCTAAAAAAAATTATATTCAAGGTACTTCAGAGCTTTCAAATGTATGTATTTTAGAGTTTCTGACCAAACAAGCTCATAAAGGTGGCTTGACTGAGTCTGGGTTTTTTTCCCCCTTCTCTTTTATATCTCTATGCTGTTTGCTACATACGTTGTTTTAAATAAAAGTTATTACATTTTAGAACATCTGAAGCCTTTTTGTAGAGATTTTAAGCTTTTTATGTAGTGCTATGATGTTTTATTACCACCTTCAAGCTTATTTCTTTTAGATGTTAGATGAAAATTCCTTGATGAGCCCACAAGGTATTAAAGATGCAGTATTGCATTCTATTTGGGCTGGACTTGGCTTCTCTGAGGACAGTGCTACCAGTAATTCTCTGTCCTGTGTGAAATGTTTAGGTGAAGTCACATCTGGATCTCTGAGGATTGGAGCTGTTAGTGCACCGATCTATAATGCCCATGAGAAAATGAAAGTGCCTGATGTTCTGTTCTATGACAACATCCAGGTAAGATCAGGACTTTGCATTCGTGGATATATCCCTCTTACATTGTGGTAATTAACCCCAATTCAAGTGAAACTGATGTTTATGTTTGTAATTTGCTCAGTTCAATTCAGATGATGCAGAATGAGGTGACAGTCAAAACATCTTTTATTAAGTCGTTGTAAAATTATAAACTCTTCCCAGAGTTACTTGAGAATTGGAAGAGTTGCTGCAATGATTAGAGTAATAAATATTAAATGCAGACATAACTATACTTTAATAAATAAAATAAATATATTATTAAATTAAAAACAAAAGGCACTAATATTCATCTTCTCTTTTGTGTTCCTGTTAAATCATTTCAAGTAATTCAAAAAGGGATGTGTCCTATGCATTCTTTTCCTCATGTTTCTTTCCTTTTCCCAAAAATTCCTAGTATTTTTCTAGTCTTTACTTTTTCTTATCTTTTTTTAAGAGAGGAGGATAGATAATTTTCCACTTGTAAACTAACCAATAATTATGAGATTCCACTAAGACACAGAAATAAGTGTGTACCCAGAAAGCTTTATTATAGATGTTCACTTTAATAAGAATTTTTTCCAGAGAAAATTACCCATAATATAAAAAGATATTTTCTTTTCCAGATTTTCTGTGAAGTGCTTATGTATTTATTTTATAATAAAAACCATATTTAAAATTTTCTCTAATATTTGGTCACTATTCTGCATGTAAATAATAATCCTACATTTACAAATTATGTTTGAAGAACTTCTACTTACCATTTTCACTATATTAAGGAATTAGAGAATTAAAGTAAAGAATTTTTTTATCTGCTATTTCCCAATCCTATTTGTTGTTCAATGGGTAACAGAATGTATATCCCTACATTATGTTAACAATAAAAGGTATCTCAGCAAATCCTTCTTTCTCAGTAAAAGTCTTGATTAAATGTTTTTGAAATCTGTCCAGATTATAATTATCTATGACATAGCAAAAGGCATAACCTGAATTTGCTTTGTATTCTTCATTCTATGGGCCATTAACTAATATTGGTTTTATTTTTCTTCCAGAGCATTAATGCTCTTATACAAGCAGTGGACAAATGAACAGAAAATAAGGTTACTTATAAGACACAAAGTAATAACGAACCTTGCCTGTCAAAGACAAAAACATGATGGCAAGGAAAATGTAATATTTTCAAGCATTTATGGTATCACACTCTGTTCATGTATTAGAAAGGCATAAAGAAAAAAGAATCAGGGAGATTTCTCTGGTGGCACAGTGGTTAAGAATCCGCCTGCCAATGCAGGGGACACGGGTTCGATCTCTGGTCCGGGAAGATCCCACATGCTGCGGAGCAACTAAGCCCGTGTACCACAACTACTGAGCCTGCACTCTAGAACCCGCGAACCAAAACTACTGAAGCCCGCACGCCTAGAGTCCCTGTTTCACAACAAGAGAAGCCACCGCAGTGAGAAGCCTGAACACCACAGCTCAAGAGTAGCCCCCGCACGCAGCAACGAAGACCCAACGCAGCCATAAATAAATAAATAAATAAGAATCAGGAAACTTTGTCATAAGTGACAGTTTGAAAAACTCCGTGGCAACAAAGGTTGAAAAGACTTTCCAGCGTATAAAAATGTAGGAAATTCAGTAGCAGGGAGGGCCATTTTACCCTTGAACACAGTGTCTGTTGCCATGGTGTTTGTGACATAGACGTTGAGGACAGCAGGGCTGCTGTGATCTTTACACAGTGGCCCTGAGGGATTTTCTGCAGCCTGTCTCCAAACGTACCTTCTCTTCATAAAGCATTATGAATTAACCATTAATGAAAAATTCTAGCTGTACCAATTCTAGGAATGGTGGCTTGATTAAATTTGCTTGTTGCATATATTATTATTGCATATTATTATTGCGTTTTATGTTGCACTTCACCTTTGAAACAGTAGTCTTCAGTGCCTCTAGAGTATTTAGGTGCTTCTATACCATCTTGTTCTATACCCTGTGGTCCCCTTGCCACACCGTGTTGTAATTGATTTTTTTTTTTTTTTTTTCTTGCGTTATGCGGGCCTCTCACTGTTGTGGCCTCTCCCATTTGCGGAGCACAGGCTCCGGACGCGCAGGCTCAGCGGCCATGGCTCACGGGCCCAGCCGCTCCACGGCATGTGGGATCTTCCCGAAACGGGGCACGAACCCGCGTCTCCTGCATCGGCAGGCGGACTCTCAAGCACTGCGCCACCAGGGAAGCCCTGTAATTGATTTTTAAAACGTATTTTCCACACTACTAAGATAAAGCCTGTTGTGGCTGTTTTAATTTTGTGTCTCTAGCAAATAGCACAGTGCCTGGCACATAGTGACTGTTGAATAAATATGTGTTGAGTGAATTTATGAAAGAAGGAAAAAGATTTTGAATGTTCATAATTAGGAGTATTATTTTTTATTATATCTGTCATGAAGGAATTATAGATCAGTGCACTAACAGCTCCAGTCCTCAGAGATCCAGATATGACTTCACCTAAACATTTCACACAGGACAGAGAATTACTGGTAGCACTGTCCTCAGAGAAACCAAGTCCAGCCCAAATAGAATGCAGTACTGCGTCTTTAATATCTAGTGGGCTCATCAAGGAATTTTCATCTAACATCTAAAAGAAATAAGCTTGAAGGTGGTAATAAAACATCATAGCACTACATAAAAAGCTTAAAATCTCTACAAAAAGGCTTAAGATGTTCCAAAATGTAATAACTTTTATTTAAAACAAAGTATGTAGCAAACAGCATAGAGATTAAAAAAGAGAAGGGGAATAAAACCCCAGAACTCAGTCAAGCCACCTTAACACTTGCAGTAGTAAGGAGGAGAGATTGGAAGAAAGAGAGATTAATAGCCTCTTAAGCCTAATGAGCTTTAGATTTGAAAAACTTTTAAAAAATATCTACCATGTGTCAAACCTTTCTTAATATAGTAATTAAAACACACACACACACACACACACACACATACATACATACATACATACATACATACATACATACATACATACATACATATCCAGGGCTCAAGTTGCCAGATTCTGTCAAGGGAAAAAAGCAAGCAAGTACACGTGGTTACTATAGAGCGTGATGAAAGTACGCACAGGTTACTGTGGTAGCATTGATGAGGTGATGGTCCCAGATTGGAGTGATCCTGGAAAATGAGTTCACTAGGCAACGTTGAGAGAGAGTCTCAGGCAGAGACACTAGCATTTGCAGAGACGTGGCTATGTGAGAGTGTAGATTATTCAGGGAGCTACATCTAATTAATTGTCATGGCCAGAGCTGAGATTCAAATGGAAGTGACAAGAGATGAGGCTGATGAGTTAAAAGGTCAGATTATCTGGACCTTTTGCTAATTGAGGAATTTGGAAGCTATTCAGAAGTGAGGAAGCCGTTGAAAACTTTGAAGCACATTTGTACTTTTGTTAACTTTGCATTCATTCTTTAATATTGTCTATGAGTTGGAACAAAGGCAGAGAGGGACTAGTTAGGAGGCTGTTTCGATAGTCCAGGTGAACCTTATGAAGGATCTGAACGAAGGCAGTGATAGTGGGGACACAGTGGAGGGGACACATTGCAGGGCTATGTAGGAGGTAGGTAGAGTCAATGGAACTTTGTGTTGGATGAAAGTCAAAGAGGCTTCCTCATGGAGCACATAGTCTGCTGGAAAAGTAAGCAGAAGAGTGAAGAGAAAAAGATTCTACATTGCGCCCGTGATTGGAACACACAGTAGGAGAGTGATGGGGGATGAGACTGAGACTACATCAAAAAAATAAGGAGTGACCCTTGTTCCGAAGGTATTAGGAGTCATTTAAGGAATTTGGCGGGGGGGAAGTGACTAGAATATTTTCCTAGTGTTTGTGAACAGAGAAGTGACTGTCAGTACTGTGGAGAGCACATTGACTCAAGGAGAGACTGAAGTCAGAGACGCCACATTGGCTGATAAAAATCTAGGCCAGACATGATAAAAACCTAAATGAAAGCTGTGGGGATGGAATAGAATGGGTAGATACAGTGGGCTTTTAGGTGGCTGAATGGCTTAGACTTGGTGTTTAATTGGCTTTTGATAAGGGCCAACTGAGATGGACAAGAAGATGATGATGATCCCTATTAATTGGGATAAGAAGTACAGGATAAAGAATGAAGCTGAGGAGAAAGGAATGAGTCAAGTTTTGGAGGTGATGAGTTCGAGGAGACTGGGAAATAGCTAGCATAGTTCGATAGTTGCTCAGAAATACGGGGCTGGAGTCAAGAAGAAAAGTCTTGCTGTTGAAGATCAGTGTAAAGTTGGTGGTTGAAGCCGTGGAATGGATGAGAGGATTTAGGGAGAGCAGGGTCAGAAGTAACTCGTTGAGCGCTGATGTGTGGGTCCCCAACTCTGCACATAGCCCTCCCTCGCCTGGTGGGTGCCCATGTACAAGTAGGCAGAAACTGCTCTGCCCTATACTGTGACCCCCCAGGAAAGCATGTAACAAGGTAGTGAAAGAGAACAAAAGAAGGAAGAAAATCAATATTTAAGGATCTGCTACCTAAAGAAGATACAAAAGACCACAGAGAGAAATTGTTAGAGAGGTAAGAGGGAATCAGGAGAGAGACACAGCTGGGAGAGAAGACTTTTAAGAAATTGTCTATGGTACCAAGTGGGACAAGAGGTTAAGGAAAGAATTACATAGGCCGTGACCTTAGCCTTAGCTAATGTTTGTTGACTTGAATAACTTAGATGCAATGAGGGCATGAAGTAGAAGGACATGAGAAAAAGTTAAGAAGACTACAAGTATAGTTTAGATTATTTTTCAGTGTTTACATTGCTTTTTTACCTGCTCTCTAGGCGCTTATTCCAACTTTCCTATCTGTTCTTCATGCATATTAGCCCAGGCATTTCTGGAAGAACTTAATGTTGTCTGGAACTTGGCACTGATTTTTCATCTTACTTAGAAGGAAGAGGTCTACAGACCACATTATCACAAGAACCCAGATTAAAAGAATGTTCTAGGGACTCCCCTGGTGGTGCAATGGTTAAGAATCTGCCTGCCAATGCAGGGGACACGGGTTCGATCCCTGATCCGGGAAGATCCCACGTGTCGTGGAGCAACTAAGCCTATGTGTCACAGCTGCTGAGGCCTGTGCACCTGGAGCCCGTGCTCCATGGCAAGAGAAGCCACTGCAATGAGAAGCCCGTGCATGGCAACGAAGAGTAGGCCCCCGTTCACTGCAACTAGAGAAAGCCCGCACGCAGAGACGAAGACCCAACGCAGCCAAAAATAAACAAACAAATAAATAAGTAAATAAATTTATATTAAAAAAAAGAATATTCCAGGGCTCCCCTTTAACTAGGATAACCATGTACCCTCCCTCATTTGCTTAAGATAGTCCCTGTTTACATTTGTTGTTCCAGCATATTAATAACACCTCTTTTTGTTCTAAAAAGTATTCCAGAATGGAATACTTCAAGCCTTGTTAAAACTTGTTAAACGTTGTTAAAACTCCAGTTCCATGGTTTATCTGCAAGCAGTTTTAAAAAATTTAAATTACCAAGATAAACATTAAGGAATACTCATCTGTTCTTGAAGGCGGGAAAAAACTTTCTCAGTTTTTCTGAAAAAGAAACTCTGAAGGGAAGCATTGCTTAATGTGGCAAGAAAAAGGAAAATATTCTAGATGTCAAAAAATTCATAAACCAAGTTAAAAAAAGAAAAGTGAATGGCAAACTAGAAAAATATCTGCAGCATATATGAGATAGAAAAGGTCAATTTGCCTTTTTTACAAATAGAGAACTACAGTAAGTACTTATGAGACCATTATTGTTTTGATACAGAAAACCAAGAGAAAGTAATAGGGACATTAACTGTTCTGGGATATAGCTCTCCCTTCAACTCCCAGATGAGCCTTTGTGACCTACTTATGATTGTCCTATTTTTCAAGATATAAAAGAGCAATGTAATTTCCTCTGTGCCTATTGTGCACAGCTTTAATCTTGTTCTTTGATTGTATTGTGTCATGATTTGAATTTAAAAATATGAAAGTGAATAATATATTTTTAATTCTAAAGCTGTATATACTTTGAAGGTAATGGTTAAGAAGAAGAAAATGTAAAATGTTGCACGGAAATCTCCAATTATTTTAGAAAGCCTTTGTATATTCGCATTAGTGTTAATTTAAATATTATATTAAATTATAAGCCAACACTGCATAGTACAATAGCTGAAAAATATTTGAGTTGAATCATAAAAACTCTTTGAAATACGTATTGGTCAGTGGTTGAGTCTTGCTAAGGGGGACCATTTCAGGTTTTCAATATCAGTGACCAAGTTGGTTATATAACTTATTTATAACCACAGCATTACTTTTAATTTTTTTTAATAATCAAATTGAGTATTGTCTATTATAATAGATGTTTTACTTTCCATGAAGATATCTTTATAGTTAACTTTCTTATTTCACCTTGATTATTCAAAACACAATTAACCTCTAGTTGTTTTTCCTCTAGCACATGATAGTGATGGAAGATATGCTCAAAGACTTTCTTCTTGGAGAACACCTATTATTGGTTGGGAACCAGGTGAGTTATGGCTGGAACTCAGGTACTAATGAATAAATGATAGTAGCAGTTTAAAAGCAGTAAGTTTCTTTTCCTTGTTGGAGTACGTTTTTAGAAATGATTTTTTCCCCAGTTAAATGACTAGTTGAATTAAACAACAAGGGTCTTCTACCTTCTAAACCTTAGAATTACCTTATACGTATCTGCTCTTCTTTCCCACGTCTGTCACCCTAGCCCAACTCGTCATCACCTATCACCTGGATTACAGCCGTGGTTTCCTAATATAGCTTCACCCCAACCTTACTTTCACTGTGACCTACTCTCCACTCTGCAGCCAGATTGATACTTGTGAAAATAAAATCTAAGTTTCTCTTTTTTTGCTTAAATTTGCTCCCCATCGCCCTTAGGTGTAGGCTTGGCTCCCTCCTTTCTTGCATTTGGTGTTAGCTTGAGCCACTCTGAACTTCTTTCAGTTTTTTTTTTTTTTTTTTTCGGTACGCGGGCCTCTCACCATTGTGGCCTCTCCCGTTGCGGAGCACAGGCTCCGGACGCGCAGGCTCAGCGGCCATGGCTCATGGGCCCAGCCTCTCCGCGGCATGTGGGATCCTCCTGGACCGGGGCACGAACCCATGTCCCCTGCATCGGCAGGCGGACTCTCAACTGCGCCACCAGGGAAGCCCCCTCTTTCAGTTCTTATCTCCCCTCTGGTCCTTGGTGCCTGCTCTTCTCTCTGCCTGGAGCACTCCTAGTCCCCTTCCCACACCCCTTTTCTCTAACTCCGGGACATGTTCTCTTGCCCCTAGCTTTTAGGTTTCCCTGCTTCTACATAACTTCCTTCCATCTCTCCATCATCACACTCGTATGTTACTGTATTTACATGTAGAATGACTATCTTCCCAACTTGTCTATTTGCCCATCAAGGGCAGGGACCATGGTTCTGTTGCTCATCTCTGTGTCCTCAGTTCCTGGCACAGTGCTTGCTGCTACATAGTAGATATTGAATGTGTTTATGGAGGGAGTGGATGGACATTTTATATCTAGAGGCTTCTGATAATTTTCCTCAATGAAATTAACAGACTCATAATGAACAGCACCTTTGGTTTTTTTAATTAGTTTGAAATTAAGGATAGCAAGCTTTCAGAAGAAGTTTGGTCTTTTTGTTTTTTAACTTATAAAAACAATACGTATTCTTTATTTAGTCCCTCAAACTTACAAAAAAAATTTTTTTTTTAAATAAAAAAGGGCCAATTGAGTGGTTTACTGGTTGAGTTCACAGGCTTGGATGTTAGCTGGCTAGAGGTCCAATTGCAACTCTTTCACAGATGGCTGTGACTTTGGGCAAATTGCTAATCTTACTAAGGCTCAGTCTCCTGATATCTAACCTAGGAATGCAACTCATGTGCTCGCTGTTGGGCTAATGTATGGGTCACATGAAATAATGCATGGAAAGCACTTCACACAGTCCCTGGCTCATGATAGGTGCTCAGTTAGAATTAGATCTGTGTGTCACTCTGTTGTTAAAAAGGACTTTATTACTCTGTTTTATTTTTTTCTGAACAAGAATTAAAGGGTGAACAATAGAGTATTCATGGTCTTTTTTCCACTATTTAAAAAGTCCTGATGAGTCTATGTACCAGAGTGGGAGGCTGAAAATCAGTTAACAGTCCAGTATTCAGTACTTGATATTGAAGCCCAGGAGGTCAAGTTCTCATCTGACTCTGAAAACTGATGACTCTCATCTCACTTTGCAGAATGATGGCTTCATAGCCCAGAGTACCTCACAAACTTTTTATAAGTCGTTAAACCCTGGTATACTCAGTGTGTCTTTTTCAGGTCTTCTGATGTTATTTGAATTGCCTTAGACACAGTCTGCTGGCATCTCAACAGCTGCAGACCAGAGAGTAGACCAAGAGAGTAGGCAAAGAAAGTAGACCAAGAATACACAGAGCTGGGGCTTGAGGAATAATTTTTGCTGAGGAGCAGGCTTTCAAAAGGAAGGTCCCTAGGGGTCAAGTTATGATGTTCAAGCAGCTTTGAAATATCCTAGATGATACTGATGTCCTTGGGGTTTAGTGGGTGGGATACAGAAGGAGTTTCCTGGTAAAGACAGGGTTTACGTTTGAGTTAGATAATAGAGTCAGGGTTTCACAAGAGTTGTCTAGGTTGAAAGGTTAAAGTTAGAGCCTAGCCAGTAACCAGAGAGACAGGGAGAACATTCTAACCCCTGGGGGCTGGGGAGAGCTATACAGGATGAGGGCTGAGGTGGAGCAGAGGATTGCTTCTTCTTTATGATAAACTAAAAAGAGGCTATGAAAGTGCTTTGAAAGTACTCTAGAGTGCTGTACAAATGTCGATGTGAAATCCAGTATGCTACCTCTAGTCTATTTCGAGTCCCAAAGAAGAGAACAAGACACTAGGGCAAAGGGCTAGGCATTGGGTGGAGCAAAGATCAGCTCCCTCTCTACACATACGTGGCGGGACCGCAGCATCCGGTGAGGGTGGGAGATCCCACTGGTTTTCAGGCTTGCGTAGAGTTGCCTAAGGAACCTCTGGGTAGAGCCTGCAAAAGATGCTCAGGAGGTGCAAGGCAGGAGGCAGGGACTTCACACAAACGTCGTCTGTCAGTCAATGCTGTCACAAACCCTGCCTGTCGTCAGCAGATCAGTGTCTTGCCTTCTTTTACCCCTAGTCTGTCACCCTCCACTTTGGAGAAACAGAAAAATTGAAAAGTGGAGATTGTATACATTATAAATTTGCTACACTTAGCTGGCGTTTTTCATGGCAGAAAGCTTTTTTATCCTTTCATTATAAACCTCTAAGACACTGATGGTCTTAGATTTTATAAGTAAATTCTGCTACCTGTGTCCATAAAATTATCTAGTGAAAAAGTCTAAGTCTTTTAGGCTATCATTTGATGTCTTCCATTGTCTCATCCCACTCCGCTTGCAGCCTCGTGTCTCATTTCTCCCCTGAAATTCATGTCCTCAGATAAACACTCTGTTTTCCAGATACCTTCTTATCAGTGTTATATTTTAACCTTTGATTGTCACCAGCGTGCTCTCTTCTTTCTCCCATCTTTGCCTATTGAAATCCTTGCAGTCTCAGAGGGCAGTGTGATGTCGTGGAAAAGCAGAAAGCTGGGAACCCAGAGATCTATCTTCCTGTGCAGATTTTTCAACTCTGTATGTGATATTGGATAGATTGCTATTCCTCCTTAAAGGGCTTTGTCTTTTTTCTTTTCTTTCTGTTTCTTATCTGTAAAATGATAGGATTGGAATGGGTGTTTTCTAAGGTCCCCCTGGCTGTAATATTCCATAATATGCTTCTTTAATAAAGTCTTCCTGAACACTTCAGCCTGAAGGTTTGGCCTCATTCTCTGAACTCTTACAGCACATCATTTGTAGATTTCTTTTGAATTCTGTCAGACTTATGCGTCCACCTGCCACCTCTCTACTGAAAAGAGAGAGCCCCTTTATAAGTCTTAGTTATTTTTGCAACCTCCCTGATGCCTTGCATACAATAGACATTCAACAAATATATTTTAGAGGACTGCCTAGAATAAATTTCTAATGAGTAGCCAAAATGATTTAGAAGTAATATGAATTTAAAGTTTAGGCTTACTTGGTTTATTTTCAGGAGATTCTAAGACAAATTGACTGAATTTCTTATTCAGTAAATTTGCAACTGTTTGGTGAAGGAAACAGTGAATAAGACAGAATCTAGGGAGTAAGAGAAAATACTTAAGTGGCCCAGACAACTGGGTATGATTATATTACTGATGGGATCTGATAAGAGACTGGCAGCATTATCACTAGGACAGAATAATGAAACACTAATTATTTAATTTTTCTAATAATAATTAAGTGCTAATTAGTATTTAGCTAATTAGATGAGATATAACTTTGCACATACTTACATTTACCAAGTCAGCGAGTGAAAATTGGATTTAAGGTGGCTGGTTAAAATCTAAATAGAACTCTGAGTGCTTTAGCCAACTTCAGTTCCTTTCAAACTTGTTTTCAAACACTAACATCTGTGTTAAGATATGAACAAGATTCTATGGTTAGACTTATATTTTTTCCCAGCTTTATTGAGGTAGAATTGACAAAAAAAAATGTATTTAAAGTGTACAACGTGATGATTTGATATAACCATACATTCTGAAAGGATTCCCCCCATCAAGTTAATTAATATATCCATCACCTCACATATTTACCTTTTTTGTGTGAGAACATTTTACGGTCTTAGCAAATTTCAATTATACAATACAGTGTTATCAACTGTAGGTACCATGTTATACTAATATATAATATAATGATATATATTACTAATATATATATTATATAGCATATATATATATATATATATATATATATATATATATAACTAATATATCCTCAGACCTTATTCACCTTATAAGTGAAAGTTTGTACCCTTTTACTAACCTCTCCCTATTTCCTCTACTGCTCAGACCCTGGCAATCACTTTTCTACTTTGTCTCTATGAGTTCAACCTTTTTTTTTTCTTTTTAAGATTCCACATATAAATGATACCATGCAGTATTTGTCTTTCTCTATCTGGCTTATTTAACTTAGCATAAGGGTCATTACGGTTAGACCCTTGATTGCTTCCATTTGGTGTGTATGAGGGGGAAGGAGCCACCTGTAGTATTTGCTAGCAAATGCAGAGCAAGTACCCCACAGAGATGTGTTTTTCTAAGGACTGGTATGCAGTTATGTGCCCTCTTTTTCCCCGTGCTTTCCTCTGAGTCCTGATCATCTAGGAGATATCTTTTTCAGGAGTGTGTACTTTTGAAGTCATAGTAACTCAGGTCCTCCATCGATACCTTTGAAAACACCCTACTTTATTTATCAGTGGTATTTCAGTACCTTAATATCTTACACACCTTCTCATCTTCACCCTTTATCCGTCTTGTGAACCAAAACAATGAAAAAGGAAAAACACCAGGTAGTGAAGCTACAGTAAGTAGCTGTAAGTTAAGGTCTACTGATGCTCAGCTGTCACGGGGTAGTGTCACTGGTGTTTTCCCTCAAATGAAAAGTGACAACCATCTGGGAGAACACCTATTTCAATTACATGATTTAGTTTGAAACTAAGTAAACCATTTGTAGCAATTGATCAGGCTCCTTTTCTCTTTCTAAAACATTACATGATGACTATTCAAAAAAAAAACCCCAAAACAAAAAAACAAGTCAGTTAGAATTGAAGGTTTGGGGATTAAATATTGGCAGAGAAGCCAGTAGTGGGTTGTTACAATTATACAATAAAGTGTAATGAATGCTGTTAATACAGACTGTCTGTAGATTGATACAGTTTACCCATCCTTCTGTTTGAAAACTAAAAACTGGCTGAAGTTCATGAAAGAAACTTTTCAATAGTCGAAGTTGTCAATTTAGAGATGTTTTGAAAGATTGCTGTTACCAGTAGCAACTTTTACAATGAGGAAATAAAAGGGAATAAGTGTTGATTTTGAGGTACCTCAAGGTTTATCATCTTTATTGAGCCAAATCCCATCTTTTCTTTCCATCTAATACTATCTTTTCTAAGGATCTTTAACGTTAGACAAGGTTTCATAACAGTTGGGAAGCTAAAAACAAGTCTATAAAATCACTTACCATAGCAAAATAAAGTAGGCCACATCTTTTGGTGAAATAAAATTATTTCTTTTAATCTTTTCAATTTTCTTTGTGGGATGTTATGGCACAGTACATCGACCCTCCAGTAAATGAAGCAGAATTGCTGCCTGTCAGCCAAAAGGGATAGGGTGCCCTGAAATTACACGTTTGATGCTCCCTAAGTATACAATGCTTCATATCGTAGAACCACTTTAGTATGCTGCTACATGCATTATTTTCTACTTACTGTAATTATAACATTACATGTACCTTTCATGCAATTAAAAGTTTCATGCTGGCTTTTTAAAAAAATCATAGCATGACTTTCTATTTATTTCAGCTTTACTGACAGGGAAAAAGGAGAAATGGCTATTTACTTTCAAGCCAGTCATGCTTTTTTTGTCACAACTCTACTCAAGAATAAGCTTTCTTCCTCCCCGTATCTTATTTTCTTTTGATTTGCAGAGCTATATTCTATTTGATATACAAAGTATTTGTTGTGAATATTTTGGGTTATAGATTCAGCTTATAGGTGCATAATGTTTTTGTTGTTTAAAAACTCCTTAAGAGGGCTCCCCTGGTGGCGCAGTGGTTGAGAGTGCACCTGCCGATGCAGGGGACACAGGTTCGTGCCCCGGTCCCGGAAGATCCCACATGCCGCGGAGCGGCTGGGCCGGTGAGCCATGGCCGCTGAGCCTGCGCGTCCAGAGCCTGTGCTCTGCAACGGGAGAGGCCACAACAGTGAGAGGCCCGCGTACCGCAGAAAAAAAAAACTCCTTAAGAATAAACCTCTGTTTCTGAATAAGAATACTTAAGTTTTGAGAGGCAGTTGCATTTTATCAGATACTTGAAGGAAGACATATTTTAGTAATGTGGCGTTCTAAAATGCTCAGGTACCCCCCTTACGTAAGAATTATTTTTAAAATATATAGTATTTGTTTTAAGAAATGAAAATTTAATCATCTGCATATAATGTTTCCTGATTTCTGATGTTAGACAAATTGCAAAGCAAGTCATCAGAATTTAATTTATATTTAATGAGGCACAACCAATAATTCACAACTACTTCTACATGAATATAGTCCAATAATTTGCCAGATTTGTCAAGCTTTTTGGGTTTTTTTTCCATTTTAAGCGAGGCCTTTGTATCATTTTACCAGATAATAGCACTCTGGTGAAATTTTTATACTTAAACTGTCCTTGTATTCCACAGTCTATATTTTTTACCTTTACCAAAATTCTCATATATTTTGTCTTCCTTAAAAAATAGTCAGCTCTGGCTGATTTTCATAGGGGAGGCCTTCTCTGTCTGACTTTCATGTACTTTATGTTTCTAGAGTACTGATTCTTCAGGTACTCCTTCCAATTCCATGGCACTTTCTGACCTATCAGCAGTGAGATAAATCTTAGAAAGCAACTCTTAATTTTATGAATATTTTCCTGCTAAAAGTTGAAAGTGGCTTCCCCTTGCCTATCAGATAAAATCTGTCTCATAGGGAGACACTCAAAACAACCTATGACCTGGTTCCGAACTTCTTGTATAGCTCTAGTTCTTCCAGATCAGAGTTTCTTAGCCTCCCTAAGTATACTATGCCCTTTCGTTCTCCCAGCCATTTTCCATATTGTTTGTTTCATGTGGTGCTTCTTCCCCTCATCTTTGCCTGTGAAAATCCTACAGTTTTCAAGAGCTCGGATTTCTTTCCTCTATGAAGCCTGTCTTAGACACCTCCGAATAGAAATAATCTTGTTTTCCTCTGAACGTTTATAGTATTTTATCACTATCTAATTCATCTTTCTTTGAAGGTTGTTGCGATTTTTTAATTTCATCTATAATTGAATTACAAATTTCTTATGAACAAGGATTAAAAATAGTCATAATTGTTATGTTTTACAGTTTCCAATATACTTTTAAAAATCATTTCATTTAGTTCTACAGCAACGCTTTGGGATAAATATTTTTATTTTCCATACTTTACAAATAAGCAGACTGAAACTCAAGAGGTTAAAATATTTGCTCAAGATCACATAGCTAGTTAATGATTGAGTTAGGACTCAGATCTCCAAAGCTCATGCATTTTTTTTACCATACCACACTAACTCTTATACTAGTAATACAACAGCAACAATAATAGTGTATAATAGCTCACTTATGTTGAGTGCTTATAATAGGCCAGGAACTATGCTTTTACATACAGAGTACAGGGAATTTTAAAATTTTCTATTATGAAATTTTTTAATATATTCTATAAAAGGTAGGGTATATA
Source organism: Lipotes vexillifer (assembly GCF_000442215.2). Lineage (NCBI taxonomy): Eukaryota > Metazoa > Chordata > Mammalia > Artiodactyla > Lipotidae > Lipotes > Lipotes vexillifer. The sequence goes on along the minus strand of NW_006796443.1, from coordinate 1,239,289 downwards.
ATGAAGTCCTTTGTACTCATAACTTAGTTTCAACAATTATCAGCATTTTGTTCATCTTGATTTATCTGTATTGAGCATATTATCTATATGTTATCTTTTAATACATCATTCTTTTATATAATGTATTTTTCTTATAGTAGCTCAGTTTTTATCTCTAATATAATCACAATCCCATTATTACACTTAACAAGTTAATAATGACCCCTTAATATACTCTGATGCCCTATTTTCAGTTTTCCTCAGTTATCTCCAAAGTGTCATTTTACAGTTGGTTTGTTTCAATCAGCATCCAAACAAAGCATGATCATTGCATGTAGTTGATGTACCTCCTGAGTCCCTTTGAAAGTTGAAAGATACATTCTCCTGTTCTCTTTATCCTTAGAGGTATTGTTTTGTATCCTTTCTCAAACCTCTTGCTATGAAGTTGCCTGCATTTGCAATATGGAAATTCTTTGCCGTGTGGTACATTCTCTCTAACATTCAGTTTATCTGTCCAGTGTTTCTTAGTGAATATTTTTCTTGCCTCTGTTCTGAATTTGTGTATTACTTTTGTAGACACATTGATTTTTTTTCCCCACAGTATGTTATGGATGCTTTGGTCATACCTCATGACCAGACTAGCAAGGAATATATCTTTGCCATTTACAGCAACACATTATTTCAAAGGGACATTGCAGGGAGGTGGATTTTATTATTCCTGTTTGAAAAGGAAGTTTTGACTTTGCCAGGGAACTTTATAAGTATGTTTAAAGCCATGCAAACTGGTAGTGCAATTGAAAAGCGTGTTGTTTTGTCTGACTTCCAGGTACCATTTTTTGAATCTGTTACAGAGAAACCCATTTATGGAAATGTTTGGGATTGTGTACTATTTAGTTTTAATTTTTTTCTGATTATATAACTAATGCATGTTCACTGAGAGAATTTGGAAAATAAGAAACTTCCAGTGAGTCATAAAGCAGTGACCTCTCATTTTGTTACTGGATTAAAGAATATTAGAATAAGATAGTGTTTAGAGATCAGCTTGTCTAGGACCCCTTTATTCAAATGAATAAAGATGGTGGTAGAAACCTGCACCTGAGACAGATTAAGGAGGGATTATTGTCTGAGTCCCCCAACTGCTAGTATAGTGAGTGTATTTTCAGGCACTTTGGACAAAGAATTAGAAGTTTCAACGTTTGATGGAATTTTTTTTTTTTTTTTTTTTTTGCGGAATGTGGGCCTCTCACTGTTGTGGCCTCTCCCGTTGCGGAGCACAGGCTCTGGACGTGCAGGCTCAGCGGCCATGGCTCACGGGCCCAGCCACTCCGTGGCATGTGGGATCTTCCCGGACCGGGGCACGCACCCATGTCCCCTGCATCGGCAGGCAGACTCTCAACCACTGCACCACCAGGGAAGCCCAATGGAAATTTTATGGTTATAAAAAAGCAGCCGCAATTTATTTCTCCTGATTTTGTTGTAATGTTAGTTTTCTCATTGTTATTTTTGACTGCAGTTGGTATTTGTTGATGATATCCATACAGTAGCTTTTCTAAAAGGAAAATTAGGACCCTATGAAAAAAGTCTTTAAGTATTATACAAACTGAGCTATGAAAGTTATTGAAGAATTAGGGGGAACTGGAAGGAAGGCCCAAACGTAAGAGGCTTCAGAGAGCATGAGGGAAAGCTGAACACCGGCTGTGGCAAACACTCACTTGGTGTCCGTTTCAAAAGTTACTGCAGAAGAAAAGTTCCAGCTTGACTTCCTCACCTCCCTCCTGAACCTTGGATACCCAACAGGGAGTTCCTGGACACATGTTTTAGACTATTTTATAATCTTGGAGTAACTGATCTTTGACTCCACGACATTAGCCTATAAACTCTCATGTAAAGCAATTCAGGGAGGCTACCTCCTGACATTCTGTTTTGCCATATAGTGAAAGAGAAAACAGCCCAATCTTTTAAGTCAGAGTGGATTTGCCTTCAAAATCCCATTGTGTGCAGGGTCTTAATTGCTTAGAACTTAAGTTTGCTTTTCTCTAAAACAGGAGCATTACCTCCTACTGACATGGCTGGCTTGAGGATTTGAGTGGTAAAGCACTGAAAGGGCATGTATGCGTATAGCAGCGGGCTCCATAAATGTCAGTTTCCTCCTCTTTGTTGACACAAAGGGAACAGAATGTTCCTGAAAGAGGTTTCTACCCCCTTTAGCAAGAGCACATCATACAACAGCCATTTCCTTTTCGTCCCTTCTTTCCTCAAATGTTAATAGTTATTACCTGCAGGTTACATGTGTGTGCCGGTGAGAGGGACACGGAAGAGGGCCGATCCCGGCCGCAAGGAGTGTGTCTTTCTGCCGAGGCACCTGACACATTACTAAGGTACAGTGTGGTGAGGCCTGTGAAAGACAGTGGTTTAGGGACGCGAAGAGGACACCATGCTGGTACTCCGAGTTGAAGGAGAGAAAGCATTGGGAGAGTCAGGCAAAGCTTCAGAGAAGCTGGGACATATCATCAGAACACTAAGAAGTGAGTGGAAGATTGGCAGAGAGATGGGGAAAGGCAGCCTAAATGAGTCAGAAAAAACAACCACAGCAAAGAAGCAGCAGCACAAAGGTTCTGGAGACGGCTGGCTGCTGTTTGGGTGAGACTTGGCAGAGGGCCAGCATGGCATGCTTGCAAGTTCATCTGCTGTGAGGGATCCTTCAACATTTCCATCCCAGGACAATTACTCTTAGCCCAGATCCCACCCCTAGACCCATTTCCTCTTGTCTGCTCTCCGTTCCTCTTTAGCCCTTTTCTCTTACTCTGCTCCTTGCCCACCTTGACAAGATATGGATAGACTTCCCAGTCCTGTATCTTCTAGTCCAGGAAGGCAAGCTCTTTTTCTTTACAGGATTTTACTTCTGATCTCTCTGAGGAAACAGGGTGACTGAAATAATGAGCCTGAGAACATTGAAAGAGTACCAGAATCTTTCAGAGTTCTTGAAGTCATGTCTCCGATCCTTTCTCTCCCAGAAGCTGGAAGCAGGTTTACCTCCTGTCCTCGTGTCTGTGGGGCTGAATATAGCCCTTCTTCCTCCTAACCCTGTAAAGGGCCGTGTGACTCCTACCTCTGTGAAGGTCCTTCTTTCTAGTATGTTGTCACAAAGAACACAATGGGATGGAACGGTAATGATAACAGTAAGCGTCATCCTTATGAGACAATTTGTAGTTTTTAGAATCTCTCATTCTACAGGTTGCTTCTCCCTTTTTAAATTTTCACTCACTAAATATTTTCCTCAGTAAGAGTCAATTATGGGCTTCCCTG